>NW_006400014.1:3668055-3711718 GCF_000299155.1 Elephantulus edwardii
AAGGCATATGGTTTGACTCCATCAGCTGTTCCATTGGATAAAGGTGGAATGCTAGGGAACTCTAGAGGCCTACTGGATAAGGAGTTGTGTTGCCAACTCAGAGTGGAGGTTTATATCCATTGGAGAAGAAATTCTTCATGAGAAAGAAGATGATCAATCTTTTCTTGTGTGATTTACAGGCTCTAAAATTCCACCAAAAGGCCAACTGTGAGTCAGTTCTGACTCAGTGGAAAGAAGTTTTTTTTAGACTTGAGATGAAACTGAAAGAACTCTGTTGAGACAGTAGTGCAATACATGTTGCATACTAACCAAAACGTAAGCTGTTCAATTTCACTAGCTGCTTTGAGGGAGAAAGGTAGGCAGTCTTCTATGGTAAAGCTTTACAACCTCAAAAACTTGTTGGAGAATCACTGTGAATTAGGAATAACTGTTTGACAGTGCATTAATTTCATTTGTTTAGGAGGAACTGAGTACGTTCGTCCCTGCAGCACACTGTACATGCCGTCACTGAAGCCCCTGGCATGCTGCTGAGGCATCTAATCTTATCCTTGTCTGTTTCCTTTATAGTCTCATGAGTTTGTTGAGGACCAAAGTTGCATTTAGACCATCTTTCTCTTGTCAGTGCTTAGCATGGTACCTAGAATAAAGCTGGGACCAAAGGTAACTTGCTGAATAAGTAAATTAATAAAATTCTTTAAAAATAGCACACACTATGTGATTTCTGTAGTCAGGTTAATTTCTTGTCAGCTAAGGTATGTCTTGGAAAAAATGTAGCCAGATTGGTCCTTGGAGGCAAAGATGGAAAAGCTTTGTCTCTCATACTTTGGACATGTTGCTAGGAGAGATTATTCCTTGGGAAAGGATATGCTTGGAAGCGTGGAGAGTTAGCAAATGAAAGGAAGACCCCCAACTATATGGGAGTGAATTTTAAAATCACCACATTATTTTAAATTCACGTGAGATAGACTCGGGTCATATTTCTGTCCTTGTGAACTTGTTTTAATTTCCTTTAGCTTCAATTTGAACTTGCACATGAGTAACTGATGGTCTGGTCCATAGCCAGTGCCTGACTTGGTTTTGACTGCAATCAGGTGCAGTTCAGTGTGTGCAGTTCTTTGTGTACCATTCTAGTCATTTTAGGATAATATTCAGCAAAATTTTGCTTACATGTGATACTAATTATGCTATTCTATAATTTCTACATTCTGTTGGATTACCTTTTTTGGGAATAGGAATAAATATGAATCTCTTCCAGTCCGGTGGAGATGTAGCTGTTCTCAACATAGATCTTTTGCCCTTACCTGGCAAGCACACCCCGGGCTGCATCTAATTGTTAGAATATGTCGATTGGTATTCCATCAATTCCTGGGGCATTGTTTTTTACCAATTCCTTCATAGCAGCATGAAATTCTTCCTTTATCACAATTGGCTCTTGATCATATGCTACTTCCTGAAATGGTTCTGTGTCAGCCAATTCTTTTTGGTACAGTGATTCTCTGTATTTCTTCTATCTTGTGATGCTTCCCGGATCATTCCAAGATTTTTCCTGTAGCATCTTTCAGTATTGCAACCAGACTACTTTAGGTCTTTGTATATTTTTTGTTGTCATACTTTGCTTTGTCTTCTCAAACTGCCTTTTGAAATCTCCTGTTTAACTTTTTTATCTCATCATTTTGATGGATGGTATTAATTCAGAATTATCCAAACTTATCAGTATAGTTGTAAAATTGACATCCTGATTTGTCTAGCCAGCAAAATTACTTACTTTGCCTTAGATTTCTTTTTTCCCTTTCTTTAGTCATGTTTTTTTTAACTGCCTATTTACCAGGAGAGGAAATGCATCTATCCTAGATTAGCATTTACCGCTTTGAAACTTTTTCTGTCATATGTAAATTGTACTTTAAGCTGCCTGTTTGCCAGGAAGGGAAATTCATATTTCCTGCATTTTCAAAACTGTATTTCCCAGTCATATATTAACTATTTCATAAGCTGTCTGTTTATAAATTACTATATATAAACTGTAGTTTTAAGTGGAGTTTCATTTTAAATGCAGAAATCCTGTAACTTTAACTACAAGAGTCTCCCAATGTGTGCATAGATTCCATCTGTGTCTGGTAGCAGTATCTGTCTGTGTTTTTCATTCAGATTTTGCTATCCACACAAATATCCTGCAGCCAAAAAGTATCTTGGGATCATAGTACTGGTTTAGTGTTGTATCTTTGGACTCATTGACCACTGGCCAGCCTCCAAACTCCCACACAGAGCCTTGCAAAAAAAGAAAAGAAAAAAAAAAAAAAGAGTCTACCCAAGTATAAAAATCTAATGACCTCTCCCAGATGGGAAAGCAGTTTTTAAGAATAATCTCATTGCTTTACCAGATATGAAATAAAGTGCTTTGGATATTGCAATCCACCTGTCTTACTGGCAATTGATGACAGAAAGAACCCTTTGTATTCAGTAATAATTTCTAAACTCCCTTCCCCCTTCTATTTTAGTATTCTAGTGCAATTTTCAGAGTTCTTCTGTCATCCATTTTCATTTTCTTTCTCTCACATTGATTCCCTTTGATAAGGAGGGGCTGCCAGGCAAAGCCTGGAAATAGACTGGCCTTTGGTCTCCCTTCATGAGGTGAGGTTGTGATGTAGTCAAATAAGTGGTTAGTAATATGGGTCTCAAAAGAGGAGTCTGGGAGTTGTAGCTTTAATGTTCTAGAAAAGGTTATAGGGAAAGGGAATTTTCAATTGAGTTGGAACCAACTCATAGCAGACCCTTCAGTGAGTTTACAGAGGCTGTGAATTCCATGGACGTAGATTACTCCTCTTTCTCATGGGGAACCACTGATGAGCTTGAACCACTTGAGAAAATCAGCCCAACTCTGGGCTAGCAGCACAACTCCTTATGGGCCATGCCATCAGAGCTCCTTCAGTTTAAATTAGCTGGAATTACTCTCATTTTCAGGAACAAAACAGACAAAACCCAAAGATTTCCTTTCTCTTATGTTTTCCTCTTTTTATCTCCTGTCTCTCTCTTTTTCCTCTTCTCCCACAAACTCCTTTTGAGATTTCACCTTGTATTCTCTCAATACCTTCACCTTTGTGTCTCACTTCCCTTTATTTTTATTTCTTTATTTTGGTTAGGTAAATTAAAAAAGAGAGAGTTTTAAAACCCTAGTTTACTCTATTGCTGTCCTCTACCTTTAGTTCAAGAAACTGAAGCAATCAAAAGACATCTTTAGCAACTATTTTCTTAGCCATCAACAGGACCATATCAACAAACTGCATTGCATCCACTACATAGTTATCTAGTGTGGTTGTAACAGAGACACCACAAGTAGATAGCTTTAAGTAATGAAATTTATTCTTCTATTGTGTAGGAGGCTAGACATCCCAATTCAGAGTGCTAACTCTAGGGTAAATTCCATTCTCTTTCTCTTGGTAGTGGAGGAAAGTCCTTGTTTCCTTCAGCATCTGTAAGTCTAGCATTCCTTGGAAATGTCCATGAACCTTGGAGGTGATCTCTGGTGGCCTAGTGCATAGGGAGCAGTGCTGCTAACCCAAAGACCATGTTGGTTCAAATCCATTCCAGTGGCTCCAGGGAAGAAAGGTGGACAATCTTCTCCAGGGTAATTTACACTTATGGAAGAAATCCATGAAAGTTTAGCTAAAAGAGTTCCAACTTGATGGCAATGAGAGGTGTGCCTCAACCTTCTCCAATGTTAAGAATTTTCTTTGAGCAAAGACCTGGCAATTCTTTCTTGGTGGCACTAAAGTCTCCTTTTAGCTTGCTTTTTCCCCTTTTTATCTCTAGTCAGATAAAAGGGGTTACAGGTCACACCCTAGGGAAATTCCATCCTTAATCTTCTTACAACTCTTTATTAGATCATGGGAGATCATTGCATAGTTTCCACATTATATTATAATATTAATGTGTTTTGGGGATGCAATTTAATCCATGACACCTATCAACTGTAGCCTAAACCACCAACTGAATCACACTCACCAACTGTATACTCAACTGGACATATTGACAATCTCCTAAATATATGGACTGCCTTCTTTTCTAGGAGAACGTATTTGCATCTGTACTTCCCAGCATTTGTAGCTCTTCACTGAGTACTTAGCACAGCTGGAGGGTAGGTTATTTTTACAAGCACTTCCTTGTAATTTAAGCTTATCTGGGTGTAACTGATTACCACCAGAAATGCCCTGCAAGCTCATTTCATGTCAATCAATTTTACATATGTGTTCACATTTATACCATAATAATAAAATTGTTTATATTGTTAAACTTAAGATCCTTCTACTATACTCTGGTGACTTCCCAAAGGAAGTCTCAATATTAAGTATTAAGCCAACCAACTCTCAGCCCAAAATATATGTTCCCAGATTTCATTGTCTGCACTGTTATATATACATACAAACAAATCAAGAAACAAATTCTATTGATGAAAGGATTGTCAGTTGTCTTGATAAAATTCAGTGGATCTGTCTATATTGTGGTTGGTCTTGTTATGTGCCACTGAGTAAGAATCAACTTGTAGCTGATCTTCCAGTGGGTTTTCATAGACTGTAAATGATAGGGGGAGATTACTTATCTTCTCTCATAGAACAGCTGGTGGATTCGAAATGTGGCCTTTGGCTTAGCAGTGCAATGCCTTACCATTAGGCCACTAGAGCACCATATTTCTCTTTTGTTTGACTGTTTGTTTGCTCTGTGCCATCAGGTAAGAATTGACCCATGCCTAACCCTCTCGTGGGTTTTCAGAGGTGGTAAATCACACAGGAGGTTGCCCTCCTCCTCCAATGGAGCAGCTGTTGGCTTTGAACCATGTACTTTTGTACTAGTTGCGCCTTATTATTAAGATATCAGAACTCCTTTTATTTCTCTTAGTGATTTCTAATATCATCACAGTCATAACCTCTTTTCATATATATGTTGCTCACTTTCTTTTTAAGTTCTTTGATTTCTAATTCTAGTTCAATGCCAACACTATATCTTCTTCCTTGTATAATCTTTTCATTTTTGGTAGAGGAAACCATTTAAACCAGTCACTGTGGAATCTAACTCATAACAATCCCTCAAGTAAATATAGTAACACTGCATTTCATGTAGCTTTCAATATTTGAAAACTGATATTTTCAAAAGCAGATTGTCAGGACTTTTGTCCAAGAATCCTCTGAATAGAATCTCCAATCTCCTATCTTTTGTTTAACAGGTTGTGGAGCTTATCTTTCAATATGACTTTTCCTAGCTATTGTTTGACTTTCCTATGTAGATGGGGGAAAATATAAGAATAGGCATGTTAGCCTATCCACAAGGGGATTGGCTATCTAACAGTCTACAAAGGGATTGGCCAATTTCAACAATATACAAGGGGAATTGCCTAGTTTCACCACTGAATTGAGCCAGAAGTGAGAGATCATTCTACATCATCAAAGAAGCAGCAAAATAATGTAGAATACCTTTTTTGCTCCAGCTATACATAGGCATCTTGGGAGGGAGCAGAGCAATATTGGCAGGACTGAGAACTTTATTGGACAACTCAGGGTGGAGAGCCAATATTGGCAGGCCTAAGAACTTGGGTACTCTGGCCTGCTGAGGTGCCTGAGTGCATATTTTGGGAGCTATCTTGATTGTATTCTGTTATTAATCTGGAGTGTAAACTTTTGACTTCCCTAATACAGTTTTGTATAGTTTGTGAAATATCACATAAGATTTTGGACCAATAAAGGTAGTAAGACTAGTGTTGAGATGAATAGAAAGAGGTATGGGATCATCCGGTATGTGACTGAGCTCATGGGAATTGTTTTTGTATTATTGATACTGTTGATGGGTACAGTTCCCCTTTGTGAAATTGATAAAGGTCAGACATGGATGCCTTCATGTGACCCTTGCTCTTTTTATACATGTTAACTACTTATCCAATTCAGGAAATTTATTAATCTTTTTGGCAACACTTTCTGTTTTTATTTCATTAACTTTTTTATTTCAATGAAGCTTTACAAATCATTCATAGATATTTTATACCATTAATTACTGTTGATTAATGTAATGAATTAATTACAATGTCTAATCACTTTCTTACTGTGTGTTACCTTTCCCCCTCACTCAGCTTATCTGCTTATTTTTACTCTCCTCTTCCTCTCTTCCAAGGTTAATTCTATTTGTATGTAAATCTTCCCTTAGCTTTTTATAATAATGGTCTTATACCATAATTATCTTTTTCTAATGAAAGAATTTTATTGAAAATAATTTTGCTAGATTCCTCCATGTTGTATACCATTGAGATATCATTTAATTTCAGTAACAAATCTTGGTGAGATGTGGAGAAACTGGAACTCTCCTTTATAATGATGTAGCTCTGGTGGCCTAGTGGCAAGAAAATGTGTTATTATAATCATGCAGTTCAAATCCTCCAGTTATTCTGAGAAAGAGGGCCAATCTCCTCTCATGTAATAAATGTTGTTGTTGTTGTTGTTGTTATATAGCCTATGAAAACCCACTGGAGGGTCAGTTATGAATCAATTCTACCACAGACTGCAATGAGAGATAACAGCTAATGGATTTGAGCATTTCTTCATATGTTTCTTGGATATGTTTGTTAGAAAGTCTTCTATGGTGAAATGTCTACTCAAGTCCTTTTCCCATTTTGTTTGTCTTGTTTTTGTTTTCTTTTTGGTTGCTTTCTTGCTGAAGTGTTGAAGTTTTCTACTAATTGTTAAAAAAATATTTTGGAGGCAGCACTATTCTACACATTTTCCTTCCATGTGAACGTTATGTCAGTTTGTTTTTGTCTATTAAATATCACTTTTGGAGTTTGTATGGCATCATACCAAAACAGAGAGAAAAACAGAACTTTTTACATCCCAGTATTGGAAAGAACTGTTTAGAAAAAAGAAAAGAAAAGAAATATAAAATTAAAGTCTGTGAATTTGACTTTTTTTCAAGATACTTTAAAATGGACAAGAGATTTAATATAAAACAAAACCACACTAGTCCTTAAAGAAAATGTTGATTAATTTCTCTATAACCAGAGAAGGCAATGAGCTTTGCTAATTATGACTAAAAATCTATACACAGTAAAAAACAAAACTTATAAACTTGACTACATCTAAAATATTTTCATTACAAAGAAAAAATAGAGAAATGATGATATTAAAAGACTAATAATCAACTGGGAAAAATATTAGCTGGCCACATCTGGTAAAAAGCTTCTATCTCTAATATATTAAGTTGGTGTTGTTAGATACCATCAAGTCAACTATGACTCATAGCAGTAACCCTATGAACAACAAACCTAAATTCTGCCCTATCTTGCTCCATCTTCATCATGTCTAATATAATTGAGCCCATTGTTCTAAAAATGAAGAGACCAATAACCCTATCAAAAAAATTGTTATTGTTAAACGCTGTTGAGTCAACTTTGGCTCTATGAACATATAGTGACCCTGTGAACAATGGATCTGAAGTCTGCCCTATCTTGTACTGTTCTCATTGTCTCTGACACACCTAAGCCCACTGTTACAGTCACTGTGTCAATCCATCTTGTTAAGGATCTTAGCCTCTTTTGATAACCCTCCACCTTTCCAAGCAGGTTGTCCTTTCCCAAGGACTGGCCCCTCTTAACAACATGCCCAAACTATGTCAGAAAAAGTTTCAACAATCAAAACAAACTTTCAGGGGTGGGGAAAGAGAGAAAGAGTGCCATCTAGACTGGATAGCAAGACTTGAGGGAGACATGAGCAAGACCCTGGTAAGAGTCAGAATCTGATTGACGAGACCCTGGTGATAGTGGTGGAGAGACTATGGCATTGAAACGTGACAAGGTCTAACCAGAGGAGTCCTGTGTTAAAGACTACAGTTAAATGTTTTGTCTTTCTTGCTAGATGATTGAATGAGAAGCTGACTTATTATTGCTCTGAGCAAAATCTAGCTTGATAATTTGGATTTGACTGCTGAATTGATAACAGAACTTTAATTAAGAAATTGTGTTTCCAATGGAAAACTATGCAGCATTGAAAAACAAAGAACTCATGAAAGATTATGCAAAATGGATGACCCTGGAGGACATTATGCTGAGTGAAATATCTCAGTCACAAAAGGACAAATATTACATAGGCCAACGGCCGAAAAAAAGAACGAAAACAAAAGTGAAGGAAAAAAAAAAAAGGGAAGAAAGAAGGAAATTGCACTGAAACAGATGAGGGAGAGAACTATTTAAAAGGGACATATAAATGGGTATTCTTGTCATTACAGAAGTCCAGAGTGAAGGCTGCATAGTGGAGTGGACTTGGGGGGGAGGGATTGCACAATGATGAAAGAGGTTTTCTTTTCAAGGAGAAGAGTGAACTGAGGGGGAGGAGGTGGGTAGGGAGAAAAATGCAACAATGAATGACTGGAAACCTTAAGTCTCTAAACTTTAGTTAAAATTAATTTAAGAGAAAAAACAAAAAGAATATGGAAACAGCCCAAATATCCAACCACAAATGAATGCATTGGGAAACTATAGTACATACTATGCAGCATGCAGGAACAATGATTTTGTAAATTATTACCTAACTTGGAAGGAACTGGAAAGCATTATGCTGAATGAACTAACTCTGTCCCACAAGGATAAATATTGTATAAAACCATTATTGTAGATTAAGTATAAGGATCCAAGAAGAGTGGGAGAGGGTGGAAGCAAAGGGATGAGGATGTGTGTGTGTGTGGGGGGGGGGGATAAATCATGCTTTTGTACAATTTTATGGGTGGGAAGGGTGAGAGAAATTGAAAAACTGTTCTCTAAAACAATGTATTTGAATTTTGAAAATATCTTAATATTAAAAGAAAAGAAAAAGTTTCATTATCTTTGTCTCCAAAAAGTACGCTGGTTATACCTTTTCCAAGACATACTTGTTTGTTCTTTTGCCAGCCCATAATGTATTCAGCATAACGAGATGTAACTTAAAATTATTGTCAAATTACATGTTCTCAAATATGACCAACATGATCACTTGATAAAGTTCATTGTGCACCTTGTTAAGCAAGAACACAACTTCAACAGACCTTTGGCATTGGCTCAGAGTGGGAGAAGCAGAGTCAAAATCAATGAAAAAGTTGAAGGTCTTTCAACGTTGATGTGTGAGAACATGGGTGAGAGGAGAAAAGGTGACTTGGTTAAAATTGAGGAAGTGGTAGTTCAATGGTAAAATTCTCACCTTCCAATTAAAAGATGGTTTGATTTCTAGTTGGTGTACCTCTTGAATAGCCACCACTTCATTTGATGAAAGCATACACATTGTTGTGATGCAGAATAAATTTCAAGGCAGGTTTTTTAATTAGAACAAACTAGCATGATGATCTAGTTCTGAAAATCAACCGATGAAAACCCTATGGATCTAATCAATTCTCTCTGTAACTGTTGATGAGGATAGTGCAGGGTTGAACAATCCATCCCATTGTGACCAGGGTTACTACAAGTTGAGGGTTGGCTTGAAGGCATATGACAATGACAAAATAGGACACAATTTTGCTTCAGGCTAAGAGTATAGAGGACAAAAACCCCACAAACCCAGTAAATATCAAAACCAGCTCGAGGACAGGGTTTTTCAGAGCTGAGTTATTGCTGTCCTGTGTGTCTTTTGGAACATGATAGGTAAGTGAGCATTAAAAAGACAGATAAGTAAGTGGCTTTTAGAAGGAAGTGACTTCAAAGTCACAGCTGGAGTCAGAATTCATTCAGCAAGCATTTTTGTCATCTGCTGTGTGTGCCAAGCATCAAGATGGCTTTAAATGTAAATAAGAGACACAAGCCCTGGCTTTGAGCCTGGTAGGACAGACAGATATCCGTGTGCGTGATTGTAGCAAGTTCTGCAAATGTTATTGTGCAGATTCACACAAAATCCTATAGAAATAGAAGGGGGAATATCAGTTTCTCCTGGGATCAGGGAGAAGCTATTACAGCACTCTTAGATCACAAAAGAAGAATGTAATAGGCATTAAAGAGGAGGAAAGGTATGCCAAGCAGAGATATAAAGGAGGCACCAACAAGACTGAGAAATAGCAGAGAATGAAGTGCCTGCAGCAGAGTAAGGGGGAGGTGGGGAGGGGGGTAAGGTTAGGCTGGGCTACCTCACAAAGGGTTGTGACCCTGGATCCAAGGACAAGTCAGCAAAAGGGTGGAGAGTCTCATGACATGGAACTTACCGTGGAGAAGAACAGGCTCTCGCCTTGTCATGCTCAGGACTTTTTGCTGGTTTTATCTTTGTTGTTGGTTGCCACCCAGTCCTGACTTTTGGTAACCCTGTGGACAATGAGCAAAACTGTTTGGTCTAACACTCAGGTCATTGTGACCCACAGGATTATGGAGGGTTTTCATGGCCTGATTTTTAGAAAGTGATTGCCAGGCCTTTCTTTCTAGTTTATTTTCACCTGGAGGCTCCACTGAAGCCTGTTCGGTGGCACATGAAAGGCTTGAACCAGGGACCGAAATTGTGTCTCCCACAAGGGAGGCAAGAATTCTACCATTGAACCACCACTGCCTCACGGTTTCAGCACAAACTGAACAGCAGTGACAAGGACTCTGCAGCATCCCTGTGACACGCCTGGGGGTGTCTGATTTGGCCTGAGTGTTTGTTGTCCTTGCAAAGGTAAGCAGCACTCTAGCCATAATCAGAAAGCTTGGGAGGTTTTCCTCAGTGTTAAAAAACACTTCAGTTTCACTTGGTGCCAGCACTTGCTCAGGTTTCAAAGCCTGAAGTCATCCACAAACAAGGTCCAGCTAGCTCATTGCTTCCCTCTTGCTGCCTCCCTTAAACTAACAAAAACAATCTTATCACTCACCCAGAAAGAGAGAGGAAAAAGAGAAAAATCCCCATCTCCTTGTGAAATGCACCAGCCTCCTATTTTTCTTGGCCTGCTGCCCTTTTGCCTCCTCTGGGTTTCCCAGCAGCAGCCACAGCCCCCGCCACCTACCTGATCTGCAGGTGAGTTCAGTGATCACAGGTCGTGCAGGGTGCAGAGTGTGGGTAGAGACCCTGGCAGAGCTAGGCTCTTGGGATTGCTCCTAGAGTCAGAGGCATTTAACTCAGAACAAACCCTTCCAGCTTCAGATGGAGCCCTAGAAAGTCCCGTATGCCAGTGCTGCAGAGTTTTCAAAACTATGTTCACAGATAGTCCCTTTGTCATTCTCATAACAACCCTGTCAGGCAAGAGCTTATTTATGTTGCAAACATAAGGAAATCAAAGCTATGGAAGATTTTTTCCAATAGCTTCCAGCAGATTCTGGAATAGAATTCAAGCCTTCTGTAGAAATCCACGGGGTACCCCATATGCCAACATAATGCAAAGAGAGGCGACTCTGAGAAGCCTCAGGGGACATGACCCTCAGCATCCACGCGTTTACACTCACACACATTTTATGGTGCCTCCTCCACTTTAAAGGAGCTCCACAGCACGATGTTTAAGCATTCAGCTATTAACCAAAAGGCTAGTGGTTCAAGCCCTCCCTGAAGCTGCATGGGGAAAAGACCCGGCCATCTGCTTCCACAAAGATTGCAGCCTAGGATACCATGTAGGACAGGTTTATTTATCTGGAGTCACTAAGCGTTCGCTTTAAGAAATGAGGTAAAGCAAAATCATTATGTTGCTGCCTTTTCGAAATGTGCCATTATTGCAAGTAGTAAATACTCAAAATTATGTTCCCTATTTTTGGTATCCAAATATCTACAAAATATTTATTATTTATTATGATAAATCTGCAGAGAGGATGAGAGACACCCAAACGTTGAGGACTCTCCTTCATAGGGTTGCTATGAGTCTCCTGCGACTCGACAGCACTTAACAACGACAACAACATTATGATAAATACTAAATTGGACCATTATTATAAAAACAGAAGGATAACTAGTAATATGTGTATCGGAATCCAAGGGGAGAAGGAGTGAGAACAGAGGGGTGAAGGTGGGCAGGAGGAAATCAAAGGTTCACACAATTTGGTAAGGGGAGGAAGGGGATGTAAAGACAATGGGAAAGATCCGGAGGGGATCTGGAAAGAAAGGGTGATGGTGGGCATGGTTCAATGGTGGTTAATTTTGCAAAACATAATGAATGAGAGTGATTGTATGGAACATAATGTGAATGAAGGATAGCATGAAATACAATGTATAAGCCAATGTAAATAAAAAAAAGACCTTAAAAAAAAAAAAGAAAGAAATGAGGTAAAGCACGAGGCACAGTGCCTGATGGCAAATGATTCCCCCTTATGCAGCAGGTCTTCTTAGGAAGGCACGGATTTTTATTAATGAACTTGAGAACACTTTCTCACCCTGAATGGCAGTTATTTGTTTTCAAAATGGCTCCCCTAACCAGGCTGTAAGCGCTTGGGAATCTGGTGGTGGTATGTGCCACAGAACTGGCTCTGACTCTGGTGGTTTAGGGAGCTCGGGTGCCTAAGTGGCATGAAGTTGCACTGCCAACCCAATGATACGTGGTTTGAATCCACCAGTGGTTCTATTGGAAAAAGATGGGCAATCTTCTCCTGTGTGATTTACTGCCTCTGAAAACCTGCTGGAGGGTCAGCTCCGACTTGACAGCTTAGAACAACTGGGACCTTAGTGATAAGAGTTGCACAGCAATCCAGAAGTTTGAACCCACTAGCAGCTTCACAGAATAAAGTCTCCTCTTGTTGTATTAATTGCCTCTGAAAACCCATTGGAGGGTCAGCTAAGAGTTGATTTCAATTCAACAGTTCATCACAGCATGATAGTGAATCGACATATAACAGAGTGAAACACTGCCTGCTTCTTCACCATTTTCACAATCGCTGCTGTGCTCAAGGCCAGGGTTGAAGCCACAGTGTCCAGCCATCTCACTGAGGGTTTTTCTCACTTTTGTTTGCTGACCCTGCTTTTCCAAGTACGATGCCCTAGTATTTTATTTACCTATAAGCAGTGCTTTAGCACACCAGTGAGCTTTCAAACATAATGAGTGTGAACCAGGAAGACAACTAACTCTTCCCTTCAGTTCCCTTTCAGATGTTCCCAGGCAATATGCTCACCACCCCTCAGGGCAGGTCCAGGAGGAAGCGTGAAGTCTGGGAAGTTGGTTACCAAACTCAGATGTGAAACTGATATTGCAGAGGAAGTGCGATATCTTGGAGTAAGTAGAAAATGACACAGCTGATAGGTAGAGCTGGGAAGGCAAGGGATGTGAACAGCGTTTAATTACCTAATAATCCAGGTAAGCATGGGCTTTTTGGTGTTTACTTGCCAATCTAGAGCAATTTCACATTTTTTCCTCACATCAAAGATTCTGCTTCTAGGAATGTCTGGCATATTTCTTTCTCTCAATCCTGTAAGACCTTACTACAGAATCAAAGTCTCTCTTCAAGTTTACAGTCCCTGACAGGGCTGGGATACCCAGTAATCAAAGTAAGCATAGGCTTAATTGCATTTATTTCCTAATCTGTAGGGAGCTCTGGAGGCCTAGACTGCAGGAAGTTGTGTTGCTAACCCAAAGGCTGAGCCTCTCTGGCAGTTCAAGTCCACTCGCAGGTCTGGGGGAGAAAGAAACAAGCAATCTTCTTCCACGTGATTTCCAGCCTCAGAAACCCAATGGAGGGTCACCTGTGAGTGGGTACTGACTCCATGGCAATGAGTTTGAATTTTTTAAAAAAAAGAATCTATCGTGACTGTTTTCACATGTTGTGGTAAAACCCAGGTGAACTTGTTCAGTAGAGATTAGTAAATAAGCACAAGTAAGCCTGCTTACTTGTTTAGTGGGCAATCCACCCTTGAGTTTGGCAGTGGCTGTCATTGAAAAGGAAAGGCAGATGGATTGGTTGGCTCGGTGCACTAATGGACAGTGCCCCTCTGGCCTGATGATGGTTCTCTCTGTTCCCCTTCCACTGCGTGTGATGCTGAAGACACTGGGCGCAGTGAGGCTCCCTCCAGTCTACAACTAAGAGAAAAAATATTCATATATGATGACAGCCATCAGGTGGAAGAGAGACTGGGCATGAAGACTCCGATCCCTTTATACTGCCCTTTGCACTGTGGCGTGTCCTAGCCTGTGCAAGAAGGTGTGGCAGCAACAAAGAAGTGCAGGGCAAAACAATGTAAATGGATCACCTACAAAGTGGGATAGAAACCAGACCCTTCTGTGAGACAGATCAGAAGTCTACTACTTTTTCCTTGATATGTGATGTTGTTGTTAGGTGCCATAGAGATGACAACTCTTAGAAGCCCTATGAACACCAGATCTGAACTTGACCCTCTTCTGTACCGTCCTCACAGGCAGTGCCTGGAACCACATGAATGGGGAGAAGCATCCAGCCTGCTGCTGACTCATATATTTGGGACTTAAACTTCCACCATTGCATGAATAATTTCCTTGAAATAACTACATGGGTAAGCTCCTCCAGTGTGATTTACAGCCTCCGAAAACCTTCTGGAGGGTCAGGTCTGAGTGAGTGCCAACTTGACGGCACATAAAAATATCAATATCAACATCAACAATAGCATATATATGCTCCATTGGTTTTGCTCCTCTAGAGAACCCAGTCTATAATATCCCCTCCCTTTTCTTTTTACAAAGACCTCTACTAATTTCTTGGAGTGATAAGAAGTCATGGAGACATTGGCAATAAGCAATTCACACGAAGTTTCATCCACCTTAGAACCTCAGTGTATTAGAACTTCACACTCAGCTCTCAAAGAAGGTTGCCTCTCGTGAGTAGGGGTCTGGCCGACTTTGGCAGTGGAGAAGTGAGGACATGCTATGAAGGCATCATAACCAGTGGTGGAAGCTTGATACAAAGCGGGGGCCCAAATTTGAGGCAGGCAAAAGAGGTCTCTCTTGGAGTTCTGGATGAAGCCCCTTGAAGAGGACAGGATTCTGGGCAGTTTATGAGAAGATAAAGTCCCAGTGATAACAACTGGGAGCTGAGAAGGTTGAAAGGAATGGAATCCTATCATGTCTCAGCAAGGGGGTTTCACTGCTGGACCAGGACTGAAGCTCTGTGAAGCCTCCTGCCTCCATCAGGATTGGACAGGTCCTAGTGGATGTCATTGGCAGCAATCAAATGACCCCCAACTATAAGAAATAGAATGAATTACAGAGGTTGGAACCCAAGATGCACCTGGCACTGTGGTAAGCTCTCATCATTACCACTAAGCTAAAACTTGTTTTTAAAAATGAGATTAATGCTTGACTTACTTTTCTTCCGGGAAAAGAATTTTTCCCAGAAGGCACACTTGATGTGAATTTATAAACACTGGGATAATTTCCCATCACAAACTCCAAGCCAAGGCACCTGTGACGCCTTCCAGCTTGGGCTGCTTACCCAATAAACAAGGTAAGGATAGGTTTATTGACGGTGGCTGTGTGTGGTAAGCTACAGGTGAAACTACTCGTGACAGATTAGCATACACAAACTCATGCTTTGACTTGCTTACTGGGTACTCTATCCCAGTCAGGAATTGTAAATTTGAAAAACAGACTGATTTTGAAGGAAGGTGCTGTAGAAGTGGGGAGAAAGACAGATACCAACCATACCTGGAAGAACAATTTTTGATATGATGGGGGAAAAAAACATGACAGTGTTCACGACAGAGGAGATAGTGATCCTGAGCCTACCTTGGGTATTGGATACCACTTCCATTGCATCAGGAGAGATGACAGTACAAATAGAATCAGACTGAGGTCAGGCCCCTTAACTCCATAACAGGAGACGTGCTATTGGAGGAGGGAATATACACTTTCTCTGGCCCTCTCTCTGCAGCTGTTTTACTTTAATGCTTGGTGTTGCTATGAGTTGGAATTGACTTAAGGTCAATGGATTTGATCTGGGTTTGCCTGGCTTTAAATCCCGCTTTAAATCTTAATTAATTTTGTGCTCGAGTTGTGGACCTCCAGGCTCTTAAAAATAGAATGGGTTTTGACTGGGAATCTAAGACACTAGGTGCTCATGTTCCCCTTGTCCCAGTGATAAATACTAATTACATATAGGGCGCTCTGGTGGCCTAGTGGCAAGAAGCTGTGCTGCAATACCAAATGCACGCGGTTCAAATCCACCAGATTTCTCTACCGGGAAAAGATGGGCAATCTCTTTCTGAGAGATTAACTGCCTCTGACAACTCCTCGGAAAGTCAGCCTCTGGGTTGGTTTCCATACAGCGGGACACAACAACTGAGTACATTTTAAGAAAGGATTCTGCCACGTGACAGGTTAGAGTTGGCCCCCTTGTCGAGACCTAACAGATTCTGAGACAGAATCACTCAGGAAAGAAAAAAATGCTTACCCACGAAGCAATCAAAGGAATCAGCCTTCAAAATGTTGTTGTTGTTGTTGTTGTTGTGTACCATAGAGTTGGAACCGACCCATAACTGATCCTCTAGAGGGTTTTCAGAGACAGTTATTCGCAGGGGAGGAGATTTCCCATCCTTCTCTGGTGGAGCTGCTGGTGGCCTCGAACAGCATGTCCTCAAGATTGAAGTGCAGCTTCTTGCCACTGGGCCATCAGAGATTAGCTCTTTAAAAAAAAAAAAGCCTCGTAAAAGACAAAACGAAACAAAACAAAACAATACATCACCAAATACAAAACACAAACACAACACATCCCTCAATGGTACCAAAATATTGGAGGAAAATAGAATTTTCTCACCCAATTATCATTCACAAAAGACATAACACATTCTCAGCAGCATTTAAAGTTTTTTGCTAAAGAGTCAGATGAGAATCAGATGACCCACAAACCACACCCCAAACATCTCAGCCCCTCAATGTACTCCCTGCCTCCACCTACAAGGGAGGGAAGGGGTCACTGAGGCTGGAAACTTAGTCTTTTAAAAAAAAATTAAAATAGCATTTTAATTTTATACTGGCTTACTTACAAAGTTCGTATACATTGTTTTTCACACCAGATCTTTCCCATTTCCTTTACCTAGCTCTCCCACCACCCATCAAATTGTATGATGACTCTAATACATACACATACACACACATCTCCTATCCTCACCTTTCTCCCACTCTCCTCTGGTTGGATCCTCATACATGTTCTACAATAATGATCTTATACAGTATTTATCCTTATGGATCTGAGTTAGTTCACTTAGCATAATATTCTCCAGTTCTTCTCAAGTTAGGTAGTGATTTACAAAATCATTGCTTCTGCATGCTGCAAAGTATTCTATCATGTGAATGTACCATAAATTAATCTATTCCATTGTGGTTGAGCATTTGGGCTGTTTTCATGTTTTTGTTATAATAATGCTACTATGAATGAACATTGGTGTACAAGTCTCTGTTTGTGCCTCAGTTCTCATTTTCTCAGGGTATATTCCAAGCTGTGGAATAGCTGTGTCATAGGGAATTTACAGGTTCAGCTTTGTGAGGAAACGCCATACTGTCTTCCTGAGCGGTTGTACCATTTTACAGTCCTACAACAATATATGAGTTCCTATCTCAGCACATCCTCTCCAATGCTTATTACTTGCTGTCCTTTTAAATTTTACCACAGTTCCTGCAGTGAGATGGTATCTTATTGTGGTTTTTATTTGCATTTCCCTTATTTCCAGTGATTTTGAGTTTTTCTTCATGTGTGATGGCCACCCATATGTTCTCCTCTGTTAAAAATCTTTCCAAGTCTTTTGCCCATTTTGTAGTTGATGAAAACCTAGCTTTAGTGGAGATACTCAAGGATTAATGTGTTGGGAGTACCAGAACCACATATGGTGAATTTACTTGGGTTGTTTTATCCCTCAGCACTAACTGATGGGGGGATTTTTTTTCTATTCCTTCCTGGTTGTGTAAAATGACATGCACATTATTTACAATGACGGCTGGACAAAGTATCAGTTTTATTTGCAAAGAAGGTTGAGAGCCTCTAACTGTCAGCAAACATTAAAGATTATTGCTGGAAAGCCTGAGGGAACTTGGTGAATCTCACCAGGCAAGTGAACTGCCTGGTGCTGTGAGATCCAGCTCCTGTCTCAAAAAAGAAATGGTGTGCTGGGAGGGTGTTTTCTTGCCCCTCGAGCTTTGTGAGGGGCCCAGAGTGCTAACTCTGAGGGTTTTATAGGTAGGGGAGACAGAGAGGAAGGGCTAGATGGAAACAATCTTAAGCAACAGAGTGGACTACAACTGTCAAGAAGAAAGGACTCTCTGAGGTGAAAGAATGCATTTATATTTGCAGAGCCTTCGAAGGAGTCCTGGTGACATACTGGATTTAATGTTGGTATGCTCCCTGAAACGTCAGAAGTTAAAACCTCCTAGCTGATCTGCAGGAGAAATGAGGTAGTCTGCTTCCACTAAGATTTAACAGTCTTGGATGGGTCAGAATCTACCCCATAGCAAAAGATCCGTGGTTGGTGGTTAAACACTAGGCTGTTACTGAATGACCTTTGGGCAAGAGATATGGTCATCTTCCATATAGAATACAGCCTTGGAGATCCCAAGTAACTAACACTGAAGAGCAATTCTACTGAAGCCCGGAAACCTACAAAACCTTGCGTGGGCAGGTCTACTCTGTTGTAGAAAATAATTTCATTAGAATCAACTTGTCTGCAATAGATTTGGAAGGAAGGGCTTGTCTGGTGGTGACTGAGGGATCACCTGGGAAGGATGAGGGCACTGCCAATGATCTATTTAATGTGTAGAGGGCTCTTTGTAAAAGTTTTGATAATATGTGGCTTGAAGATGGGGTGTTTGTGGGGTTTTTGTCTGTTTAAGAAAAATTGATCTGTTATAAGACAGAAAAGGCAAGCAAAATAAAAAATGCTTCAGACATTCATAGAGATTAATTTGGACACCTAAAAAAAAATAATTTAGAGAGCTCTGGAATGATAAGAAGCTGTGCTGCAATCCCAAAGGCATCTGGTTCAAAATCACCAGCTGCACCACAGGAAAAGGATGGAAAATCTCCTCCTGTATGATCAACTGACTCTGAAAACCCCCTGGAGGGTCAGCCATGGGTCGATTCTGGCTGGACAGGAGACAACAAAAATAAAAAAAGGAATTTAGGCAGACCAATGGTTGCAGTTGTTGTTGGTGGTTTTGTTATTATGTGCCGTTGAGTTGCCTGAGACTCAAAATGACCCTATGCACAACAGCCCTAAACCTTGCTCTATCCTATGCCTATCTTATTGTGTCTGATACATCTATCCTCACTTCCCCAGTGACTGAAGCAATCCATCTCATTGGGTCTTCCTCTCCTGTGCTGTCCTTCCACCCTTCCAAGCATGACATTCCTGCCCAAGGACTGATCCCGCCTTGCAACATGCCCAAAGTATGTCAGATGAAGCTTCAGAATCCTTGCCTCTAAGGAGCAGCCTGATTTCACCCTCTCCAGGACAAATTTGTTTATTCTCCTAGCAATACATGTATATTCAGTACTCTTCTATAGCACCACAGCTTAAAGACATCAATTTTCCTTCTATCATCCCTAGTCATGGCCCAGCTCTCTGATGCTAGCAAGTACTTGCAAAGACCATGCATGGCCTGTATCAGGCACACTTTAGTCTCCAGACTGACATCGTTGCTATTCAGTACTTTGGAGAGGTCTCTGATAGCAGACTTTCCCAATGCAATTCGTCTTTTAATTTCCTGGCTGCTGGTACCAAGAGTGTTGATTGTAGAGCCAAGCAAACTGAAGCTGTCAACAATCTCAATCTCTTCACCATCCATCATGATGCTGCCAATCAGCCCAGTGGTGAGAATCTTTGTTTTCTTGATGTTGAGCTTCAATCCATATTGAAGCCTGCAATCCTTGACCTTTTGCAGTAAGCACTTCAGGTCCTCCTCAGTTTCAGCAAACAGGGTGTGTCATCTGCATAAAGCAGATGGTTGATAAGTCTACTTTAATCCTGATGCCACACTTCTCCTCCTAGAGCCCAGCCTCCCGGATAATCTGTCCCACATATAGATTGAAAAGATATGGAGATAGGACACATCCTTGATGAACATCCTTCCCAATTTTGAACCATGCAGTGTTCCTTGCTCTGTTCTGACAACTGCCTTCTGTTCTAAGTATAGGTTTTACATAAGCACAATCAAGTGTTCTGGGATTCCCATTCTTCTCAGAGTCAGCCACAGTTTGTTGTGATCCACACAGTCAAATGCCTTTGGATAATCAATGAAACACAGATAGATATTCCTTTGGTGCTCTGTGCTTTCTGCCAAGAGCCATCTGATAGTAGGTATAATAACCGTAGTGTCATGGCCTCTTCTAAACCCAGCCTGCACTTCAGGCAGTTCTCTATTGATGTGCTGTTCTAGTCGTTTTTGGATAATCTTCAGCAGAATCTTGCTTGCATGATATCAGTGATACTGTTCGATAATTTCCACACTGTGGGATCACCTTTCTTTGCAATAAGAACAAATATAGATCTCTTCCAGTCAGTTGGCCAGGTGGTTGTCCTCCAGATTTCTTAGTTTGACTTGGTGATCACATCCAGGGCAGCATCTGTTTGCTGAAATATGTCAATTGGTAGGCCATGGTTGCAGTAAGGAAGTGAATTAGTAAACACAAGTTCAGCACTAATGTTAAAATTTAGGTCCAGGATTACAGAGGTTTTTTCCTTGGACCATCTTAATAGGTACTATTAGAGGCTGAATTGGGAAGTTTAGATTTGACTTTATGGTGCTCATTTCCTAGGGGAACAATAGAAACAATTTTTCACTAGATTGATTAAGAGAGATGAAGAACATGAGAATCCGTAGGGGGAAAAAGGAGGTTGCTAAATTCATTGCTTTTGGTAGAGCTATACACTTCCTGATGAGAAGAGTACAAAAAATTTAATACTTACTGTAATACTCACTATACTGAAATTATCAAACAATATCACTCATCTCACATGTAAGCAAAATCTTGCTGAAGATAAGCCACAAATGATTAGAACAGTTCAATGACAGAAAACTTCCAGAAATATAAGATGGGTTTAGAAGAGGCTGTGATACTAAGGATATTTTTTCTGATGTC
The DNA here is from genome assembly GCF_000299155.1 of Elephantulus edwardii. Lineage (NCBI taxonomy): Eukaryota > Metazoa > Chordata > Mammalia > Macroscelidea > Macroscelididae > Elephantulus > Elephantulus edwardii. Next base: position 3,689,015 of record NW_006400014.1, read on the forward strand.
AAATGAATCATGGTTGGAAACAGCAAATACCAGAAAGATGTCTATTTTTATTTTTTTGACTATGCAAAGGTATTTGTGCATATCACAATAAATTGTGGCTAACATTGAAAATAATGAGACTCCCAGAACACTTGAAACTCATGTGACTCCTATTCCTAGACAAATAAGTTGTTTCTATGAGCAGAATTAAAGGAACAGAACAAGCAGAAAATGGTTCAAAATCAAGAAAGAAGCACATCAAGGATGTACCCTTTTCTCCATACCTTTTCTATCTATATGCTGAACAGATCACCCAGTAGGCTGGGCTTTATGAAGAATGTGGCAATCACGATTGAAGGAAGACTCACACCCCCTGTATTATGCAAATGATAGAACCTTGTGGCCAAAACTGAGGACTTGAAGCACTTGCTACAGAAGACTTCAGCCTTCAATATGGATTGCATCTCAGTTTGAAGAAAACAAAGATCCTTACTAAGGGTTCAGCAGGGAACATCATGATACATGGAGAAAAGAATGAAGTTGTTGATGATTTCATCTTGCTTGAATCCACAATCAGAACTTTTATCACGAGCAGTTAGGAAATCAAAAGACAAGTTGCACTGGGAAAATCTGCTGTCAAGAACCTCTCCATAGTGCTAAAGAACAACGATGTCAATTTAAAGACTAAGGTGTACTATGGTCTTCTCAATTGCTTGTTATGTTTCTGAGAGCTGTACAATGAATAAAGATTACAGAAGAAGAACTAATGTTTTTGAGTTGTGATGCTAGAGAAGAACATTTAACATATCCTGGACTGCCAAGAGAACAAACAGGTCTGTCCTAGGGAGGGTGAAACCAGTTACTCCTTGAAGGCAAGGATTTTGAAGCTCTGTATCACAGACTTTGTACATGTTGCCAGGAGAAACTTGTCCTAGGTGAAGGACATCATGCTTAGAAAGGTCAACACAGGAAAAGAAGACCCTGGATGAGATGGATTGACACAACGACTATGGCAGTGGAGTCTTGTGTGTCAGAATTGGTGAGGTTGGCTCAGGATAAAGTAGTGTTCAGCACCACTGTTCATAGGGTCAATATGAGTCCTATTAGACTTGATGGTGCATGACAATAATAATGACAAACATAATTAAAGAAGATGTCTTAAGTCTAAGAAAGAAGTAGTAACTTTCCCCACAAACTTTGCTTTTTTATACTTTTCCCCCCAAAAGAAGACATTCAGATGGCTAACAAGCACATGAAGAAATGTTCAAAATCCCTAGCTCTAAAAGAGATGCAAATCAAAACAACTAGGAGATAACATCTCACCACAGTCAGAATTGCAAAATTTAACAGAACAGCAAGCAACAAATGCTGGCGAGGTTGTGGAGAAACTGGAACCCTTATTCACTGTTGGTGGGAATGTAAAATGGTGCAACCACTGTGGAAGGTGGTATGGCGCTTTCTCAAAAAGTTGCAAATAGAGATACCATTTGACCCAGAAATTCCACTACTGGGAATATACCCCAAAGAGATTATAACTGACACCCAAGCAGATATATGCACACCCATGTTTATTGTGGCTTTGTTCACAGTAACAAGGAGTTGGAAACCACCTAAGTGCCTATCAACAAACGAATGGATAGAGAAGCTGTGGTATATTCACACAATAAAATACTACACTGCATTGAAAAACAAGGAATTCATGCAATATTATTCAAAATGGGTGATCCTGGAGGACATTATGCTGAGTGAATTATCTCAGTCACAAAAGGACAAATACTGTATGGTGCCACTGTTGTAAAACAGGACTGACCTTGAGTTTGGGGGAAGACTGAGAAAGATGGGCTCAATAATTTATACTGCATTGAAACACATGAGGAATGAAACTGTTTAAAAGGGATATGTGATTAGGTATTTTTGTCATGACGGGAGTCCAGAATGAAGGTTTTATAATGGAGTGGACCTGGGGGGAGGGATTGTAAAACAATGAAAGAATTTTACTTTTCCAAGAGGGTAGTGTACTGGGGGGGAGTGTTGGGAAGGGAGAAAAGTGTAACAATGAATGAATGGAAATCCAAAGTCTCTGCAAATTTTCACTGAAATTAATAATAAATTAAAAAAATAAAATAACTTTTTTAAAAAAATAAAAGAAGGCACCAAGTGTTGTGGAATGTTGGTGAGGAAGGAAGAGCCTCTGGTCAACACAGATCACCTAAACTCCAGATAAGTGCAAGCCTTCCAACGGCTCCCCTGTGTTTGACTGTACCAGCTTGAGAAAGCTCACCACCTGGGAAGACGGCTGCTGTGACTGTTGAGCTGGAAGTGATCTGCATGAGGCTGAGTTTCTTCTAATCAATCCACATGTCCTACATCTGTAAGCCCACCCTATCTGGACTTCCTGTGTATATAAGGACACTTCAGTTGCAATAAAACTGAGTTGGGTTGACTCTCTGATCCTCTCCTGGAGTGGTGTATCTCCATCGTGCTTACTCCCATCAGGGTGTCACTGTAGGTTGCCACCAAACAGACAATGAAAACCAAGGAAGACTTTTTTCTCTCTCCTTTTTTTTTTTTTAAGATGAAGAAATTAAAAACATGTTTGTAGGATAAAGGGAAGGAGACAATGAAGAAAGCAAGAGACAAATATGTCCATTAAAAATGGTATTTATGAAGACAGTAACAACCCAAATATATGTAAAATCAAATGAAATAAACAACTATGACTTTAAAGAAGTAAAGAAAAGAGATGGAGGAAAATATGAAAAATTCTGCATGGTAAGGCTTCAGAATGATTTCCACTTTTGGGTTTTTATCTTTCTGAAATGTCATTGCTTTCAAAATAAGTGACTACAGAAGTTATTTCTAATAAAGTGGAAAAGACATAGACAAATTATTTTCAGGCGAAGATTCTAGAATATTTGGCTCCATATTTAAAGCTTTTCTTAAAAAAGTCCTTTTCCTATTATTATCTTAATTCTTTTAAAGTTTGTTCAAATATTCCTGGTCATACTTTTATCAGCTCTTCTCCTGAAGTCACCTTGGAAAACTTTTCTCTTTGAACCTAATCCAACTCTGTAAGAACTCTTTATTTTTGTTAAAAGTCTTGAATGCTCCTTTCCTTGAGGGACCCTGGCGGTGGTGCAGTGTTGAAACTCTGCAAGTTGACAAGTGGTTGGCAGTTCAAACCCACCAGCCACATGAAGAAAGAAAAGCATGAGAATCTGCTTTTGTAAAGATTCCAGCTTTGGGAGCTCTGTGTGGCAGTTCACCTCTACCCTACAGGGTCATTCTGAGTCAGAACGGCCTAGCTTCTCAGGCAGTGGGCTTCATTTGGGTTTGGGTCACTTTCCTTAGCATTTTTATAATTTTTAATTTAAGCTTCTGCAACACGTTTCTCTCCCATTCATCACAAATTGACAGTGGGAAACAGGTCTACTCCATTAATTGTGTTGCACAACTGTGTCATCAGAATGCCTTGGAAACTTTGTAGTTCAAATGCTACATATGGATAGAGTATACAAATACTAAATTAGAGATAATCATAATAAGAATATCAAGCTGACTAGCCAACAAGTCAATAGCAACAAAAATCTTGGGATTTTTTTTTTTGAAAGCAGAAATAATAGCTTACTAGAAAGGGGGCTCAAGTAGCCCGTTAGGAAGGCCTGGTGAGTCTTTTTTCTTTTTTCTCTTTCTGATAAAGCACATGCACATTAATATTAAGTTTAACATTATTTATTCTTAGCGTCAGTGGTAAGTGGAAATGTAAATATCTTATCAGGAGACTGGGTTCTGCTCTCCTTCTATCAAGCATTTCACTGAAGCTTTTCCTTACATTTTTAAACTTGGCCTCACAAGGCACTGATAATGTAGGAAACAAGATAAAAACCAGTCAACATGTAAAATAATTTTAGAATATCAGTGCTTTTGTACATGATCACATTGCAAAACAACCCCTTCAAATCCCTATCTTTCTGGAGCCAGGAAAGGAAATAATTGTACCTCTTTTGTAAACAAAGATTTGAGTGCTTATGCTTCTTAAAAAATATATTCAAATATGTTACTGATCCAGCTTTTAAAAGCATACTGAAGGTCTTGTTAATGTCCTATGTTTCAGACAAGTAGAGGATCAGAGAGAGAAATAGCTTTCCAGTAGAAGAAACAAAGTTTTTTCAAATCCTGGTTAAGACTCCGCCTTTATTATCATATTGGGTCAAAACTCATCACATCAACCATAAGCTGATTCTGATTTCATGATAACCTTTTATCAAGGTTTAGAACTCAACCACAAAAGGACAATTGTGGTATACTATATCCCATGGACTGCCAAAAGAACGAACATGACTTGGAGAAAGTGTAGCTAGGAGGCTCCTTGGGAGCAAAGATGAAAAAGCTTTATCTCACATACTTTGGGCTTGTTGCTAGGAGAGGCTATTCCTTGGAGAGGGACAACATGCTTTGAAAGGTGGAGGGTTGGAAAAAGAGAGGAAGCCCCTTGACCAGGTGGACTGACCCAGTGACTGCAGCCATGTGTTTGAATGTGTCAGAGATTATGAGAATGGCACAGGATAAGACAGGGTTTGGATCTGTTGTTCATCCGTTCATTGGGTTGCTATGATTCATACTCTACTTGATGGCATGTAACAGCGATAACATTCCATTACATCCATTGTCGTTGGGTTGGAACTGATTCCTAAGTGACCCTCCAGCAGGTTTTCAGAAGCTGTAAATTACCTGGGGGAAGACCACTCATCTTTCTCCTGAGGAATCGCTGGTGGATCCGAACTAGAGTGGTGCCACTTTGGGATAGCAACAGTCTCTTTACCCACTAGGCCACTTGAGCTCCTGCACTATGGTATGAGATCACTAATAATTTTTTAAAAACATTAAGAAATATTGACACACAGATAGAATCCATCTTGGAAGTTGAATGTGAAAGAAGAAAAGGGAGTAAACAGTAATAGTTAAATTAAGTGAAAGGAAAGACAATACACAATGAGAGATTGACTAGACAATACACAATGAGAGATTGACTAGACATTTTAATCAATTACATTATTGAATGGAAATCAATGTTATGAATTAAAATGTCTGTGAATGAATGTATGGAAGCCACTATGATTTGTAAAGCTTCACTCAAATGAAAATTAATTGATCGCATAAACCCCCACAAAAGCCAGACATGGGCTTGTGTAACCCAACGCTGGGTTTCCACTGTGGCCACCTGCTTCATTAGAAACTGCCAACTCAGACCAAGGTTCAGCTCGTCTATAATTCCCACAAGCAGCTGCATTTCTGATAAATAAAGTTATCAAATTAACCATGACCTTGGCACCTGCTAGGCCAGACCAATTTACAAGGATTTTTAGAGAGCACATGCTTTTGTTTTGGTATGCTGTGTATTTTCAAAAGTGCACGATTTTAAACACTTGACTTTAGACATTATGAAAGCACTTTTTTTTTGTTTGTTTGATAACTATTGACAGGAGGGCTCTTAAGGTAACACAGTAATTCCATATCTAAACATGGCAAATGCAGGGTCAAAACTCAGTGAGGTAAAAATTTCTACCTCTTTCTACCCTCCACCCTCTTAACTTTGGGGGAGGTGTCTGAACCAGGAACCGTTTTTGGGTGGCCAGCTGTGCTGGGCTTTGGCACTATAGCCTGATCTGGTCCCTATCCTTATGATTGAGCATCATTGTTGATGTCCACTCCCTGCCATAGCCTCTGGTCTCTGAGTACACTCACTCTGGCTCTTTCTGGTTCTGATTGCTGGTCCTTCTGGGTGGGCCAGCTTACTCTTCACTTGATGATACCTAACAGCAACAACAATCTAACTACATTCATTGTTGTTGGTTTGGAGCCGATTCATAGTTGACCGTCCAGCACGTTGTCAGAGGCTGTAAATCATATGGGAGGAGAAGGCCCATCTTTCTCCTGAGTCGTCACTGGTGGGTTTGAACCAGAGAAATGCTATCTTTTGGATAGCAGCACATTCTCTACCCACTAGGCCACTTGAGCTCCCTTATTATGGTGTGAGACTATTATTGATAAGCGGGTAAGCAAAGCACTTCTTGGACTCCTATCAGGGCGTCACTGAGAAATTCAGGCTGCTTTCTCATCACAACTAGGGAGCTCCTGTCAGAGCATAGGCTGGCACTTCCGCCTCAGCCTTGTTGTCCTCCCACCCCAGCCCCACAACAGGGGATTCATCTACTTACAATTATAGTGATTATCAATGTAGACAGAGATCTAAAGTGAGTCTAAAGACATGGAGATGGACCTTTGGGGCTACAAGTTAAGCACTTGGCTAATAACCACAAGGTTGTCAGTTCAAATCCACTCACAGCTCCACCTGGCAGTCCAAGCCCATAGATTCACCTTTCAAACAGATTTCCATTAAGCATGAATGAACTCATGTCTAACCATTCAGTGGGTTTCCAAGGCTGTTTATCACCCAGGCAAGAGTGCCTAATTTTCTCCTAAGGAGTTGCTGGTGGAATTGAACCACCAGAGAGGCTCAATCTTTGTGTTAGCAGCTCAACTTCCTACAGACTAGACCACCCGAACTCCCTCTATACAGATTATAGCCTAGAAACCAAAGAAGCAGTTCTGCTCTATCACATAGGGCCATGATAAGTCACGATCAAGTCAATGGCACCTAACAACAATAGCATTGGTATACAACTAGAGATTCTTGTTCCCTTGGCTCTTCCATCAGTTTATGGAAAAGAATTAGACCTGATGGCATAGTCCCAAGTGCATCACACTACTAGCCAAAACACTCCAAATGTCCAGAGGTTCAAGTCCACTAGTGATTCCAAGGGAGCAAGATGGACAACATCCTCCTGTTAAAATTTACATTCTTGGAAACTGGATGGATGGTCTCTTAGAGTCAGAATCAACTCAACATTGCTGTGCTCTACATGACTTGGGTCCTTGGGGGCACAGTGGATTCAGAGTTGGTCTGACTGAGAGGCAGGTGCCTGACGTGATGAATGCTGCTTTGTCAAGGAACTCTCAGTACGCACCTGGGCTCAGGCTTCTGCTGCTGTTCAACTCCCCAGCATTGATCCCAACCATCCAAACCTGACCTAACGGAAGACCGATGATTCTGCAGTGAGCCTGAGTGAGAAACGTGTTCTACCAGCCAGGCATCAGCTGGCTGCTACTGCTTAAAATTGCTCATCTGTTTTCCCTTTTAACAATCTTCACAGCTTCAGTTTGCTCAGCTCCACAGTCAACACTCTTGGCACCAGCAGTCAGGAAATCAAAAAGCGTATCGCGATGGGAAAGTCTGCTGTTAGGGACCTCTCTAAAGTACTCAGGAACAACGGTGTCTCTCTGGAGACTAAGGTGCGCCTGATACAGGCCATGGTCTTTGCAATCGCTTGTTATGCATCAGAGAGTTGGACAATGACTAGGGAGGACAGAAGGAGAGTGAATGCTTTTGAGCTGTGGTGCTGGAGAAGAGTACTGAATGTACCATGGACTGCCAGGAAAACAAACAGATTCATCTTGGAGAGGATTAAACCAAGCTACTCCTTGGAGGCAAGGATTCTGGGGCTTTGTCTGACAAACTTTGGACATGTTGCCAGGGGGGATGGGTCCTTGGAGAGGGACATCATGCTTGGGAGGGTGGAGGGACAGCGCAGGAGGGGAAGACCCTCTATGAGATGGATTGATTCAGTGACTGGGGTAATAGGGATGGGTATGTCAGAGGCAGTGTGGTTGGCACAGGATAGAGCAGGGTTTAGGGCTGTTGTGCATAGGGTTGCTATGAGTCGAAAACGACTCAACGGCACATAACAACAACAACAACACTGTTGTTGTCCTTCATGTCCTCCCTTGTGAAAGAAGAAAATCATCAGGCCTGCTGTGCTGATTAAATAATTTAATACTCGCAAATGGGCATTTAGAACAGGACTGGAAATCCAGAAACACCACAATGCCAGAAAAGCATGTTTGTTATTACACGAAGACTTTGTTTCTCAAAAGGGTAAACAGAGGCGAGTGGGATTGGTCTACTTGCAGAAAATCTTTTTGTGTATTCATTGCTGTAAAGTGGAGCAAGCAGTTTGATGGTACTGAATGGCTCTTGCAAGGGTGTCACAAAAGTGAGCTTCTGAAATCCTCATGGAGATGATTCTGTTGAAGGTCAGGAACTGCAGTCTTCAGTATGGATTGAGACTCAATATCAAGAAAACAAAGATTCTCACCACTGGCCAATTGGCAGCATCATAATGGATGCTGAAAAGATTGAGATTGTTCACAGTTTTGGTTTGCTTGGCTCCACAGTCAACACTCTTGGCACCAGCAGCCAGGAAATTAAAAGACGTATTATGATGGGAAAGTATGTGGTTAGAGACCTCTCTAAAGTGCTGAAATGCGCAGTCTGGAGACTAAGGTGTGCCTGATACATGTCATGGTCTTTGCAATCACTTGCTATGCATCAGAGAGCTGGACAATGACTAGAGATGATAGAAGGAGAATTGATGCCTTTGAGCTGTCGTGTTGGAGAAGAGTGTTGAATATACCATGGACTGCTAGGAAAACAAACAGGTTGGTCCTGGAGAGGGTGAAGTGCTGCTCCTTGGAGGCAAGGATTCTGAAGCTCCATCTGATGTACTTTGGACATGTTGCAAGGAGGGATCAGTCGTTGGAGAGGAACACCATGCTTGGGAGGGTGGAGGGACAGTGCAGGAGAGGAAGACCCTTGATAAGATGGATTGATTTAGTGACTGGGGTAATGGTGGTAGGTGTGTTGGAGATGGTGAGATTGACATAGGATAGGGCAGAGTTTAGGGTGTTGTATATAGAGTTGTTATGAATTGCAGGTGACCCGATGGTACATAACAACAACAAATGTTGTGTACTGTTGAATTGATAGGATTCCTGATTCTCTTAGTCCATGTTGAGAATAAACACTCTTTCTTTCAGTTAAACTAACACATGTTGTTGTTGTGTGTTGCTGAGTCAGATATCCTAGTGCTGATGTTTCTGTCCCTGGGGGGGCACGGGGAAGCTTAGATTGCTAACGGAAAGGTAAGGCCATGACGACTTACAGGCCTGGAAATCCTATGGGACAGTACTATTCAGTCCTACAGGATCCTTAGGATTTGGAATTGATTCTTTGGCAGTGGGTTGAGATGTTTATGTGTTGTTTTTATCAACAAATATTTTATTAAATGCCTACAATGTGCCAAGTGCTGTTACAGGTACTGGGGAGACAGGAAACAAAACAGGACAAGGTATGAATCCTGATCTCATGGAAATTTGATTCTAATGCATCAAGACAAACAATAAACAGGATCTCATTTCACAATGAAGACGGAACTTGTTTTGATTCTTATATTCAACAGTCCGTGAAATATTTAACTGCCTCCCAGGATATGCCTGAACTAAGTGCTAGAAAAGTCTCACGGGGTCAAAGTTACAAGTTCCCAGGATTGAGTCATAAGATTGCTTTCCAGGCTACTAAGAAGAACAGGGGAAAAAACCTCTTGCGATCAGATTGATTCCAATTCATCGTGATCTACAGGGTAGAGTGCAAGTGTCCCATAAGGTCTCTAAGAGGGCACTCGTCACAAAAGTGGATTGTTTCATCTTTCTCCCACAGAGAAGCTGATGGATTAGAACTTCCAATAATTTAGTTAGCAGCCAAGGATTTATCCATTGTACCACCAGGAATCCTTAACGAGGACAGAAAAATAACCCTTTAAGAGGATATAAATAGCAGTCCATTACTGAATACTTATGTGTTTGACATTACACCAGAGTCTTTGCACTTATTATCTCTAATTCTTAGTAAATAAGTAAAGCGGATGCCTCACTTTACAATTGAGAAAACTGGATCTGAGGGAATTTAAATAAATCACCTGCTGCCACACAACTATGAAGTGGATGAGCCTTAATGGAACTCAGATGATCTGATGTGACTTTGTCTCTTGATTATAAAGCTCCAAGAATAAAAACAAAATTTATAAGTGGAAATTCTTAAGAGTGTTTCTTTAAACAATAAGTTATGCTCTTATGAATATAAGAATATATTCGTTGGAAGAATTAGGAAAAAGTTTGCCTTAGGGAGTGGACTCTAAAAAAACAAGAAAGTTAATTAAAGGTAAATTTTATAGAAACACTGGAAATGAAAAGAAACATCTCAGAAAGTATAATGTATCAGGGTGTAAACCTAGAATCTATTTTACAAGTACTCAGCTCCCATATAGCCTTCAGGGAATAAATCTTGAAGAAAAGGGAAATTAGATTTAATATAAGTGCTCTGCGAGTGTAAATCCAACACTAGGCCGACCCTAAACCTCCTCATCACTGTGCCTTTTGCTCCTTTGTAGCTCCAAAATTGAACTTGCTCTTCAGCTGCCAGTGAGCTACTCCTGCAGCAGGATGGAAACCCTCTCTCTCCCCCTCTCTCTCTCTGTCTCTCTCTCCCGCAGTATGTATTCTCAGTCTTGTTACCAGACCCAGCCTCTCAGGCTCCACAGGTTACCTAATGCCTTTCCATCATCCACTGGACCAGTCCTCTATGAAAATAAAATTCTCCATCTGAACCATCTTTCCTAAAGAGAAAGCTCCTGTGAGCAGGGTGGGTCCCAGGCACTCTGTTTGTAGCAAGGGCATGGGGAAGAACAGGAAATAAGATTAGCCTGGCCCCTGAGAGGGTCTTGAAAGGTCAGATCTAACCAACCCTTTACATTTGAGCCTGCTTCTGTTGAACACCCTGTCTTGCTTGTAGATATGTCTCTCTTCCCTGAGATTGTAAGCTGCTTGAAGGTAGCACCAGGTAAGCACTCCATAAGCATTCTCTAATGTTCCATAGGCTCTCAGTGTGGTGCAAATGGTTAATATGCTGGCTGCAAACCAATAGTTGGAGGTTCAAATCCACCGAGACATGTTTCAGAAGAAAGCCCTCGAGATTTACTTCTTAAAAACTGGTCATTGCAAGCTGTGGAACATAGGTTTGTGATGACACACTGAGCAGTAATTGACTCCATGGCAACTAGTAGTCAGTACAATGTTCCATAAACATTCTGTTCTTTTCCCATGAGGAGCCCAGCAGTGACCTGTTAGAAAAGGAAAATACGGTCCAGGCTGAAGAACTTTGTGCAAAGGTACAGACAGAGTAAGTCAGTAAACCTCCCCTGCTCCCTACCATCATCCCCTCTTCTCAACTAGTCCTTTTCCCTTTCTGGTGGTTAGAACCAGAATGGTATTGTGACCGTGAGTGAGTTATGGGGAATGGAGACACAAAGAAAGGAAATGATTAAGCTGGTTGGAGCTCCCTGCCACGTCACTTACACAGAAACAAACTCTCATCAGGTGTTCACAGCTCTCAAAGCTACCATCTGTTCTGGTCTCAAGCTGTTTGGTTCACTAATTATTTTTATTTATACTCTTAAAAATAATGTACTTACTTTAATTTTTGGCTTTTTCCTTACAATATCCAGCTTCACAAACTTTTTTTTTTTTTTTTTAGTATGGACAGGTACATTTGATTCCTGAGGTATTTATGACAGTAATTCCTCAGAATCAAGTATTATAAAAATCTGATGGCATAGTAGTAAGGAGCTGCACTGCCAACCCAAAGGTTGTTATTGTTGTTATATGCCGTTGAGTCACTTGTGACTCATAACGACCCTATGTATAACAGCCCTAAACCCTGCTCTATCCTATGCCAGTCGCACTGCCTCTGACACACCCATTCGCACTGCCTCTGACACACCCATCCTGATTACCCCAGTCACTGAATCAGTCCACCTCATAGAGGGTCTTCCCCTCCTGCGCTGTCCCTCCACCCTCCCAAGCATGATGTCCCTCTCCAAAGACTAGCCTCTCCTTGCAACATGTCCAAAGTATGTCAGATGAAGCCCTAGAATCCTTACCTCCAAGGAGAAGCTTGGTTTAACCCTCTCCAGGAAGAATCTGTTTGTTTTGTTGGCAGTTCAGGGTACATTCAATACTCTTCTCCAGCACCACAGCTCAAAGGCATCAATTCTCCTTCTATCCTCCCTAGTCATTGTCCAACTCTCTGATGCATCACAAGTGATGGCAGCTGTATCAGACGCACCTTAGTCTCCAGAGACACACCATTGCTCTTAAATACTTTAGAGAGGTCCCTAACAGCAGACTTTCCCATCACAATATGTTGTTTGTTTGTTTGTTTTATTTCCTGCCTGCCGGTGCCAAGAGTATTGATCGTGGGGCAGAGCAAATTGCAGTTGTGAACAATCTCAATCTCTTTGCCATCCATTCTGATGCTTCCAATTGGTCCAGTGGTGAGAGAGAATCTTTGTCTTTTTTACATTGAGCCTCAGTCCATACTGAAGACTGCAGTCCTTGACCCTCTGCAGCAAGTGCATGAGGTCCTCCTCAGTTTCAGCAAGCAGGGTTGTGTCATCTGCATAAGGCAGATTGTTAATAGATCTTCCACCAATCCTGACCCCACACTTCTCCTCATAGAGCCCAGCCTCTCGGAAAATTTGCTCTGCATACAGGTTGAAAAGGTATGGAGATAGGACACATCCCTGGCGTACACCCTTCCCAATTTTGAACCATGCAGTGTTAACCTGCTCTGTTCTGACTACTGCCTCTTGGTCCAAGTATAGGTTTCGCATTAGCATGATTAAATGTTCTGGGATTCACATTCTTCTCAGAGTCAGCCACAGTTTGTTATGATCCACACAAACGCCTTTGTATAATCAATGAAACACACATATACATTCTTCTGGTATTCCCTGCTTTCAGCTAAGATCCATCTAACATCAGCTACAATATCCCTAGTACCATGACCCCTTCTAAACCCAGCCTGGACTTTGCTGATGTGTTGTTTCAGTCGTTTTTGGATAATCTTCAGTAGAATCTTGCTTGCATGTCAAATCCACCAGCTACTCTTCAGAAGATGGACAATGTCCTCCCCTGTTACTTTACAGCCTCTGAAAAAACATCCGAGGGTCAATTTTAAGTTAGTTGCTATTCAACAGTACATACCAATAAAGTGTCTTATGATCTTCTTTCACTGTGTAGATTTTACTTGTTCATGGTGGTACCTGGGAAAAAGATACTGAGCTGAGTGAAGTTTGTTTTCAATATCCTCTCTTCTACCTCCCTCTGTACCTTATTTTTGCCACCTTCTACCCACTCTTCTACAGCAGATACACCAACACTCATGCCTGAAGTCTTCTAGACAGAAAGAAATTAATGTTCAAGGGTATGACATCTAATGTCACCCTGCCTGAGTTCAAGTCCAATTTCTACTCCTTAGTAATTATCTGTCCTTGAACAAGTTATTTGTATTCTGTCACTCAATTTCCTTATCTGCAAAGTAGCAATTAATAATAGGTTGGAATGAGGCTGACGGAGTTCCTGGAAAATGTAGTATTTTTGCAGCAGTTCTGCAAGTTTAAAGTGATTTAAAACATTTTCCCACCGTAATAATATTGAGGAGATCAGTAAGAAGCAGGTCAAGTAAAGGATGAAGATGCAGTGGCTCTTACCCAGGTTATTAGGAGGAAGTGATGAAACTCCACAGTGGTTCACAGACAGTCCTGACCAATGAACACTGTCTGCATCCTTGCAGACAGACAGCATTGGAGACGATGGTTCTTTGGTAAGTTAGAATGTGCTATCATTTTGTAAAACAAGTTTTCTTTTCTCTACGCAGATACACTTGGGAGACATATTGAAGATTCCATTCCAGACTATCACAATAAAGTAGATACTGTTATAAAAAGCAAGTCACACTCTTATTTTCATTTGCCAGTGAATATTGAAGTTATATTTTCAATATCCTGTGGTTTGTTAAGGTCGTTGGTGTCACAGAGTAGACTCTACCTCATACTCTATACACAGCAGATCTGGACCTTTTCTTTTCCTCTATCTTCATAACCTCTGCCATGCTCAAGGCCATTGTTGAAGCCATTGTGTTAGTTCATCTTGTGAGGAGGTCTTCCTCTCTTTCAGTGGCTATCTACTTTCCCCAGCATGATGGGGTTCTTTCCCCCCAAGGGCTGGAGTCCTATATGAGACAACAGGCTCAAAGTATGTGAGGCCATTCTTGTCTCTATGGAGCACCCTGGTTGCATTTCCTTCAAGACAGATTTGTTTGATTTTTTGGCAGCCCATCTGTAGTATGTCCAAATCTCATAATCAACGCAGAAATTCAAAAGCGTCAATTATTCTTCAGTTTTCTTTATTCATTGTCAAAGTTTTACCCACATGTTGTTGTTGCTGTTATGTGTCATTGAGTCACCTGTGACCTATATTGACACTATGTACAGCAGCTCTGAATTCTGCCCTGTCCTGAGCCAGTCTTAATTACTCCAACATACCTACCCCCATTGCCCTAGTTACTGTATCAATCCATCTCATCCAGGGTCCTCCTCTCTTACTCTGTCCCTCCAACCTCCCAAGCATGATGTCCTTCTCTAAGGACCTGTCCATTTTGGAAACATGTCAAAGGATGTGAGACGGAGCTTCAGAATTCTAGCCTCCAAGGAGAAACTTTTCTCTCCAAGACAGATCTATTTGGGTTTTTGGCAGTCCAGCACCACAACTCAAAGACATCACTTCCTCTTCTGTCATTTTCCAGCTCTCTGATGCATAGAAAGTAATTACGAAGACCATAGTCTGGATAAGGCACACCTTAGTCTCTAGACCGACATTGTTTCTTCTCAGTGCTCTGGAAAGGTCCCTGACAGCAGATTTACCTAATGCAATTTGTCTTTTAATTTCCTGACTGCTAGTTCCAAGAGTGTTGATTGTACAAAGCAATTAAAAATACCATGGCTTGGTCTAGATGTACCTTCAATATTTTTCATAACATTCCAAAGGGTTGCTGCAAACCATCAATTTGTAAAACAATCAGCAACAAGATTACAATATCTGTGATGTGCAATAAAACTAAACACAATAAAATTATTTTCTCTGTTAGGATAAATACCCAGCTATTCCTATGCCTTGTAACATTAGAATACTTCATTAAGGCCTTAATATGATCAAAATATCCCTGAATTGTGAATGAATCTTCTTTTACTTTTCAATTTTTTATTTGTGTGAGTTTACAAATCATGTTAGTTTTTGATACAATCATTCATAGGCATTTTATTTTATAGTATTGATTAGTGCAATTAATGAACTGCAATATCTAACCAACCCTTTGGCATCTTAGAAGCACACTTATGCTGAGCTGTTGTTTCTCTCTCTGGAACATGGCAGATGGAGTCTGAAGTACAAGCAGTGGAATGGAAAGATGTAATTCTTAGTGTTTGTGTCATTTAGTTCAGTCACCCAGACATGTTCCCAGCAGTGCGACCTTTGTACAGACTTAAGGTAAAAACCACAATGGTGGATAAAAGCTGTTCTGCAAAATCATACCAAGCAGTTTACATTAAATCAGAGAGGCTGAATATAAAAGGATGTGAATTTCTGATCACATGAATCTTACTGTTACTAAATGCAACTATCTCCTTTAAATTTTTCCATATTTATATCTAATGGTGTTGTTTTTTTTTGGTTTTTTAAAGAACAAACTGAGGTTTAAGGAGAGCAAGCACTTCCCCCAAAGTCCTGCAAATAACTTGTTGAGTAGCAAAGCTTGAAATTGAAGCTAAGTCTTTCTGACTTCAGATATTCTGCACTTTCTAAAATCACACTTTATTTTCCCTTGCTTATTTCCTACCTGTTTCCAGGAGGTATTTCTTTCAACATAGGGCTGAACTTCTTCCCAGCTGCAAAAATGGTCCCAATAACTCTAAGGATAACACCCTTCCCTTTGGTTTAGGGTTGGGAATGTGCACCCGTTGGGATCAATTAAATATATAGAGAAGTTTACTGGGGCCTTCTGGAAAAGTTCTTTCGAAGTTTGTTTCCCCCACCCCAGTATATTTAGAAGCAAGACTTTCTCTTCAACCTGGACACAAATGAGAAGTCATATAGTCTTCCTAGTTGACCCTGTCATCCCAGGACTCTAAGTATGGCTCACCTAAGAATAAAGTGATGTTGTAGATGGCAAGGTAGGAAGAATATGGGAAATAACTTTCCTGTGAATATGAACAGAACATGAAAAGCATTTTCTAATGCTTTTGTAAGTATTGGGAAAAGAAACAAGGGTTCTTTTTTATAGGTTTGCATATAATCATTTGAATGCATTGTGTTTCATTCCAGTACAGTTTTATACAACCATTCACATATATATTTTATATAATGAATAACCATTGATCTATGTCTATAATCACCTAGTATTTTCAAGTCCCCATTGACTCTTTCCTATTCCTTCACCCCTTCCCTGCCACTAACCTATGCTATCCTCGTGATTTTCCCCTTCCTCTTTTACTGACCTCCTTCCCCCCACCCCTTCCCCTTTTGAACATATCTTGCTCAGTTATCCTCCCATTTTCACAACAGCACAATAGTGGCCGTACTCGGTATTTGTCCTTAGGTGACTGAGTTATTTCACTCAGCATAAGAACCGATGGGTTCTTGCTAACTGCTTCTACACACTCATATCTTGGGCTTATGCTTACATTTCTGAAGAGACTGCTTTGAAAGTTAGTGCTGGCTTCTTCCCTTTTTGTGATCAGCAGTTCCAACTTTTCTGGTTATCCCTATCTGTGTTCGACTACATTTAGGATTCTTTCTTTTTCATACCGAAACAAAACAAATCTCTTTGACTCCACATTCTTTTCTAGCTACAGCCCTTTTTCCTCTCTTCGACTTTTATCAGAACATTCTGTGTGAACTCTCTTTCCACTTGTTCTCTCATTCTGATGTGACTTCTGCCACCACTAGTCTCACAGAAATGGTCTTGTCACTATCATCACAGGATTCTACCTTGCCATTTAGAAAAGCTGCTTAGAAAAACTTCTGTGCTCATTTTTTTCTGGACCTCCTGGAAGGATTGAAGTAGTTGAACGTCTCCTCTTTCGTGGAACTTTTTTTTTTCCTGTCTTGGCTTCCATGATTCTGATTCTGCTCGGTCTTTGTCTTACATCATTGCAGCTACTTTTTTATACCGGCTTGTCTTACTTCACTGAATTTCTGAATTTTGGAGAGTCTCAAGGCTCAGACCTCACTCATTAACTCACTCACACACTGCTGTCTTGTCAGGTCCAATGCATAATGGTCTTCCAAGGGGTTTCCAAGACTGTACATCTTTAAGGGAGGAGACTCACAAAGTCCATCTTTCTCCTTCAGAGAAGCTGGTAGATTCAAACTGTTGACAATCCTATTACAAGTCTGATATGTTACTATGTTAGCAGACTCCATTTAGTTAATCTCTTCTTATACTCATTTAACCCTCAATTCAGGGAATGTTCATACAATATTCAATCAGTACTTGCTGACTAGAGACACTATATGCTAGATGCTTTTGTAAGCATTAGGACAAAAGCAATGATTTTAAAAGTCCCTGACTTTATAAAGCATACATTCTAGGAGAAGAGAAAATATGCAAACATTAATAACAAAATAAATTATGTCAAGGATCAATAAAATGGCCATGAAGAAAAAGAAGTCCACATAAGTAGATAATGACAGTGATGTCATTATTAGCTGTTAGGTTAGGTTAGGTTAGGTTAGGTTAGGTTAGGGGACTTAAAGAAGAAATCAGAGAGAATGAGAGAAAGCTTAATGCAGCTTTATTAAAGGGGGGAATGGGAACTCCCAGGTGAGTTCCTCATCCTGGAGAGGCAGGATGGGAAGTCACACTGTGAACTTTCTGGGGAGGATTTTTATAAACAGAGTCTTTAGGGAGAGACATTCCATTCTGATTTACAAGCCACCTGCTAGCTTAGCCAGACAGGCAAGGCCATTTTTGCTTCTTATCTGCAACAAGCAAGGCCATCAGCATTTGAGTTCTGAATTCTTCATTCCTCTCTTTGGCCCTCTTTGCCCAGACTAACATCTTAGACTCTTTTTAGTGATAAAACAGGGCAATGTATCTTTCTTTTGGCTACTTCCTGCTGAACAGGGGTGATGATCTGGGGGTTCAGAACCTGGAGTGAGTCAGTCTGGGATTAGTGGCCAGGGGAGAATTAAGGTGGTCATCTTCTTGATCCTGTGAAGTAAAAACTTAAAGAGACATGGAGTGATTAATAACAGTATGCTTATGATTACTATTGGTCTTAGAGAAGGAAAATTTAAGTTAGAAATTAGTTTTTTGGGCTGATGCAATGGCTTGAGGTATTTTGGTGGAGTGTGGTCTAGAGAAATTGATTGGTACTGCTGCTAGCAAAGGTCGTTGTAAAGAGGTACCCAGGAAACAATGGGAAAGATTGGTTGCCATTTTACTTTGGTTAAGGAATAGTAAGGTGCAGATGCCCTGGATAATTTAGAACCAAGTTGGAGCCTGCATAGTTTGTGGCTCTCCAGAGGCTTGTCGTATCATTGTCTGCTTAGCTTGAAGAATGTCGTTGGAGATTTGTACTTGGGTGTTGGCATTTAGAGCATAGGAAATTTACTTAGTGAGGAGAACATGTTTGACTTGAGAAAGGTGGTGTTAATGGGGGTCACCCAAAACTTTAATAGCTGTGGAAGTGGTTAGGGTGACTATACAGGGTCTGCTTCAGTATGGCAGGAGAGGCTAGGGTGCCTGCGGTTTGATGAGAATGGCATTTCTGAAGTGACTTTAGTGGCTTGGTCCAGACCTTTAGACGAGAGTCTGGGTATAAAGCAGTCTGAGTGCTTTTCAGAGTAACTGTTTAAGGAGGGAGAGACAAGGCACGATGCCAAAAGAAGGGGCTTGGTGAGCAAGTTATAGTTTAGCAGAAGTTTTTGGCTGTACATCATTTGGAAGGAATTTAGAAAGGAAGGTGAACAGAGTGTTGTTCAGATACAGGCTAAGGCAATAGAAAGTAAGGTAACAAGACTTGTGTAACTTGACAGTCAGTGAGTCTGTATATGTGCTTTGTTTTGTCTGAAGACTGGGAGTGATATGGATGTACAGCTTATAGCAGATACTAGATAATACCTGCTGGGTGTCTTCGGAGTTGAAGCTAGGACCTTTGTTTGTATTAAAGTAGGGAGGTTAAACTTGGGGATGATGTGCTGCAGTGAGACTTAGTTAGGCTTAGAGTTTAATTTTGTTAGACTAAGAGTTAGGTCTCTTGCTTTCTCTTAATTTTTTCTTTTCTTTTTTTTCTTCTTCTCTTCTCTCTTCTCTTCTCTTCTCTTCTCTTCTCTTCTCTTCTCTTCTCTTCTCTTCTCTTCTCCTCTCCTCTCCTCTCCTCTCCTCTCCTCTTCTCTCTTTCTCTCTTCTGACTTTCTCTTTCCTTTTCAAATCAGGCTGGTGTTGTTTGGAAGGTTTGTGATGGTAAGAGACAGAAAACCCTTGTGAAGGGTGTTTCCAAGGACAGTTCAAAAAGGAGCAATTGGAAGGCAGATCAAGCTCACGGAGGAGTGTAAAGAATTGAGATGATGTAGCATGTCCTAGGTGCTTTTAGGCCACAGAGTGAAAGACAGGTTACATAGACTTCCAATTTTGCAGAGTTTTCAGAGAATTTTAACATGGAATCAGGGCAGACTCTGAGGTAGAGAGAGACATGCAAGTGGACAGTAAAGAAAGAGTTTCAGTATAAACTTTTGACTGTTTGCCATTTTAGTTTTTATGTTTTGAAGGACTGATGGATTGAACAAGCTAAAATTAGGTTACACAATTTGAGATTGCTTTAAATCAGACGTGATGTTGAGGATGCACATTTTTAGAGGAGAGCTGTCCCCGGGACAGGTCCCCAGATTAGGCATAATGCCGAAGGTTTCTGAGGAGTGCTGTCCCTGGGGCAGATCCTCAGATTAGACATAATGCAGGATGTTCACAAGTTTGGAGGAGGAGAGCTGTCCCTGGGACAGGTCCTGCCTTTTTAATGAGGTAAAAGGGCCGAGGCAATCCCTGGGCGCCTCAGAGATTGACTGGACCCTCACCACAGAGGGATGGTATTTGCAGTTGAGAATTGAAGCCGGTGTTGGATGTATCCAGATTTAAATGGCAAATTGCCCTTGATATTTGGGACCAGAGTAATAGAACAGAGTGGGGGAAAGGACAAAGCAGAAAAGGAGAAGTTTGGCCTAGTTAAGAGGGTATAAGCCAGACCAAAAAGAACCTGGGCAAGCTTTTGCTTTGCTTATGTAGCAATGAGGCCTTGAAAGCCGCTCCCTCTGAGAGAGCAGCTAAGATATGGACATTATTTTTACTAGGGGAGAAGAAAATATTGGGATTTTTGAGGAAAAGTAGGTAGAGCTTCTGTATCTGCTTAGGAGGATATAAGGAAGAAAATGATCTGAAAGTAGATCTCGAAGTCTGTGGTTTGAGAAGACTTGTAGGGGGCTTTTTAAGGTAAGTTTCGGTGCTTTTTAGTGAGGAGAGCAGCTTAGGTATGTAACAGGTGTGAAGGTGAGTTTAAGAGGTTGAGCTGAAACACCAACAGCAATAATTCATTTTCATCAGTGAATAAGTGAAGTGTTTAGAGGAATTTGGTAAAGTAAGGGATGGGAACTGTAGAATGAAGTATTGGAGTTTGAGAAAGCTTTTGCAAGTAAAGAAAAATTGGGGATCCAATGCCTGAGGAAACCAATAAAGCCGAGAAAGGAGAGGATTTTATCAGTAGTTTGAGGAGGCTTGGGGCTTTTAATGGCTATGTGCAGACTGACTGTTAGACTTCTAGTGGTGGGAGTTAACTGAAAGCTGATATGTGTGACTGAGGAGAGAGACAGTTGGGCCTTGGAAGGGGATACTCTGTATCCTTTGGAGCAGTGTGGGTGTGGGACTGCACACCAAAGATTGATTGATTGCTTATTTATTTATTTATAAGAAGTTTACAGGAAAGTAGACAAATAATGATGGTTTTTAAACTTCTGCAGTGTTGTGTGGAGACAGGGAATGAGGTTTACCAGGAAAAGAAGAGTTCTTTAGAGTAACAAAAACAGGTTGGTAGTGAGAGGTTACAGATGAAGTGGAAAAATACTATATGATAGGGTTGACAATGCCTGGTGAGTGGTAAGAGGCTTGGAAGGAAGACTATTAATCCCTATTACTGAGACCTGAGTAGGGAAAACAGAACCCAAGAAAGAAGGGAGTACTGAACAGGTAGCTCTCGTGCTAATCAGAAAGGAAACTGGTTTGCTTGGTACCTGAAAGTTACTTTGGGAGCTTAGGAGTGGTAAGGGTTGTTGAACATGGGCATCTTCAATCCTCTGCAATTAGGCCTAGAAGGTCGATAGGGACTGGAACTGGTGGAGGGACTGACCTTCTACAACTAGGTGCTGAAGGGCAATCAACCTTCCAATGACCCGTTGTCCTACAGATTGGGCAAGGCCGTGTTGGAGGTTGAGGGTTTGGGCAATGGTGAGCCCAATGACCCTCTTTGCCATATCTGAAGCATGCACCAGGAGGTAATTGGCTCTTTGAACGAGCATTAGTCCTCTGACCCTTCACCGTTGCTGGCCTTAAGGCAGCCAGGAGAGCCTAGGCTTGCAGATTCTCTTTCTGTCAGGCACGAGTTTTTTCTGCAGTTTCTCTCGGGCACTGGAACTTTAAAGGCCCACCAGGTCTCCAATAGGGTGTTTGGAGGCGAGTGAAGTGTTTGGAGGTAGTTTCTAGCTTTTTTCTGTATGTTGTGGGGTAGTAGTGAGAACTTGCTATTCACTTTGGCATTTTTCTCTGCTTTGTGAACTTTCTTGAGAGGGACGGGGGAGGGGCCGTGCATGAGTGGGGGAAAGCAAGAGCTGAGAGGTTTGGCGAATTTGCCTGTGTGTTTTGCTGCTGATGTGATCCGAGGAGGAAGGTGATGGTTTAATAGAAGGAGGTGAAGGAAGAGAGAGGATGTAGGAAACTTTTTCTGAACAGACTGGGGAGAGAGAAGAGGAAGGCACTAGACAGGCTGCATCTGAGGGAGAATTGGAAAGGGCTTCTTGTGGTGAGGCTACATTTGCATATAACTGAGTTAGGAAAACAGGCTGTAAGGGGTCCTTTGTAGGATTAAAAGTGGGTGAGTTTACAGCAGAAAGAGGGACTTTTAACATTTGTAACTTTTGAAGAGGACATAGGAGGGACTCGGTAGGAGGAGCGCAATAGGAATGCCTAAGTCTGGATTGGTTGGGATAGAAGAGGGCTGGGCAACTGGAGAACAGAGTTTTAGCTTGGTGGGTATAACCCTGGTAACAGATGATGTAAGAGGCAGGATAGGAATGGCTGAGTTTGGATTGGTCAGGATAAAAAGGGAGGGTCAGGTTTCAGAAAAAGAGATTTACCTTTGGTGTGAATTTGGGAGGTTTTTGGAGGAGGTGGAGGCTGGGACAGAGACGAAAGTACAGGAGCGAAACAAAAAAGTTTAAGTCCACTTGCAGAAAGTGTTTAGATGCCGAACCAAAGGTTCATTATTAGGCCACTGAGAGTTATTACTTAGCTGGTATTGTGGCCACTCAGTTACAGAAAAAGGATCAGTTTCTTGAGGCAGAAGTCCTCAGCTAGACCCAAGTTTGAAACATTTGAAAACAGGCAGCTCAAGGGCTGTTCCTTAGGATTTTAGATATTTGATTTCCCATGTTTCTCAGATCTGCAGGGGAGACAACTGGGATTACCGGACATCTCCTGCAAAGCGGGAGTCTCCAGAACAGAGAGGCTAAGGATGACAGAGCGTCCTCGAGAAATCAATAGCCCAGCAGAAACTTTACAGTAAAAGTTTCTCAGATGACACCCCTGACACAAATCTATGATTGACAGGA
>NW_006400014.1:3712248-3713869 GCF_000299155.1 Elephantulus edwardii
CCGGATGGGAAGTCACACTGTGAACTTACTGGGGAAGATTTTTATAAACAGAGCCTTTAGGGAGGGACATTCCATTCTGATTTACAAGCCACCTGCTAGCTTAGCGTTTTGTTGTGTTTTTTTGCTTCTTATCTGCAACAAGCAAGGCCATCAGCATTTGAGTTCTGAATTCTTCATTCTTCTCTTTGCCCCTCTTTGCCCAGACTAACAGTAGATAAGTGGTGGAGGAAGACCTCTTGGAAGAAGTTTCATTTATAGCTGAGTGTCAGAGGAGTTGAGGATGACTCCAAGGTTTTTGTTTGAGTGACAGAAGAAATGGTGGTGTTACTTGTTGAGATAAAGAAGACTGTTGTTGGTAGGGGTCTTCAGATTGGCTCTGACTCATAATGTCCCTATTTACAACAGAATGAAACACTGCTTGATCCTACACCATACATAATGTTGTTGCCATTTTTAAGCTATTGTGTAGCCATTGTGCCAATTCTTATCACTTACTATCTTCCTATTGTCCAATAATCAAGGGAGCTCTGGGAACCTAGTGCTAAGGAGCTGCACTGGCAACCCAAAGGCACATGGTTCAAATCCACCAGCTGTTCAGGGGGGAAAGATGAACAATCTCCTCCCATGTAATTTATTGCCTCTGAAAACCTGCTAGAGGGTCAGCTACATACAGATCAGTTCTGACTCAATAGTACATATAAACAACTGATTTACCAAGCATACCCTTCTTCAGGGACTGATTCCTCTTTATAACATGACCCGGATACATGAAAGAAAAGAAAATTAGGAAGAATATTTGAGAGTAGAAATAAATTAAAGAATTTTGTTTTGGATGCTTTGAGAAACCAACTTCCTCTTGTGCCTATTCAGGGTCAAATTCCTGAGTGCTTTCCCTAATTACTCTGTCCCTGGGGGAATCTTACCTGCCACTTCCCTAGCCCCAATAATCTCTAGCATGCTTCAAAAAAAGTTTAGTTATTCATTATTATATTATCATAATTGGTAATAACTTGATTACATATGATGACTCTAAAAAGCTCTGTGTGTTCATAGGAATTTTGTCTGTCTTGTTGATAGTTGCATTCTCTAGAGTTAACATTGCTGTGCCTTCAAAGAGTAGGGATCAATTGATGTTTGCTGAATGAGTAAACAAAGCACCAAGCGGTTCCCTTAGTTCAGTCAGTCACCAGCAATATTCCAATCTCATCTCTGGTGTCATATAAAATTCAAAAGTTATTGGACTGGATTACATCAAAGAGCTAAATCTGTCCACTTTGAAATGATATCTAAACCTCAGGATTTGTATTAATTTAATCTGACCAAATCCTTCATCATAACAAGAATAATTTGAAGGATTTCTGATGCAGAATGAATGCCAAACCATTGCTTATGGAGAGATCCTCTCTAGTTTCTCCTGGGTTCCTTAAACCTTTACGTTACAAAGTCTCCTCTTTTGTCAGGCTCCACTCTAGGACCAGGAAGAAACAGCTGGAAAGAAAGCAGAGGTGGAGGAGTTTGTTTTCTACAACATGATTTAGCCCCTATCCAAAATGACATTTTAAGCCTTTTCAGGTGCCTTACCACATTTCATATGAATTGAAGGGCTTTTGAAATACTGCGT
>NW_006400014.1:3715494-3727748 GCF_000299155.1 Elephantulus edwardii
GATTAGCACAGGACAGAGCAGAGTTTAGGGCTGTTGTACATAGGGTCGCTATGAGTCGCAAGCGACTCGATGGCACATAACAACAACAACAGGCATTAATATTTCTACTTTCTTAGTGAAGGAAATGTGGCTCAAGGAGATGATCTCATTTGTCCCAGACAAGTGGCAACTGGCAGAAGGAAGCTAGACATGTGCACCTGCCTGCCACATCCTTGTGATTTCCACCATGCCGCAGCTGCCTGGAGTCCAAAACGCTGAGGCACAATCTGCCCAATCGTTTAAGGTCTCTTTGTTGAATCACCAAATAAAAATAAATGGGGTTAAGAAACATATATTTACTTAGAATCCAGTGTGCAAGAAACTACTTTTTCAACTCATATTAGGAGTCCTATTGCAAAGAAAGCCTTTAATTAATAAAAAACTCTCCATCTTGCTGCTACCCGGTCAGTTCCATCTCATAGCAACCATCTATTGGCTTCTGAGGCTGTCACTGCAAGGGCAGGGGAATCACCTTTCTCCCATAGCTGGCTCATGGATTTAAACCGCCAGAGATGTGTAGCTTTTGGTGTTCAGTGCTGGCAAAGATGAATTTAATGAATAATAGCTTACCCTCTGGCAGGTTTTCAGAGGCTGTAAATTGCACCAGAGATTTTATCCTTCTCCCAAGAAATTGCTAGGGGATTTGAACTCTGTACTTTTGTGATGGCAGCAGAGCTCCTTACCACTAGGCCGTAGATCTCCAGAGCCAGGTATCTATATCTATGTATAGGACAGAGTGTATTGGCCTGCTAACCCAAAGGTCAGTGTTTAGGATCCACCAGCTCCCCCTAAAAATGATCACAACTTCCTCCCTTATACGTGATGTTCTTGTTATTGTTGAGTACCATTGAGTCTGAACCCATCCATCGCTGGCCCTCCAACCGGTTTTTAGAGGCTGTAAATTGCAGGAAAGGCAATGCCCATCCTCCTGCATAGCAGCTGAACTCAAACCACCTGCCTTTGGGGTTGCAGTGCAGCTTCTTACTATCAGGCCACTAGAGCTCCTTTAAACCCCATAAAGGGTTGCTATGAGAATCCACTTCATAAAAGGTGTTTTGTGGGGGCTTTTTTGGGGTATATTGGTATAAGTATGTGCACTTATTCTTTAAATCTACATGAAGATATACAACTATCATAAATATATGTACCGCTTGCTTATGATTTAGCAGTGAATGCAATTCTGACTTTTGCTCCTTTCCTATTCCCTTCACCAATCAATAAACTACTCAGCTGTTGTTTGAATATACGTGTGTAGCAGTATATAGAGGGAAGAGGTGCACAGTCTGGGGGAAAGGGAGTAGGTGCTATGAGAAGATTCTGATTTGTATATTCTTCACTATTAAATGACGGCAAAGGAAGATAAGATCTAAAATGTCAATAACACAAGATCATGAATAGAAAACGAATAAATAGTATTTATTTTGTACCAAATGGCTGTTAAAGTCCAAGAGCTTTCTAGGGGGGCAGGAAGGGCCTCTAGAGGTGTGCATAGACACCAGGGCACTCAGAGCAGCAGGAGGGAGCCCAGCAGCAGCTCGCCCTGGCCCAGCAGGCGGCCCCGCTCCAGGCCACGGCCTTTGCTCTCCACTTTGACACGCACCGCCATGCGGCGCACCTCGTCCTCTGAGAGGCCGTCCAAGCAAAAGTCCTGATCAAAGACAGCCTTGCGACTTCGCAGAACCACTGCGCTGCGCTGCTTGCGAGTCTTGCCCGTTGGCATCAGGACAAAGCTGAGGCGGCAGCTGATGGGGCGGGACTCAGCGGCGCCCCTGGCCAGGCCTTCGGTGCGCAACAGGCGGATGCAGAGGTGCCCGCTGCCGGGGCAGTACTCGGCGGCCAGGCGCAGGACGCCACCGCAGTGGCTCAGAGTCACTGTGCCCTCGGTCTCCAGGCGCTCGGGCAGTGGGCTTGGGGACGGTGGTGTCGCGGAGGCAGATGGGTTGGAGACCTGGAGTCCCGAGCTGACGACATACTCCTCCTCCTCCTCGTCCTCGTCCCCGCTGGAGACGGAACGAGCACGAGCCAGGCCACAACTCCTCCGTGCCCAGAGAGCGCGGCGCAGCAGCCCGTCGGGGGCGCGCAGAAGGCGGCGACCCCGAGGCCGGGGAATGACTGGGTCCCAGTGCGGACGTGCACTGCCGGGGGCAGGCGTGGCGGTGGGGGCTCGGCTCGGGGCTCGCAGGGGGCTCTGTGGCTCACGGGGTCCGTCTCCCCCTCCGCCGCTGTAGGTGTGCGCCCGGGGGCGGGGTGCGGGCCGGGCGGCGGGCAGCAGCAGGAGCGCGGCGGTGGCACCGGGGTCCCCGAGGAAGAGCGACTCCTTGCGGCGGGTGTGCGGGCTCTCGAGCAGCGCGCAGAAGCCGTAGGTGGTGGGCGCGCGGGGCAGGTGCGGCAGCGAGAGTGCGGCCTGGGAACGCGGGTCCCAATCCGTGCGGGCGGCGCCCTCGTTGGCCCCGTGGAACCACAGGTCGGGCTCAGCGGCGCACCGGCGGGGCAGGGCGGCTCGTGGGAGCGAGGACTCTTGCGAGCAGGGCGTGGGGAGGCGCGGTGGGATGCAGAACTCTGGGATCCGTCCAGGGGTGAGCACGTTGTTGTAGACAGGATGTGGAGAGGCGCTGCCAACCGAGGAGGCGCGAAATTTCCCGAGGAGCCCCATTCTTTCTGAGAGTGGCAGGAATAGAGTTCCTGTAAGGGAGAAAAGGTTGATGAGTTTTGCGCACTTTGGCTGCTGGACCCCGGGTGACTCACCAGACTTTCAATCTAACCTTCCGAGTTTGCACCCAGAACTCTGGGCCAGCCCAAATAGAGCGTTCGCTCGCCCACAAACACACTCTATATCTCCTAGTTATTGATATTTTAAAACAAATGAATAAATAGAAATCAGACCTGTTCCACTTCTTCACGTCACTTTAGGACTCAAGTTTGATGACTTTCTCCTCTCTCTGAGGCTCCAGCTTCATTCAGCACGGTGCTGTGCTCCTCTCTTATACCCTTAGCCTCGGCTCCTCCCAGCTGGCCAGGCGCCCAACACCTGGTGGCACTGGTCAGCCCATCCTCTAGGCCACACCTCCCGAGGACTCTGGGGGCGCCCCACAGCCCAAGACTCAAGTCTGCGCCAAACGGTTGTAGAGCAGCCACCCACTGGTTTATCCAGGAAGTGCACCCACTTTGTGAGCAAGGAGCCCAGTATCCCAAACCAGGACAAGGGCGCGGTGAAACGAGTGCACCACTCATCCTGCCAAAGAATTAGCAACCTAATACCCTTCTGCCTCCCCGAGAAGTTGAAGCAGGATAGGGAAACAGGAAGTGCCTAGGAGCCAAATCCTGTCACTCTGCCAGTACACCTGAGGAGCTTCTGTTATCCCGATCCCGTGCACCCACTGCAAACTGTCACATCTTTGGAGGTTCTGAGTATGTATTTGCGCTTCTGTCTCCCTCTGCTACCGTTGTCTCCTTTAAGAGCATATGACCTAGCTCAGTCGATGCCCAAAATACCGTGGGTGAAGTGTGTGAATGGTTGTAACAAATATTTCTGAGTAACTCCAAACCCTGCGTGTCATCCTTATAGTCAGTCACACGTATGAAGTCTCTGGTTTTAATCTTTTAAAATTACATTTGCTATTTTACACTATTAAAACTTTTGTTCCAGTTTTACATTATTAAAACTTTTTCTCAGATATCTGAGAAATTTTGATGGCCCCTTTCCACTTTTCCACCTTCGTTTTCCAAGATCAATAAATAGAAACCTAGAGGGCTTGAAGAAGTTCCATAAAAGTTAAAGGAACTAGTTAATCAAAGAACCTGGAACTAGCAATTTCCTGTTTATTTGGCCTTACATGCAATACTTCTATTATCAGAGAAATGCCCCATTCTCTGATTTCTCTCTGTAGGAAATATTTCCCATAATTCAGCTCATGAATTCCTGAAGAGGGACTATTACAAAACTCCTCAACTCATTTCCTCCATGCCCTGTGTCACCATTATTACATTTGAAAGTTTTAGATTTATATTGCTTTTCTCCTAGACCATGAGAGTTCTTTTAGAGTAGGGACTGATGGTATTCAACCAGAGTGGAGTATGGAGGCCTATCATTGTTAAGTGTCTTTGAATCAATTACAGACACACAGCAATGCTGTGAACAGGTCTGAACCCTGCCCTGCCCTATGCCATCTCATCACTTCTGATATACTCAAGCCCATTATTACAGTCACTGTGCAATCTATTTTCTTGAGGATCTTCCTATTCTTAGCTGACCCTTCACCCTTCACCCAAGCATAATGCCCCTTTTCCAAGGACCGGCCCCTCCTATCATGCCAGGAGTGTGTGAGATGAAGTCTCACTATCCTTGTCTCTAAGGAGTACCCAGGTTGCACTTTCTCCAAGATAAATTTGGGATGGTTTTTTTTGGGGGGGTGCAGTCCATTCAATACCTTTTCTCTCCAACACCACAGCTCAAAGGCATCTAGTCTTTTAGCATATTTATTTATTATCCAACTTTCAGATGTATAGTAATTGAAAAGGCCATGGCTTTAATCAGGCTTACCTTAATCTTTAAACTGATGTCATTGCTCCTTAACACCTTGAAGAGGTCCTTGATAGCAAATTCTCCCAATGAAATATGTCATTTTTTTAAAAAAAACAAATGCCTTTTGTTGGATTTTTTGTTTTGTTTTGGTGTTAATTATTTTTACTTGTTGTGTGCTGTTGAATCGGATCCAACTGGCCCAGGAGGAGATTGCCCCTCCTTCTCTGGCAGAGCATCTGGTGGATTCATTAAACTTCCCACCTTTGGGATTGCAGTACAGTTTCTTGCCACTAGGCCACCATAGCTCCCTGAAATATGTCTTTTGATTTCTTGACTACTGGTCTCAAAGTTATTTTGGATTACACCAATCCAATTAAGTTATCATTGACAATTTCAATCTTTTATTCATCTATCATGAGATTGCTTATTGGTATAGTGATGAGGATTTTTGTTTTCTTGCTCATGAGACATAATCCAAATCGAAGGCTGTAGTCTTTGATTTTCTAAAGCCAGGCTTTTCAAGGTCTCCTTACTTTCAACAACCAAGGTTGTATTGTCTGCATAATACAGTTGTTGATGAGTCTTCCTCAGATCCTGATGCCATAATCTTCTTCATAAAGTCCAGCTCCTTAAATTATTTGCTCAGCCTATGGATTGAACAAGTATAGAGAAAGGATACAGCCATGACACATACCTTTGCTGACTTTATACCATGTAGTACCATGTAGTATTCCCTTGCTCTGTTTGGGCAACAGCTTCCTGGGTTAGGTCTAGGTTTCTCATGAACACAATTAAGTGTTCTGGGATTCCCAGTCTTCTCAGTGTTAACCATGCCCATCATTAAGACCAAATAAAATCTGTCGTGGAGGAAATGCAACCAGGGTGCTCCCTTGAGGCAAGGAAGTTGAAACTTCATCTCACACACTGTGACATGTTGTCAGGAGGAAGTAATTCTTGGAGAAAGATATTCTAGGGTAAGTAGGTCAGCAAAAGAGAGGAAGATCTACAATGAGATTAATTGACACAGTAATCACAACAATGGGCTCTATCATGTCACAGATGATGATGGCACAGGAGAGGGCAAGGTTCCAATCTGTTGTTCCTAGGGTCGCTCTGAATCCCACTTGACGTGGTGACGCCTGACCACAGCACTATGCATATGGAATCTCTAGGTGGTGCAAATATTTAAGAAGTGAGCGATAAGCTATAAGGTGGGCAGTTCACATCTATCCAGAAGCATCTCAGAAAAAAAGTTCTGGCAATCTCCTTCAGAGAGATCACTTCTGAGCACCATGTGGAGCCCCGATCTACTCTAAAGCATGCGAGGTTGCCATGAGTCAGAATCATCACTACAGCCACTGGGTTTTTGTTATTTTGAATATATAAAAAAATTGTAATGAAAACCCTAAGATTCAGATTCTGAGTCTGCCTCCATCCCCGCTACCTTACCTAAAAGACAAGTCAGATTGTCTTATTTATGTCATCCAATTCCAGTACCTCGGGACATAATGCCAGGCAAATAATAAGTGTTCAGCAAATATTTGTTGAATATTTTATTATGTTGAACTGATAGACAATCTAGGTCTTATGACTGTCAGGTGCTTTCAACTGCATATCTCCCTAACTCCATTTGTGGAGTCTATTTTTCACAACAAAACTTGTAAGGTACATATTTGTGTCAGTTGTCTAGATAAGAAACTGAGGCTCATCCAAACTATCAGTTATAAAAGACATCACCCACATATTCTGTGTCCTATTTTTTTGCTCATTTACCCTAATCTCCTTTTTCTTCCATCCAATCACACCATCCAGTATAATTCACTGATTCTAGGGAACTCCGGTGGTCTAGTGATAAAGGAGTTGCACTGTGACTTCGAATCTACCAGCTGCTCCATGGGAGAAAGTTGGGAAGTCTCCGCCAGTGTGATTTACTGCCTCAGCTATGGGTGAGTTCTGACTCAGCAGCACATAACAACAGCCACAATGGTAAAGGAGAGAGAGGGAGACTCAATGAGCTGAACAGACACAGTGACGGAAACAATGGGCTCAAGTGTGTCAGAGATAAAGAGGATGGCACAAGATAG
Organism: Elephantulus edwardii; assembly: GCF_000299155.1. Taxonomy (NCBI): domain Eukaryota; kingdom Metazoa; phylum Chordata; class Mammalia; order Macroscelidea; family Macroscelididae; genus Elephantulus; species Elephantulus edwardii. The sequence continues at coordinate 3,722,140 of NW_006400014.1, forward strand.
GACATGACTCAGATCTGTTGTTCGTGGGTTTGCTGTGAGTCATATTTAACTCTAACTCACCTAACAGCCACAACATTGTGTGTCAGGCATTGTATGATTTATGCAGTAATTTTCAACCTAAAATAATTTTTTGAAAGCAGTGCAGACTTGTTAGGTGTCAGATGCTGCAGTCTCAAGTCCAGGGGTGCAGGTATGGGTACCAGAAGCAGGAGTGATTCCTGAGCAAACAACTATAATGATGCCCTTAAAGTGATGTGCAAGAATTCCCAAGGGTCTGATGGGGTGGATGGTAGCTTCATCCCATATTTCAAAAGTAGGGTTAACAGTGAATGCTACTGTCTGGCCTAGTGGCTGACACAGCCCAGTACTAGTGTATTTATGAAACCCTACTCAACATGAGGACATCATGCTTAGGAGGCTGGAGGGCAGACACAAGAAGGGAAGGCCCTCTAGAAGGTGGATTGATTCGGTGACTGGGATAATTGGAATGAGTGTGTCGGAGACAGTGCGATTGGCACAGGACAGAGCAGAGTTTAGGGCTGTTGTACATAGGGTCGCTATGAGTTGCAAGCACATAACAACAACAACAACAACAACAACTCAACATGAATGAGAATGGACTAAAGGCAAAGCAGTTGCCAGACTTTTCTTGTTACCTATCATTTGGACTGGTGGCCGATCCTTATTTTTAAGGTAAAAATAAATGTCAAATGGGAAGAAAGAAGAATTATTAGACAAGTTAGGAATGAGTAAATGGGTTATACAGTGAGGGAACTCTAACATTTTGTTAATACCTCTGAAAAGACTCAGGACAAAGAAATAACTTTCTTCAGCTCAACATCAGAGATGAGAACAGCAAAGCCAAGATATATTTAATGGTTTAAGATGAAAGGTGTTAAATTTTTTGTGTTTATTTGGAAGTATTTGATGGATAAGGATGTTTTATCTGTGTTGAAATGTTAAGATATATTGTAAAAATGAATGCTATATATTTTAATGATATTCTGTATTTAGAGAAAGTATGCAAGCTTACTAGTTGTGTTTGGACATACTAAAAGGAGATTTGTCTGGGAAAAAGGCTTGTTGAAAGCAGTAGAACAAGAGGGCATGGGATTTAGCCTGAGGGAAGACTACGTTATCTGCTTTTCTAAGGAGATTTGCATTTGAATGAATTAGTAGATTTACCTAGGACTTTTGATTAAACAGTCATCCAGCAATAATAAAGAGATAGACTGAGTTTGGGCCTGTTTCGTTAGCACCTAGCATCCACAGATGTATGGATAAGTGCAAAAGTGTTGCTGCCAGGAGGAGAAGGGAGTCATGAGGTCCCCTATCTTGTTAACTTGGCCCCAGCTGGGGGCTAAGACTGAGTGAAGAAGCCAGTTTGTTTGAAACACAGGAAGAAGTATGGTCTCCCGAGTTTGCAGCTCATGCACTTCTGGATGGCACAAGGTAAGGTACAACTGATAGCAACTGATGATGGGAGAGAGTTGACCAGAACCCAAGCAAATGATGACGTTTCATTCTGTGAGCTAATATGGATTGCTGCCACCAGATGATGCATTTTTGAAAGAACTTTGCATGTGAATGCAAGTCCTAAATGTTCTAAGTGGAATAGAAGAATTTTTTCAAAAAAAGAAACATGCTTTTTTTTCCTTTAGAGTACAGGTTTGATAGAAATGGGCAAATCAAAAATTGGCTATCTAAAATTGGGCAGATTAAGGCATGAGGCATGAACTTGCTGGCTTATATGCTTTCATGAGTACAGTTTTTATTATGTGAGAATGATGGCTAGAAAAGCCAGGGGGTGGTCTCTGGGTGTCAAAGGTTTATCATCCAAAATGTCTTTTCTTTGATTAACTGTTTATTTTGGCCAAAATATTTATTATATTAAGGAGAGAGGATTAGGAACAGATACAAGTCCCACCCTACTAAAGGCTTATATAAGCTCATGGGACCTCAGTGCTAGCTCTCTTTATTATGGGACACCTGCTTTCAAAGGATGACCAACAACACTCACCAGCCTGCATGCCTAAAGTCATAGGAGTCATTCCCCTGAAAGGTCTGAATCTCTGGAAGACCTTCCAGCAAACCACCAAATCAAAGAGACACAGAGGAGCTAAGGAGCTGAACAAAGGAGGAGCTATTGATGGCAGAAATCATGGACGTGTACAGCATGGACTTAGACTGCTTGCATTTGGGACAAAGTTGATGTGATTTTTTTTTATAGTTGGTACGCTGCTAATCTTAGAATTTTAAAAAGAGCAATAATTTCTAACTCTTTAAAAGTGAAGAGTGAATGCCCCATAATTTGTAATGAATAATGAATAATTTGGAAGAGGGTATCTTAGTGATTTTCCTCCAATATGTGCTTTTTGAATAGTATGCAGCCATCATGGGTAATTTGCAATAGCTGTTCCTGCTGAAGTCAAACCAGCCGGACGAGATGTCCTTGGAGGGTCTGTTTCTAGACAATTTCTCTGTGATTCATCAGGCTAATCTGCTGGTACAGGGCAATTGAATGGTCTTCTCTGAAGCACAGCAAACCTGCAAGTCTTACAGAAGATGCTGACCCTCACTCTTCCAAGGGCCTTTTGTGAAATGAACAGTGGGTGAATGTCACTGAAAGCAAGATAGGGGATTTGAGTCATTGTGTTACCAGCACTTCCATGTTCATTGAACAACACAAGCATGGCTATAAATACACTATCTAGATGGTTTCCCCAAACCATTAGTTTCCTGTAAATCAATATTCCACAGAAGAGAAAATAAGATACTGGGAAATTAAATTATTTACACAGGGATAGACTCCCGCCATTCATTCATTTAAACCTACAGCTGTCCACAGTTAAGAGGCTTGCTTTCCTTCCTGTTTCTTAAATTACATTTGAAAAAAGTAAAAAACCAGCATTTCATTGGAAACTCTGATTGCTCCTGTTGTTTCCTTATTTTGTACCTTATGACCATTTATCATCTACTACCATTTGGCATTCAGAACTTTGAAAGTTGTTATTTCTAGGAAATGAGTCTATTAATGCTAGCATTTATTGGATACTTTCTATTTACTGGAAGCCAGTAAATGCTTTATAGTTATACTTTATATCTTACTTAATCCTTTAGCCATCCTATAAAGAAAGTAAAAATACTAATCGTCCCCATTTAGAGATTCAGACATTGAGCTTCATAAAGCACATGCAACATGCCCAAAGGTTTCACTTGGTAAAGAGCTGCAACTCAAACGTAGGGCCATCTAGTCCATCATCCTGTGTCATGAACCACTTCCTTCCCTCTCTCAGCATTCTTCTGAACATCTCTCTCCATGAGGCTAACTAAAAGATGTCCTTATATATATCAAGACTTTAGGTTGAAACTTACACATCTCACAGATTTTATCATTCTTTTTAAAAATAAAATCAAAATTTCATTTTAAATCCTCCCCCCCAAAAAAGTAATTATATCTGCTCTGTCAGAAGACAATGAAGCTCATTCCAAGTGCCCAATCTAACTTCCAAGTTCAAATCTAATTATAGGTTATCCCTTTTCAATCCATGAAAATAGACATGGATAGAAGAGATTTCTTTCAAGTGATTCCAAAAGCTCAGTATTTGTCACAAAATGGACAAACAAGGGCTAAGAGAGTCTGGCTATGGAGAGGACATCTTCCCCAAATAGGAAAGCTGAGATCTGTAACAACTTGGGCTTCTGCTGACATTTTTCCTGTAGAAGGAATTTTGATAAGGTTTCCCTATTATGAAGAGTCTCTGATGTCTAATAAAATGAGACATAATGATGAATTAAATTCTTTTCACAGAGTGGATATTTATAGTTTCTCTCTCCTGTGTGGAATCAATGGACTCTAAAAAGAGCTGGAGCTCTCAAACTTTCTCAGAGAGGACATTTACGGGGTTTCTCCCCTGTGTTGGACCTGGTGGTGTCTACTTAAGCTGCACCTCTGAATGAAACTCTTTTCACATAGAGGACATTTATAGGGTTTTCTCCTGTGTGGAAACGCTGGTGTTTTCTAAAGGTAGACATCTGAAGGACCCTATCTTCATAGAACCTGTACTGGGTTTCTCACTTGTGTGCAGTTACTGGTGTGTATTTAAAGTGGATTTCCAAATGACACAGAGAGAACATTTATGGGGTTTCTATCCTGTGTGGATCCGTTGGTGTCTATTAAAGTCAGACCTCCAGATGAAAGTCTTCTCACAGTGAAGACATTTATAGGGTTTCTCTCCTGTGTGGACCCACTGGTTTATATTTAAGGTGGTCCTATAAGTGAAACTCATTTTCACAGAGAGGACATTTATAGGGTTTCTCTCCTGTGTGGATCAACTGTTGTTGTTAAAATGGGACCCGTGGAGGAAACTCTTTTCACAGAGGGAACATTTATAGAGTTTCTCGAATGTGTAAATTTTCTCATGGTGGCATAATACAGAAAAGTCTCTGAAGCCTTTCCCACGGTGATGACGCTTATAAGGCTTCTCCCCATGTGGATTTTCTGATGCTTCCTAAAGTCTGAACTCTGCAAAAAGGATTTCTTGTAGGTGAGTCAGTGAAAATATATGTCTTTCCAGAATGAGTTGTCTGATGAAACACGAGCTCAGTATTTCTATACAAAGTTTTCCAACAATCTCTGCAGATGGGGAGTTTCTTTGTAATCCAAGGCCTCAGCTGGTATTTCTAGGGGGCCTCAAAGGTAAGAATTGGGCAAATGCAGGTCTAGCTGTCTTCCAGAAACCCTTTCCTGAGGAGAGAGTACTCCTGTCTCTACTCATGTTGGAGGTGTCCCTCCATTTTAGGGATATAAACTTCTTCTCCAAATAATCTTTGTTCAATCTCACCAAAGAAGCCAAAGATCCCTGAGGAAAGGCCTCTCCTGAGCTGCTGTGACCAGGGGCATCTGGAGGCTCCTGGTTCCAACAGATTTCCAAGTTGACGTTGTCTTTGTTGTTCTCCTGTTTGTCTCCTGAAGCTAACTAGGTCTTTATGCTGAAGCACCTCTGCCCAGCAAAGCATCACATCACATACTTGGGCATGTTGTTAGGTGAGGAGATTCCTTAAAGAGGACTGATGGAGGGTCAACTGAGATAACCCTTGAAGAAGGGAACCTTCGGAGTCCTGGTCGCTGATGAGCCTTTCCTCAGATCTGGAAAGAAGCTGGGGAGCAGCTATCACTAATTCCAACTCAGAGACCAGTTCCTCTTTGATGATGTGGCTCAGTTGCTACTCTCTCCTTGAGGCTGATTTCTAAAGTTCTAGCTCCTGAAGTGTCACTTCATGACTGGCTTCTGCCTATCTCACTTGGTACCTTGTAGCTTCCACCTTCTCAGGTGAGCTTTCCTGTCACAGAACCTGGCTGCTGGTCCGCAGCCACTCATGGGACGTCACAGCCACAGTCTCAACAGGGGCCACATACTCAAGGAGAGACCTTCAGAGTTTCTGGACGCTTGGGGATGAGCACCGGCCTGACTCACCACTGTCCAGCGAACCCAGAGGGAAGAGAGGTGAAACAATGGAGGGAACCGTGATGCCAGCCCCCTAGACCACTCAGCTCAGACAGCTTTCAAATGCTATTCTTGCTATTCGTTGCCATCAAGTTGATTCCA
>NW_006400014.1:3728452-3730368 GCF_000299155.1 Elephantulus edwardii
TATGCTGTGGAGTCACCTACAGTTAACTCACAGTGACCCTAAGCACCAGAATTCTGAGCCTTGTCCTATCCTGAGTGAGTTTCACTGTGACACACTGACTCTTAATATTCCATTCACTATGTTGCTCCATCTCATCCTGGGTCTTCCTTTTAGCTCCACTACAGTCCAACACAGTGAAGAAGACAGATGGCAGAATTTGGGGATTTCTCAACTTTAAATTTACAGACCTAGTATTGCCATTTGTTATGAGAGTAGCTTTTGTCTCTGTAAAACCTTCTGAGATGCAATCTAATAAGCACCTTCCCACTCCTCCCAAGGTTTAGTATAGAAAGCAAAAGATATAGAGTTTAGTAAATTTGAGTTATATTGATGAATTAATTTCTTTGTCTTAAGTTTTTTTATGGTAGACTTTCTCAAGTAGATTTTTATATTTGCATTTGAAAGCACAGCTTTTGGAAAACTGCTTTTGAAATTCTAGTTCCTTGTCTATATTGAAAGAGGATCAAAAGATTTGCATGTTACTTACTATTACTGTTATTAAATATTTATAGAATTAACAAATGAAATCAACGTTAACTAAACTCAGTTGTTTCTGGGGGTGTAAATATGTGTGTTTTCTGTTTCCCCATGTAAGTGTATTTAGATTCTTCTGATCTTTTGTTTGTCTTTCCAGATAACTGACTAGTGTATTTTATGGTCACCTTCTGAGTATTCAAGGAATGCTGGTGGCACAGCACATAACATATCAGGTTGCTAACTAAGAGGTTGATGGTTTGAATCCACTATCTACTCTGAAGGGAAAATATGGGCGGATTCCACCTGTGAAGCTTTATAGCCCAGGAAACCCAGTGGAAGGTTGCAGTGGTCTTTGTTAATATTCATCCAGATTGTTACTCTCTCTCTCATTCAATGTGGAGGAATAGTCTTTTGGGTTTTTTATGGTAAAAGGTGCACAACATTTCTAAGCTTTTGTATAAGCATTGACATGATTTAATCTTCGTAACAATCTAATACTAGAGATAAGGAAACACTAGAGATAAGGAAACAGACTCAGAGGCACTAATCTTCTTCAAGATCATACAATTAGTTTTGGGCTGAGTAACTACTCAAACACTGGTTTTGTTTTTTTCCAAAAACAGTATTTCCAGTTTGTCACCCAACTCAACTCTCAATGCTATGGAGTCAGTTCTAGCGTGGAGCTGGCCCTACTCCAGGTTTCTAAGGCTGTTTATAGCACAACACACTGCCCATCTTTCTCCCTCACAGCAGCTGGTAAAGTCAGATAGCCAGGGAAATTTGCCTGTCCAACCTTCTAAGGACTATGCCAGAACCACTTATCATCTAAGGTATATATAAAATATACAGGAAAGTTTGCTTCTTAGCTAAAGCACTCATTTATCATAAGCACATGGTCACAAAAGGAGTGAATCGCCAAGTTTTAGGCAATTGTACGTGTCTTATCAATCTGGCTATTGTGCTTTGCTTTTGCCTATTTTAAAATGCTATCACCAGATGTTGGTGTTTTGTCCCCTTTCCTCACTTTACCCAACTTTTCTTAAGTGAAAAAAAAATTCCATTCCTATTGCTTTAATTCACCATCTTAGTGCTTGTTTTATCATTTGCAGTAGTTGAGGTGAAAATACCTAATATTGGGATGTTGTGATGATTATAGAGTTCAGAAGCTACTCTCATTGAGTCAGATGGGCAATCTCCTCCTGTGAAATGAGTTAAAACTTGCATAAATTATTTTGGATACTTTCCTGGGGGGTAGAAATTGTTAAGTAAATGGAAGCTATTGTTATGTGATAGAAAAAAATTTCACGTTGTTGTTGTTATGTGCCATCGAGTAGTTTTCAACTCATAGCGACCCTATGAACAACAGCCCCAAACCTTGCTCTATTCTGCGCCAACCGCAC
>NW_006400014.1:3730978-3738090 GCF_000299155.1 Elephantulus edwardii
ACTCATAGAGACCCTATGAACAGCGAATCTGAACGCTGGCCTATCCTCTTCCATTGTCATCATCTCTGAAACACTTGAGCCTATTGCTACCACGACTGTTGGTTGCATATTTTCACAGACTTGGGGGGGGAGGAGTCATTAACAAAAGTTTAATTTCGTCTTATCTTTGCAGAAGAGCAATACAACGTTTGCATCCCATTTTCCTGCTTTCAAATGCTTAACTTGTACTGTGTGTGCTTCAAGTTATGTGAGGATGAGCCCCTTTCAAGAATCTTCCTCTGTCCTCATCACTTGCTGTTGCATGGCAAAGGCCCCATAAGGCTCCAAGGATCAACTGTGCAAAATGAAGTTACAAAAAAGGTGTGTTCTGAGTCTGTTGTGTGAGCTAGGACTTCCCATTTCTGATGATGACTGTCACTCAACTCACATCCATTGTCCCTGGGACAGAGGCATCTTGGAAAAATAAACCATGTGAGAAGACTTTGTAGCATGCACAGAAAACTGAGGGCAGCAGATCAGTGAGCCATACGGGACATTCCTTAGATTTGAGAGGACTTCAATGCCTATATCCAGCCATTTTCAAGGCAAACCAATGGTCTAAAGAGCAAAGTTATTTCTCCTTCTCCAAACCTTTTTTTCTCATAGCTAAGACCTGGTGTCTTGATTGTTGCCAATGAGTCTTCTCTGACTTACGGCAATTCCATTTGTGTAGAAGAGAGCTACTCTACAGAGTTGGTTTTTAATACTGATCTCTCAGAAACAGATGACTAAGCTGTAGTTAAGGTACATCTGCATGGACTTAAACCACAATAGTTTAACTTTCCAACTAGTAGTCAAGAGCTTAGCCATTTTTCCCTCCCAGGGACTACAACAGCCCTAATAGAGAAGTACTTGGCAGTGACTTTAGAACCCTTCTTTTTGCTTTGTAAGGACCAAGTGATGGTTCCAAATGATATTTTTGTATATCAAGTACTACGAATAAGTCCTTATTGAAGACAAAACTAAACATGCAATTGTTGTTGTTGTTGTTATATGCTGTGGAGTCACCTACAGTTAACTCACAGTGACCCTAAGCACCAGAACTCTGAGCCTTGTCCTATCCTGAGTGAGTTTCACTGTGACACACCGACTCTTAATATCCCATTCACTATGTTGCTCCATCTCATCCTGGGTCTTCCTTTTAACAGGAGAAGAAAATAAAATCTGGGTCAAGATGTGCATGGAAATTAATCTCAGAAGTAACTTTTTAGATATTGACCTTTGGAGAACTAAGCGTTAAATGCAGTTCCTAGGGAACATAGTGATGCCTTTGAGTTGTGGTGCTGAAGAAGCATAGTGACTATCCCAATGGACTGCCAAGAGAATAAACAGGTCGGTCTTGGATAAAGTGAAGCCATGCTACTCCTTTGAAGCAAGCATGGTTCAACTCCGTCTCACATACTTGGGGCACACTGTTAGGAGAAGCCAGTCCTTGGAGGACATTATGCTTGGAGAGGTCAATTTAAGAGAGGAAGACTCTCAAAGAGATAAACTGATAGTCTTTTTAACAGTGGCGTCAATTGTGTCAGAGATAATGAGAGGTTGGTTCAGAAGAGAGCAGACTTCAGAGCCTTTGTTCAAAGGGTTGCTCTGAATGGACTAAAAGACACAAAACAGGGAGATGCACTTAAGGAAACATGGATTAGGAGAGGTAACTCATTCTGAATATGTGTTGTTCTGATCTTGGTTATTGTATGTTGTTGCCATTGAGTCGACCACGACTCATAGCAACCCTATGCGCAAAAGGCCTGAAGCCCCTCTACAACTATTGACATTTCTCAAAGTTCATAGAGTTGTTTAGGAAGTGGATGCCACTCCCGTTTATTGTATGGGTTATTACACACACGCGCACACACCCCAAAAGCAGCTAATTCTGAGCCAATTTAAATTAGAGCTGAATTGGGCTAAGATGATTATCTCTCTTTTCCATCCTTAATATGCATTACCTTAGTATGTATTCTTCCTTATTTGAAACTCTGATGTTGGCAGCTTGGTGGCTTATGGTACTGAGTTATTTCACATCCCTTTTCCCACTGTCATACTGCCAACAGTAAATGAGCCACCTGTTCCGTGGGAGTAAGGTGGACAGTCTCCTCCTGTGTCATTTGCTGCCTCTGAAAACCTGGAGGATCAGCTATGGATTGGTTTCAACCCAATAGTACTAAACAACAACAACAACAACAACAACAGATGACCTAGCCCTATGATGGCAACCCTTCTTCCTGGGTGTCATTGTGGACCAACAGTTGGATCCAGATAGCAGCTTCTGGATGTAGTGTTGTTCCTTTCTCAATCTTTCAGCTTGTTTTGTGGTCAGTTTTCAGTCTTTCTGTGAACACTTAGGATAAGGATTTCCCTTTTGGATTTGAACCCCAATAGTATTTTGTTTATTGATCTTCAAGAGCATTGAGTGCCATAATTAATATGTAGTCAAAGGTTACCCTCCAAGAAGTGGGGTAAAACACAAGGGAAAAGTACAAAGTGATTTATAATTGATCCAAATAAAATTAAGTGGAGAAAAGCTCTTTGGCCACCTCCAAGGTTCAAAATTCTCCTTCAAGGTCAAAGCAAATGGGTGGATATTTTAATTTTCATTTTTTAATTTCTTGCATTTCATTATTTCTAATCTTTTTTCATTCTCTTTCTATGTGGGTGCTGCTCCAAATGAACCATGTCTTCCATTCTTTGAGAAACCAAGCAGAGTTACCAACACTTAATTTCCAGACTGATAAATTCATGACAATAAATTATATACAACATTGAGAAGAATGGCAATCCCAGAACACTTAATTATGTTCATGTGAAATCGATGTGTAGACCAATAAGCAGTTGTCTTTGTCTGAAAAGATCAAAGGGACACTGCATGGATTGAAATCAGGGAAGATGTGTGTCAGGGTGATATACTTCTGTCATACATAGTAAATCTGTGTGCTCAGAAAACCATGTGAGAAGCCGGACTATGTGCAGATGAATATGGCTTTGAAGTGCCTTCTAGTGACTAACATAGGACCCTTCTTTTTGCTTTTTAAGAACCAAGTGATTGTTTTTTAAATGACGTGACTTTTTAATTTTTTTCTTATTATTTTAATGAAAATTTACTGAGATTTTGGATTTCCATTCATTTATTTTTGCACTTTTCTCCCTGCTCACCCTTCCCCCTCATACACTCTTCTCTTTGAAAAGTAGAAGGAAAATTCTTTCATTGTTATACAATCCCTCTCCCCAAATCCACTCCACTATGCAGCCTTTGCTCTGGACTCCCGTCATGACAAAAATACCTAATCACATATCCTTTTTAAACCGTTTTCTCCCTCATCTGTTTCAATGTAGTATACATTATTTAACCCATCTTTCTCAGTCTCTCCCCAACCCCAAGGTCAGTCCTCTTTTACAACAGTGGCATCATGCAGTATTTGTCCTCTGTGACTGAGATACTTCACTCAGCATAATGTCCTCCAGGGTCATTCATATTGAATAATATTGCATGAGTTCCGTGTTTTTCAGTGCAGCATAGTATTCCATTGTGTGAATATACCACAGCTTCTCTATCCATTTGTTTGTTGATGAACACTTAGGTTGTTTCCAACACCTTGCTATTGTGAACAAAGCCACAATAAACATGAGTGTGTATATATCTGCTTGGGTGTTAGTTATGGTCTCTTTGGGTTATATTACCAGTAGTGGAATGGCTGGGTCAAATGGCATTTCTATTTGCAACTTTTTGTGAAATTGCCATACCACCTTCCACAGTTGTTGCACCATTTTACACTCCCACCAACAGTGAATAAGGGTTCCAGTTTCTCCACAACCTCGCCAGCATTTGTTGCTTGCTGTTCTGTTAAATTTTGCAATTCTGACTGTGGTGAGATGACATCTTCTAGTTGTTTTTGAAATAGCTTTAACTCTTTTACCTCTTCATTTTTTTCCCTGTTGCTTTGGCTTCTGAGCATTCCAGCCTAATTTTCAGAGTCTCTTCTCACATCCATTTTGGTGTTTTCATTCTACCTTTGTCTTTGTAAAGACCTTTTTCCCCCCCTTGCTTCATGGATTATGATGTCTTCCTACAGCTCACCTGGTCTTTGATTATTTAGTGTTCAGTGCTTCCAACCTCTTCTTGAGATGGTTTTTGTTTTGTTTTTAAATTTTTATATTGGTTTGCTTACGAAGTTCGTATACATTGTTTCATACTATTCTTCATTCACATTGTGTTTCATGTAATCATTCTCATGCATTATGTTTTATAAAATTAATCACCATTGGACTATGCCCATCACTATCCTGTCTTTTCAGGTCCCTGCTTGATCTTTCCCATGTCTTTATATTACCTCCCTCCATCCACCAAATTGTGCAACCTTGTGATTTTGCTCCTATCGTCCTAACTCTTCTGCTCCCACCCCTCTCCTTTATGGGTCCTCCTACATGTTTTACTAGTTATCCTTGTACTTTTACAATAGTGTTCTTCTGTAGTATTTGTCCTTATGAGACTGACTTAGTTCACAAAGCATAGTGTTCTCTACTCTCTTCCAAGTTATGTAGTATTTTTTTCATTGTTGCTCTTGAGTGCTGCATAGTATTCCATTGTGTGAATGTACTACACATTCTCATTCAGCTGTGGTTCGATATTTGGGATGTTCACATGTTGTTGCTATGGTGAATAATGTTACTATGAATGTTGGTGTACAAAACTCCATTTTTATCTCAGTTCTAATTCCTTGGGATATATTTCTAGTACTGTGACACTGATGTGTTAAATGCAATAATGGTTACCCATGGTGGACAGTGTTTGGTAGAGCTCCCTGATTAAAACAAACTTGGAAGCAGGAGTGACATCCTCTTCCAAAATAGCTTAGCTCCAGAAACTCTAGGAACTTAAAAAAATGATGAAAGTTATACAAGGGTTCAGGTCTTTCGTTCATAAGTTGCTATGAGTTGCTTATGACTCAAAAGTGTTTAACGACATTTTCCTAGTAGTGGGATAGTTGAGTCATTTGAAATAGACTTCAGGTCACAGTTTAGGTCTTGTGTATTTGTTTTCATTTTCTTCCACTTTAGTTAGTTTGAATTTGCACTCGAGTACATGTTGATATGTTCCGCAGTCAGCACCTGGCCTAGTTTTGACTGCTGATAGATTTTTAACTTCTCCATTGTTTCTTTCCACATATGTAGTCAACTTGATTCCTGTGTAGTCCATCAGATGAGACCTGGCTGCCATCACCAAGCCTGGGCTCTGGGCCTTTTCCAGGCCTGCGCCTGCATCAGAGAGGAGGCTCCCCACCACGGCTGCCTCTATGATATCTGTAAGTTTGCTTGTCCTTCCAGTTTACTCTTAGGGTGCAATACTTATTTGTCAGTTTCTTGTATTGAGGTAGTGATTGGCTTGATTTTATAGCTTAGATACATATATGTGGGGTTTTTTTATTATTATTATTGTCTGTTTTTTTGTGTACAGTGCTTATCTGTCAGTTTCTGTATTAAAGCAGAGCTCCCAGTTTAAGACTAGGAAGAAGGATTGTCAAGCCACTTCTAAAACAATGGGCTTTCAAAATCTCTATGAACAATAGAGAGACACTTTTTAAGATATGACACTGGAGGTAGAGCCCTTAGATTAGAAGACACACAAAAATGAGGACAAACAATTTGTCCTCCTTTCATCAGTAACTGGAATGTAGAATGTATAAAGTATGAATTTGGGAAAATGGGGCATTGTAAAAAGTGAAACAGAACATATAAAAAAAATGAATGTTGCATACATTAGCATGCTAAAATGGACTAGAATTGGCCACTTTGAATCAAACAGTCATCTGATCTACTATAGTGCCAATGAAAATCTGAGAAAAAATGTGGTTGGATCTATGGTCAAAAAAGTCATTTCAAGGTCTATCCTGAAGTACAATGCTGTGAACAATAGGATGCTATCCATTTGCATACAAGGAAGACCTGTTAATACAGCTGTTATAAAAAAAAAACCCAAACCAACAAAACCCATTAACAAATAAAGGCCAAAGATGAAGTTAAGGATTTCTACCAATTCTTGCAGTCAAGAGTCAACTGAACATGCAATAAAAATTAATAATATTTGGTGACTGGAATGCAGATGTTGGGGACAAGGAAGAAGGACTGGTAGTCTGAAATTATGGATTTGGTGACAGAAATGAGCTTGGAGATGAAATGACTGAATTTTTTATACAACCAGTGATTTATTCACTGCAAATACACCAATGGAGAGGTCTAGAGAAAGAGCAAAAAAGAAGGCATAGCCAGGTGAAGGAAGGATGTAGAATCAAGAGAAGGGATTTAAGTGGTAATGAGGAAGTGGGTGAAATGACAATGCCCACAGGCACTGGAAATGAGGAAGTGAAGTCGAAAGGACAAGGGTCAGTAGAAGGTAAAAGGAAGACTTTAGAAGGCAGAGGTCTGGAGAACAAGCAATGGTAGAGGTGTCAATAGGAGTAGCCAGTGAGGAGGTGGGCACCGTTAGCAGATGGCCCACTTGTGGATAACAGAAAGGGAGTAAAGCCCAGGAAGTGAACAAAGGAGAGGGGTCAAGAGGCAACCAATTAAGAGTTAAGTGAGAAAACAGAATTTCTCCTGGCAGAAGAAGCTCCATATGTGAGGAATAATTAGGAAAGTTGGATCCAGGGAAGAATAATAATTTAAAAATTAGCAATATAACAACAATAATGAAAAGACATTTGGGCTGTTTCCACTGTAAGCATTGGTGTACAAGTCTCCTTTTGTGCCTCAGTTCTAATTTTCTTGAGGTATATTCCAAGCAGTGGAACAGCTGGATCATATGGAATTTCTATGTTCAGCTTTCTAAGGAAACCTCAAACTGCCTTCCAGAATCGTTGTCCCATTTTACAATGCCACCAACAGCGTTTAAGAGTTCCTATCTTGCCACATCCTCTCCAACATTTATTATTTGCTGTCTTGTTAAACTTTGCCACTGCTACTGAGATGAGATGGTATCTCATTGAGGTTTTTGTTGGCATCTCTTATTGCCAGTGATTTTGAACATTTCTTCATGTGTCTGTTAGACATCTGAATATTTTCCGCTGTAAAAAGTCTTTCCA
>NW_006400014.1:3740195-3740752 GCF_000299155.1 Elephantulus edwardii
TCTGATATGAAGGTAATGGGTTTGAGTTGGGTTTGGATAGCAATACATGAAAGGTGGAAACCCCTTTAGCTGATGGTAGAAATATGTTACTACGTCCCCTAAAAATGTGTTATAAATCATAAATTCTATAGCTATGCCCATGGTAAGGGAGTTTGGGTGGCACAGTCAGTAAAGTGTTACACTGCTAATTCAAAGACTCTGTCTCTCTACCTGTCCGAATCCACCAGTGGTCCTTTCTTGGGCAGTCTTCTTCAAAATGAATTATAGCCTCAGAAAGTCAATGTAGTTCTGATTTGATGACAGTGTTGTAACTCCCAAGCTTTTGTAGCCAAGTGTTCTAAGTTGCATTGCTAACCAAAAGAACACAGGTTTGAATCCACCAACTAACTCCATGTGAGAAAGATAGTTTCCTCCCATAAAAATTTTTGATCTCAGATAGTTTAACAGCAGTTATTATTGTGTAACATTGAAGTGGAACCGACTCATAGCTGACTTTCCAGTGGTTTTTTAAAGATTACTGCATGGGAGGAGATTGCCCATCCTTCTCCCATGGAGCA
>NW_006400014.1:3740992-3776118 GCF_000299155.1 Elephantulus edwardii
CAAACTAATCATCTGTTACCTGGAAGACAGATGAAGTAGTCTACACATAAAAGTTTTGCAGCCTCTGAACCCCTATGAGACAGTTCTGTTGTTTAATAGGGTCATCATGAGATTTGTTTCTATTTAGATTTGGATATGTTCTTGGTTATAATCCCACTTAGAAATGAAATTACTGTGTTTATGAGGGAAGATTAACATAGGATGTGTATTACCCCCCCCCAATAGCTATGTCCCACCTTCTTTTTTCTTTTGTGTAGTGCATCTTCAGTTAATCTCTAACAAGCTATGAAAGGTATAAGCAGAGACACCATACCACAGGAAGCAAAGGAATAAGAATCTTTCCTCAGAATTGACAGAAAATCTTTCTCTAGAAACAGTGCAGTGAATTCAGACTTGGTGTGCTGGTAAGGAGCTGTGCTGCCAACCCAAAGGCACACTGTTCAAATCAACCAGCTGCGTTGTGGGGAAAGATGGATAGTCAATTCCTCTGGAGAATCAACTACGAGTTGGTTGCAACTCAACAACACATATAACAGGAAGCCTGCTAAACTGTAAGAAAACAAATTTTTCATTTGTTTTTAGTTTTATTATTGTATTAGTTGATTTACTGAATTAGAATACACTGTTTTCCAGAACAGATTCTTCCAATTTGTGATAGCCACCAACTTGGGCATTTCCATTATGACAGTACTAGAGATCTAAGACAGCCATTATACTTGCTATGTAACATGCTTAAAATTGGTTCAGAAATCATAGCAAAATTGCAAACATTTAGATAATAATTCATATTGCTGATATAGTTAGTTGCTGTCAAGGTGAGTAAGGCTCATAGCAACCTTATGCACAGCAGATCTGAACTTTGTCCTATCCTGTGCCATCCTCGTCATTTCTGGCATACTTGAGCCCATTGCTGCAGTCACTGTGTCAATCCATCTTATTAAGGGTCGCCTTCTCTTCTGATGACCCTCCACATTCCAAGAATGATGTCCCTCTTCAAGGAATACCTTCTCCTAACAACATGTCTTAAATATGTGAGATGAAGTTTCATCTTCCTTGCCTTCATTCTGGCTGCACTTTCTCCAAGACATACTTTGGCAGTTCCATGGGACATTCATCACTCTAATATCACAGCTCAATGGCATCAGTTCTTTTCCTGTCATCCTTTTTTATTGTCCAGCAAATGACTTTAAAAGACCATGGCCTAAATCAGGCACACCTTAGTCTTCAAACTGACATGATTACTCCTCAAGAATTTAGAGAGTTCCCTGAACAAGAGACTTGTCCTATGCAATACATTTTTTGATCTGACTTCTGGTACCAAGGATGTTGTTTGTAAATACAAGATAAAATTATTGACAACTTCAATTTTTTTCTCTATCTACTATGTCTACTATGATGTTGCTTATTGGTCCAGTGGTGAGGATTTTTGTCTTCTTTATGTTAAAATGGAATCTATTTTGAAGGCTGTTGTGTTTGATCTTCTGCAGTAAGTATTTTAAGTCCTCCTCACTTTCAGCAAGCAAGGTTGTGTCATCTACATAACACAGATAGTTGATGAATCTTCCTCCGACCCTGGTCCCACATTCTTCTTTATAAGGGTCCAGTTTATCAGATAATTTTTCTCAATGTATAGATTAAATAGATATGGAGAAAGGGCACAACCCTGATGCATATCATATCTTTCCTGATTTTAAACCATGCTGCATTCCTTTACTTTGTTTGGAAAATACCTTCGTGGTATAGGTTTCATATGAGCATAATTAAGTGTTCAGAGATTCCCATTATTCTCAATATTAGCCATAATTTGTTATGACCCACACAAATGCCTTTGTGTAGTCACTAAAACACAGACATTCTTCTGGTATTTTCTGCTTTCAATCAGGGAACTGTCTGACATTACAATATTTCTGGTGTCATAAACTCTTCTAATCCAGCCTGAACTTCTGGCAGTTCTCTGTCTTTACTGTTCTAGCCATTTTTAAATGATCCTCATTATTATTTTGCTTGCATGTGATATTATTGAAATAGTTTGATAATTTCCACATCTTGTTGCATTCCCTTTCTTGAGGATGGGAACAAATATGACTCTCTTCCAATCACTTGGCCAGGCAGCATTCCTCTAAATTTCCTGGCATAAACTGGCAAATACTTCATATTGTTGTTGTGTATTGTTGGGTTGGAACCAATCCATAGCTGACCCTTCAGTGGGTTTTTTAGAAAAAGTTAATTGCACGTATAGGAAGAGATTGCTCATTATTTTCCTAGGAAGCAACTGGTGGATTTGAATGATGTGTCTTTGGGATTGCAGAGCAGTTTCTTACCACTAGGCCACCAGAGTCCTCACAACAACCCTATGCAGTAGGTGCTGATGCTTCCATTTTACCCAGGAGAAAATGGCAACCCGGAGTAGTCTGAAGACTTGGCAAAGTCAACAGCATTTGCTAATGGCAGTTCCAGGACACAGGCTTCTCATCCCTTGTTCATAGCACGTAGAAATCTCATACTTGCGATTTTAGGATCCATGTTCCTGCTCAGCTACCCTAGGGAAATTCAGTGACATGCCTTTCGACAAGCAGTTCTTTCTAAATTACAGAGTGGGAGGAGGCTGTGAGATATAATAGCTTACAGCCTATTGCCTCTTGATTTCAAGCCACTGAAATCAACAAGACCTGTCTCTGAGGCTCTAATGAGCCAGTAAATGGCTGCTGGATATGGAGTCTAATCCCACAGCCAGCACACTACCACTGGAGTTAAAGTTGAGGCAAGCAAGTCTCATACCTCATCCCAAGTAACTTCTTCTGTGCAGTGGAGCTAGGAGGCGAGTCCTGTCATTGGATTCGGCTCCATCAAAAATATGCCCTCTCTGTGAGTAGTCTTTTATGGAAGTAAGTTATCTGTGCCTCTGCTTTCTTGCAGCACAAGCTCAGACATAAACTGCTCTCAAAGAGCAGGAAAGGAAGCCCCTGGCAAAACCTGAAGATATCCCCTGTGTGTGGGGGGGGGGGTCGGGGGGGTTGCCAGAGAGACTAACATTAGAATTGAAGGCTTTTTGGTTCAGAAACTAAGCACCAATGAAAGAGGGTGAAAGAGAAGAAACTGATCTTAATAGTGGCAAAATGCCACATCTTCCTAAGCATAAAAGGACTTTGGGGAGGAGATCTGAAAACACCTAATAAAAAGCAGAAGATAGCACCAAAGACTAAAGATAAGAGGCAGCAAGTTTTCAAATTTACAAAAGAGCCCCAAGAAATTTTCTGAAAGTCCCTGGGAAAAGATCCACAGAAGAGTGGATCTTTTTCACTACATATGTAAGAGTGAAAATTTTAATTCCCAAGTCAGAGATTTCAGAGTCCCCAAATAATTGTAAGGTCACATTGTTGACAACCTCTTTTCAACATTTTAGGGAAACTTTATGACTTCATGCCCTTGTTCTGAGGATGCAGGATGAGGCTCAATCAGTGAAGATAAAATGCTGTCAGAGTTCTAGGAAAATTAGTGACATTTTTATCAGATTATAACAAAATGAGGAAAAACAGTGGTGCTCTTTAAATATTAAAGATTTTTATACTGTTTAAAACAGTACATTATCAATAGAACATGTATATCAAACATCTTTTAAAATGTTTAGTCAAATGAATCGTAGAGCAAATATTTATCACCCAGCTGAGTTGCCATTGGCTAAAGACTTCATACCTTAAGTCTTTTTCACTTAGGCTCTGGCCAGGCAGCCTACGCCTGAAATAGTTACTTTCGACAGGATTAAGTATCTTCAAAATAGAGTATTTAGAGAATGGTTCCAGGACTCAGTTCTAAATTACCAACTTTGCTGCCTCAAAACTCTGAAAGGAAATGATGCCACTCTTCAATGACTGCTTTGCAAACCCAAGCTGAAGAACACGATGAATACTGACTTCCCCAGTAGGTCCCTACTCTGAGAATCCTTGTATACTACATACATCAAAGTGTGGGAAGGAATGAACTCAGGAGCTCCCTGTCTAACTGCAACCCCACTCTCAGCAACGCAACAACAGTTAACCTTAAAAATGGATCTCTTCTCCTATACAAAGAATATGTGTTTTATAGTCTTTGAGTTTCCTGGACTTGAACGATTTATAAATTAGTTTATAAATCCATTTTATCCTTTCAATTTTTTTTGTGGTTGATATTTTGTGAGAAGAGCATTTTAAAATTCCTGCCTGATGTTTTGTACTTTCCCAATTTTTCCATAGCTTCCTCCCCTCCCCCCGCCCCCCGCAGTATAGCATGACAGCCAGAAGAGGCCAAAGGGAGGTGCAACTACACAATGCACAGAACAGAGAGGATTAAGTCAGAGAAAAATAAGCAATGGTAACATCATCCCTTCCCACTGTGCTTTGGGGTCAGGCATCCCATTCCTGACTCATTAAGAATTCTGCTCAGTATAACACCAGGAAAGCAAAATCGTAAGAGGATCAGAGTCCCACTTACAAGAGTCCTCCACCCTTAAGCTCAGTTTTAGAAGATAACTCCAGAACCTAAATTCAGGGTATTCCAAATATCTTTAACACCCCTCTTGTCCATACACAAAGGAGACAATTCTTGGAAACTCGTTTCTCACATCCACACACTGTAGTCAGACATGACGTGATTTCTCTTGTATATATGAAAATAGGGAATGAGTCTTGTTCATCTTTTACCTTCAGTACCTACCTAGCACTTAGCCTGTTATAGATTCTGAGAGTTTGGAGGAAGGAAGCAAGTATAGAAAGGGGGGAAAGGGATAGTCTTTTCTATTTAGTTTGTCACTGTTCTTGTGGTTCACTGCCACTGAGTAGGAACTGACTCATGGCTGACCTTCTAACCAATTTTCAGAGGCTGTAAATCACATAAGAGAAAGACGCTGCCCATTTTTCTCTCTTGGAGCAGCTGGCGGACTTGTCTGCTCTTAGAACTTTCTGCCACTACCTTTTCCTCTTTTGAGTTTTTGTCCTCTCCACAATGTATGTTCATCTTTTTCAAAGCTCTGTATAATCTCTACCAAAATGCTATTTCCCTCTTTGCTGCTATAGCCTAACTTTACTTTTTATGCTCTGTCTCTGTGCCCTCTGAAGGATCTCAGGTGACTGACAAGCAACAGGTCAGCAGTCTGAACTGCAGAAAGATGGAGCAAGGCTCTGCCCATGCAGAGTTAACGGCTTGGGGATGTAAGGCCATCCCATGATATGGAATAAACTTGATGGCATTGGGTTTGTTTTGGTTCACCTCCTTTTGATTTCTCCTTTGCTGATTTCTTTTTGATATGAAGTAAGAGTGAAGAACATGATTATCATCTGCACATCCCCAGAAGCAAGGCCAAGGCCACAGTGGTACAGAGAAGTCACTCATTCCCTTTCTTTCTTGCTTTATCCCAAGAACAAGCTATTAACAACTATGACTTTTCTAACCTATGCTCTGGCTTGTTCAAAGTCACCCAAAAAGCTCTTCCAATTACCATCAACTTAGGAACTGGCACTTTTAGGGGTTTGTAACCTTAGTAAAAGAAAAACAAAAACACTGGTACTTTATCTCTAAGAGAGTTTTGAGGGTTCTTTTCCAAAGTCATCAAAGGCACTGACTAGCACTGTACAGATGGAGATTTCTCCCTCAACACCACTGATGACCCAGCCTCCCATGGAGCCGACAGCTCTACGCACTATTTCTCTTCCCCAGTTTAAATCTGAGCTAGAAAATGGTTCCTCTACCTCCTCTCAGTATCTCGTAACTGGGGGGAAAACAGAGCTTACTATACACCTAACACTTTAGCCCCAAGTCCCCGCTAGAATCTACTGCTCATTATCGAGTCCAGCAATATAGAAGGCAGGTGTTAACCTTAGACACTTTTAGTGTTGTTTAAGGGAGGAAAAAGAGAGAAAGACTAGGACTACTTGCTGATAAAAAGAGCAAATAACTAAAAATGACTTTCCCTTTTCAATGCTTGAAACTATAACATTCAGAAGAAGATCTGAGGAGACCTTGCAGATGCTATTAACAGCCAGCACCTGCCTCATAATGACCACCTATCAACCAGGATCAAAGACTACTGCTGCTTTGTCACCCTCGTGCTTTGCCCTGGATTCTCTGAAGGGAGGATATTCCATCTTAACGTGGCCCAAATCCTTAGCCCTTAACATGACATTTGAACTGCTATTGTCACTGCAGTGTTGTTTCCGGCTTCCAT
This sequence comes from Elephantulus edwardii, assembly GCF_000299155.1. Taxonomy (NCBI): domain Eukaryota; kingdom Metazoa; phylum Chordata; class Mammalia; order Macroscelidea; family Macroscelididae; genus Elephantulus; species Elephantulus edwardii. The sequence continues at coordinate 3,747,189 of NW_006400014.1, forward strand.
GACCAAGTAAAAAGAGTGGAGGAAGGAGGAGATATTTTTTGTCTAATTCCTAACTGTCCCTTTAGATAAGGACAAACAAGTCATCTTTTCCTTTTAGTTACTTGACAGCTGCGCTAAGTTTTCTCTAACTACCACTATGGATGCACACATTTGTATCTAGGTCTAACCTGTTTTAAAACAGATTTTAAGATTATTTGTCCTTTCTCCCAGGATCTTCAAAGCGTATTTCTCTTTCACCTAAAACCTCTTTTCGCCCAGTTCTGGTCTTATGTGAATAGGTGAAGCACCTTGTGCCCCTACTAGTCTCACAACACCGAGCAGTTGTACTGAACAACACATTACAGACACAATCTATTACTATTTGAGGGAGTTTATCTTATTAATAAACCTGAAAGCCCTGAGAAGGCTCTCTCTCATTCAGATATGACGGCCTTATGCTGGTCCTTTTCACTAGAGAAAGCTCACTGAGGGCAATCTTCTTAAAGGACACATTTATGTGTTAAGTGACTTCTCCAGTGACATCAATGTGATTTGGGGCATCATTTCTCTGTGTGGTAAGGTGGTGGTGGAGGCCAGTCAATGTTCATTCACAGCCTCTGTTCACAAGAGGTGGGAGGGCTTTGATAAAGAGAGGACAGAAAGTGACCATGAGGGATATCCTGGATGGTAGAAATGTCAAGGCTTTTCTGGCCCTGACAGCAGTCTGCGTGTTTTGCAGCTAGGGCTGGGAGAATACACTTTTTAACTAGTTTTGGCCTTCACCAAACCTGGGGTCCCCAGGAGATCCCATCCTGCAGGAAATGTGTCTACTCCCCTTACAGGGGAGAAAACATTAAGATAAAGAGGTATTATTTGTCTTGTCTCTGGCTCTAGTTCAGTAATTTTGGTTCTGACTCTCTTCTGTATAACCACTTTCTGGTGACACAGTCTGAAAATTTCCACAGGTCCCTCCAAAGGGCATGATACCTGTCAGTCACATGCATGATTCAACAAGGCAGGGCCGATCTAGTCTCACCTTTTCCTAAGGCCACTGTCACCACAAGAATATATGACTCTGCCCCTGTTCAAGACTTTAAGATAGAGAACTTGGGATTTGGGGTTTCTAACTCTACAGGGCTTCTCCCTGTTAGTGTCCTGTACCCTAAGAAGACCTTCCGTACACTGTCCCGCTGACCTTCTGGCAGAACTGACAACTAACGGACAGCAGTGCAGGGGCGTGGTCAACACCTTCCAACCGCCACCAGTGCGTCTCCCCGCCCACTTCCAGGGCCCCTACTATTACTCAGTGGGGGTCAGTGACTTCTCCCTCCCCTTGGGCCTCCCAGGCACTGTGTTGGGGACTCTCCTGGCTGGGGGAGGGGTGTCAGGGGGCAATGAATGTACTTGTGTTAAAGCTGCCTCCCAATGCCCGTAGAGTACTGTCCTTGACTTACCTCTACGCTGGCGCATTTGGTATGTCCCGAGACAGAAAGTGTTCGTTAAACACCTGCTACTGACGGTTGGGCAGTGAATCAAGACGGCAGAGACAGAAGAAGAATCGATGCCTTTGTGTTGTGGTGCTGGAGAAGAGCACTAAATGTCCCACGGACTACCAAGAGAATGAGCAACTATATGTTGGACGGAGTGCAGCAGGGGTGCTCCTTAGAGAGAAGGATAGTGAAACTATCTCACATACTTTGGGCATGTTGCTAAGAGGGGCCAGGCTTGGAGAAAGACATCATACTTGAATAAGTGGAGGGTCAGTGAAGGCAGGGAAGACCTCAATGAGATGGATTGACACAGGCTTTACTGTGACAGACACAATGAAGATGACATTGGTCGCTATGAGTCATACTTGATTGGACGGGACCTAACCACAACAACTTGTCTTGGACTGGGCTCTGTCCTTGGCTATGTTGGGTCCACCCTCTGGATGCTCCTTTTCTAGTAGCTTCAGGGTGACTCCTGCCTGAAGGTACTTTCAGCAGTGGCTTCCTCCTGATATCCCCGTGATGGGGATTTGAAAGGGTCTGAAATGAAACCTACTGGGTCTGGGAAAATTAGACCTCAACTAGACACAGAGAAGTAGATGGGTGTGACCTTTGCCTCCACTTGTCATTTTCACCATTTGAATTGGACTGTGCAGCTCTCTTCTAGATCCCAGGCTAGGTCAGCTGTCCATTCTTCCCTTCACAATCCTACTTCAGGGAGCCTAGGTGGCCTGGTAGGGTTTTTTTTTTTTTTTTGTGGCCTGGTAGTTAATTGTCAAGATGCTAAACTAAAGATCAGTGATTCAAACCACCCGCTGCTCCATGGGAGAAGGATGGGTAGACTCCTCACCTACGGATATTTTGGAATTTGCTCTGCAGTACGGGGTCTGGTTAAGAGAGGAATAATCTCTCCCTTTATCTTTCCCACTGTGTTCAGATGCTCTCCTGTCATGCTTGTTCCTGCTTCTGCTCTGAAACCTCCCAGACACCCTTGCTCTTTCACTTGGAGATAAGAAAGCCCCTCCTCAGTAGAGGTGGCTATCCTCTGAACTCTGCATGTGACGCACTTGTCCTGAGGGATCTTTCTCTTGTCTCATGTTCCTTGGCCTTTGGTGATCTTTCTGGCACTTTCTGTGCACTCCTTGTATCACTCTCTCCCAGTTTCTTGATAGGATAATCTACCCTTCAGGGTGGCATTCCAGATACTACTAAAGTATTTATACTGTAATTACCAAGATAGTAGGGTTCAGCCTTTTGGACACTTCAGTGGTTTAAACAGGAGACGAGTGGACAGACACGAATTTATGAAATAAATCACTTAGAAAAATCTTTACACCTTCATAGCCTTTGCTCCTTCCCCAAAATAGGCAACAATTAAATTTTCTTTCCTAGGGAAGAAAGAAAAATGACTGAAAGGACGACAAGATGGTTATTTATTTATGAATGATGGAAGGAATATTTTTCATTTTCTCTTTTTGTATTTTCTATAATCTCAAATGCATTTAGCATTTAAAAATTTAAAAATCTTTTCAGTTAATTAGAGAAAAGGGCAGAGACATGGAAAGACTGTGGGAGCAGAACAGATAAAATCTTCTAGCAGTCCGATCAAAGGAAGCATGTGCCTGCCCTATAAGGAAACCTTGCCAAACCCTCAGGACCTTCTCTGTGCAGTCTAGCTCTAACACAAAGAAGAACCATTGGCAGTTTAGGGAGAGGTGGTGGTGAAAGGAGAAATGAGGAAAAAGTTAACAGGAGTTCTGATCATGGTTTGGAGGACATAGAAGTATGGCTGATCCATTATATTTCCCAAGGAGGGACCAGCCAACCCACCTGATGGATAGTATGTGTAAGAAAACCAGAGACGTGAACTGGCCACAGCCTCCCTGCAACTTAAGATTCTCCATATTTCATTTGGGCTGACTTTCCACTCATTGGCAAGTAGCACCTGACTCCAAATTAACACTACTGAAATATTGAGAGGAATTTGGAAGAGTGTGAAAGTTAAGACTTGGGCCTGGAAATCAGAAAGCTTTATCTAAATTCTCCTGCCCGTGAAGTGTGTAAACTTGAGTGACCTATACACATCTGATTTTTCATTTCTAACCTAATGACAATACTTGTAAGGATTACCAGACTAGTACTTGTCCTATAACCAGTGTTCCACTAAAGAGAATTAGTAGCACTTTTCCTGTTTTTCCATCATTGTCTGAGAAATGTAACAGCACTTTTTAGCATCTGTTTTAATCTAATCTGTATCCTCAACTCTTTATTTAGGTAGAGTTAGCATGAGGTTGAAGTAGCAGAGCTAAGCTTTGTTCTTTTCATAGAACCCTATGTCTGAGGAAGCAATGTGTCTTGGCCCCCACAGCCCATGAGGAGGTACTAAGACCAGAATCCTGGATCTATGGGGGATCTGATCAGTATGGAGTCCTTCTAGGAGATACTAAGACTCTTCTTAACCTTCCCCATGTGGAATGTCTAGCTCAGGGTCAGGGGTGGATGGAAGGGCTTGCCCCAACCCAATTATTGACTACCTTCTGAGCTGCTTGAAATATTTCAGACTCAAGACTCCAACTTCCCTCTTTCCTCAGCCAATTCCCACTTATCAACAGCAGGAAGGCCCTAGCCCAGCAATTAGTCTACTTGGATCTTTGTTTGAAGTCCTGCCTCCCCTGCTGGAGTCTTCCATTCATCTCGCTTCCATGCACACCACATCATCCACAATTTCTTCCTTTCCCTACCTTGATCCCAATGTGTATTCATGCTTTTACTGCTCTCACTTTGAATGCCCATGGCCACATAATGCATTCATCTCCTTACTCCTCAGGGCCCCAACAGGCTTTGCCTTCTGCACCTGTCACAATTCCCTTACCATGCAGCGAGATGCCTCAGCCAAGTGTCAGCCCCTCAAGTTCAACCTTGTAGTCTGATGGCAGACAAATCAAATTTGAAAGGGTCATCCCCAGTGTTAGTGGTGAGGGAGGCTTGGAGTATCAATAATTGGGAATTGTCATATCTTGTCTTTCAAACTTGCAGAGTCTTTGATGTGGTTTCTGATGTCCCACTGTTAGGTCCTGACCAACTTTACTTACCCTCAAGTGTCTGTGCCTGGGTCACTGGGCATGTCCACCTTCCTGTGTAAAATTTGCTAGCAAAGGGAATACATTTAGATTTTTTTATTTAATGATAAAGAACCTCCAATTGACTGTGAGGAATTAGGTAGAAACTAAATAGGGAGTGACATATGCAGACTTACTAAATTAATAAAGAGTGATGGAAAATAAGAAAACATACAAAAACATATGTATGTTTCCTAGTTTTGGGTTTTTTTTTTGGGGGGGGGTTTCCTCTCTCATGGCCTAGTGGTAAGGAGGTGCATTGCCAATCCAGAGACAGACACTTTGAATCTACCAGATGCCCTGAAGGAGAAATATAGGCAATCTCTTCCCATGGGATTTACAGCTTCTTGAAAACTTGCTGGATGATCAACTCTGAGTTGATTTTGACAACAATGACTTTCTTGAGTACATAATTCTTGGGTATATGATACTCAGGATGGAAAAAAATAAAATGTATTAAATGTAAAGGTATTGAATCCTGCCATGAAGTGAGACTATCAGGTTGAATTATGTGAGGGTATTTTTTTTTTAAAGTTCTGCAATATATTTTTTAACAAGTAAAACCCTTAAAGTGCATTTAAAAGGGTTCAAATTTTAAATTAGCCAATACAATTCTATACCTAAGAAGGCAGGAACAATATTATATTCAAGTTGAAAAATATATAATGCTAAATTGAATAAGTGAGTAAAAAACTTGCAGACAGTGAGTAATATAGTCTAAGGGCATCAAGCAAAAAGTGTCAGACATGCAATGAAATCTTGATTTTTTAAAATCATTAACCGAGTGAAACTTTACAAAAGCAAGTTATTTTTAACTATTCATACGCCTTTTGCTTTAGAACATGGATTACAGTATCTACAATGTAATCACACTGTTCTCATGTCCTCCTTTAGATTTAAAAATTATGTAGAAGATTTTTTTAAAATGTCTACAAAATTCTTTTGAAATTTTTTTTGTTTTCAAAGTTAGGTGAAACAATGTTAGATTTCAAATAATAGAATAAATGTCTAAAACCAGTAGGAAATATTTTGAGTCTTCCTTTACCAAATGTAGTCATGGCCAGGGTCCAGGGCACTCTAGAATGGGAGTGGGGCTAACTCTGAACTTTAAGCACTTGGAGACCCTGGAGAAGAGGAAGAGGGGGAAATGCTCACCCTAATAAGAAATAATAGATAGTAAAAAATGCTCACCCAAATAAATTGCTGGAAGCGACCTTTATCAAGAGGTCATAGTGAGTCCTGTTGGAGCATTCATTGATGGAGAAACTCGTAAAACTTTGAGATGGGTACTGACTCCTTTGCTCCTTTCTATGATGGGGTACCTACAGAAAAAGACATATAAATTGGCCAGAAAATATTCAAATATTTATTCAAGAAATAGATCCTATAAGCAGGACATAAGGGCATCTCTTAATACTACTAATAATGTCATATCTCTTTTACTATAGCTGTTGGGGGAGATATATTTCTTTAGAAAAATTTGTAAGCTCCTATCTTAAGATGCTGAGAATCAAGTTCTTTCAGAAGCAGACATGCCTCAATTAATTTATCAGATGAGATCAGAAAAGCCAGAGTATTATATCAAACAGAATTCAAACCCTTTCTGGTCATGTATACACATGAAGGAAACTTCTATGTAGAGAAACTTTCTGTCTATATCTAGATTAAGTGTGCACATTTCAATAAGTTCTAAGCAGTGGAAAGTCAGGAAAAGAATGAGCTATGTTGTCTCCTTTGGGTATTATGGAAGAGTGAGTTATAAGTGATTGGTTTTATCCTGATGTCATTCCTAGGAGTAAAGTTGTTAGGATGTGCATCTGAAGGATCCGACCAAAACTCAGTTTCTGTCATGTTGCTTTGTTGTTGTCATTGTTGTTTTGTTTTTTTTAAATATGGACTGAAGTGGAAACCTCAGAAGAAACGCCTGGAAAGAGCTAAGTCTTTTTCAACTCAGAGGGAAAGTAGATAATATCTGTGCTTATAGAACCCACCCTTCAAAGGCCAGGAATGGGACAGTAATTCAGAAGATGATGTGAGAGAAGGATAGGTGGTAGAAATGATGCCAGAAGTGTTCTACTGTATTCTTCTGAAAGCACATATGTTTGCATAATATTGAAGACTTAAATGCTGAAGTTATTGTTTTCTTGCTGAGGGATACTTCAGCTCTCCAAGAAAGGAGGCCCATGGGACAGAGATGGAAGCAAATCCCATATATGATCAATTGAGATGGAGCTCAAGGGAAAGCCAAAATTACTTCCTCTCAGGTATATTGGCCTTTGAGTAGGTACTTTTTGAGAACCTGTACAAGGAGAAGGAGCTCTGGTGGCCTAGTGGTAAGGAGTTGTACTGTCAGAAAACCCACTGGAGGGTCGGCTATGATATGGTCCCTACTCAGTGATACGCAGTGTCAGTTACTCTGTGAGAGAAAGATGGACTGTCTCTTTCTATGTAATTTACTGCCTCTGAAAACCTGCTGGAGAGTCAGCAATAAGTCAGTTCTGACACTACAGCACATAACAATATCCTAGGAGAGATGCATATCAGTATTGTATCCTTTCTCCACACCTATTCATTTGATATGCTGACTAAAATATTCAAGAAATTGGAAAATGAAGAAGAAAGTTCAGCCAGGGTGCTCCTTGGAGGCAAAGGTGTCTGAATTTTCCCTCACATATCTTGGGCATGTCATTAGGAAGGGCTGTTCATTGGAAAGGGGCATTATGCTTGGAAAGGTGAAGGGCCAGCAAAAGAGAGGAAGGGCAATCATGAGATGGATTGACGTAGTGACTGTAGCAGTAAGCTTGTGTGTGTCAGGGATGTTGAGTATGATATAGGACAAGGTTCAGATCAGTTGTTCATTGGGTCACACACTATGAGCCCTACTTGACTTCATGGCATCTAACAATAATAGCAATGGCATCAAGATTGAAGCCATTTGAGGAAAACTTATCAACTTGCATCAGGCGGATGACACAACCTTGCTTGCTGAAAATGAAGAGAATTTGAAACACTTGCTGCAGAAGACTTCAGTCAATATGGATTCTATTTCAACATTGAGAAAACAAAAATCCTCACCACTGAACCAAAAAGCAACATCATGATTGATGGAAGAAAGATTAATGTTATCAATTATTTCATTTAACTTGAATCCACAATCAACAGCCATAATGACAGCAGTCAAGAAATCAAGACATGTGGGAATATCTGCTCTCAAGGACCTCTTCAAAGTGCAAGGATGTCACTTTAAAGACTAAGATGTGCCTGATCCACATAATGGTGTTTTCAATTGCTTCAGATGCATCTGAAAATTAGGCAGTGAATAAAGACAGCAGAAAAAGCATTGGTACCTTTGAGTTGTGGTATTAGAGAAGAATACCAGAGTACTGAATAGCACATGGACTGCCTAAAGAACAAGTCTATCTTGGAGGAAGTGTGAAAAGGGTGTTCCTTAGAGGCAAGGATGGTGAAACTTCAGCTCACATACTTTAGACATGTCAGGGTGGGCCTGTCCTTGGAAAAGGACATCATGCTGGGAAAGGGGGGGGTCAAAGTAAGAAAGGAAGATCTCGATAAGATAGCTTGACACAGTGACTATAACAACTAATTGGAACATATCAGAGATTGTGAGGATGGCACAGGATAGGGTAAAATTCTGATCTGTTGTTCATAGAGTCACTATGAGTGATAGTCGACTTGATGGCACCTCACCAAAACAACATCATATGCCAGGCACTGCACTGGGCGTAAAATAATGAATGAGACACCTTTCTCTGTCTTCAAGAGAGCAAATTGTGATGAGGGAGAGAGACAAACAAATGCATCACACAGAATATTTGCTTTACCAGTAGAAATACTGATGGAAGCACACATACAGAGCAGCTCAGGTCAGGGACACTGAGAGGATTAAGTCTTGAGACGTGAAGGATGAGCAGGAGTTAGCAGAACAATGGGTTGAAAGTGATAAATCCAGCAGAGGGATTGGTACCTGTGAAGGTTAAAGCACACAAAAGGGAAAAGTAAATTTCCTTTTGAATGAAGCACCAAGTTGGAGGGCTTGTGCTTCCCTCTTGGCTTCCTTGGAGACTGTGTGGAAGAAGAAAAAAAAATAAAAACAGTAATAGACTGTGTGGATCACAACAAATTGTGGCTAACCTTGAGCAGAATGGAAATCCTAGAATGCTTGATTGTGCTCATGTGAATTCTATACCTGGACCAGGAAGTTGTCAGAGCAGAGCAGGTAAACACTGGATGGTTCAAAATCTGGTGTGTCAGGGATGAATCCTGTCTCCATAGCTTTTTAATCTATATGCGGAACAGGTCATTATGGAGGCTGGGCTTTATGAGGAGAAATGTGGCATCAGGATTGGAGGAAGACTCAAACACCCTACATTATAGGGATGATACAACCTTGCTTGCTAAAACTAAAGAGGATCTGAAGTGTTTACTGCAGAAGGTCAAGGACTGTGGTCTCCAATATGTAGAAGCTCAACATCAAGAAAACAAAGATTCTCACCATTGGACCAATTGGCAACATCATGATAGATGGAGAAAAGATTGAGATTTTTAACTATTTCCGCTTGCTTGGTTCCATAACCAACACTCTTGGCCTTAGCAACCAGGAAATGAAAAGATAAATTGCATTGGGAAAATCTGTTGTTAGAGGCTTCTCCAGAATGCTGAAGAGTAAAGATGTCAGTCTAGAGACTAAAGTGCACCTGAGCTAGGCTGTGTTCTTTGGAAAGGGACATCATGCTTGGAAAGATAGAAGGTCTGTGAAGGGGGAGAGGAAGACCCTCAAGAGATGGATTGATACAATGACTGCTGCAGCTATGGGCTCAAGTATGTCAGAGATGATGAGGCTGACATAGGATAGGACAGGGTTCAGATTCTTTGTTCATAGGGTTGTTGTGAGTTGCATTTGACTTGGTGGCACCTAGCAACAAAAACAACCCATGAGGAGCTCTAGTAGCTTAGTCTACAGGGAATTCATACCTCTCTGGTTCAAATCCACAAGCCCAGACAAGGAAGAAAGATGGCTAATCTCTTCCCATGTGATATACATTCTCAAACCCCTATAGAGAGTTGGTTCCAATTTAGGCAGCAATGAGATGATGATGATGCCCCCATGGCGATAGTGAGTAAATAAATGAGTTTAATAAATACAAAGCACTTAGGGCAGTGTTTGTTAATAAGCACTCTGTTATCACTGCTTTTTCTCTAGCTGTTGTTTCTCCAAGCTTGCTTATTGTGATGTTATATACTTTCAAAGACCCCAGTATATGGATTTTAATAAAGAGTAAAAGATAACTAGATTTCTTGGGAGGAGATGTCAGGTCTAGTGCTTGCTTGAATCTTCTCAGAGTCAGCCCTAAGGGCCAGTTAAGCAATTTTAAAAAAAAAAAGGATTTTTATCTACAAGGCCCCTTTTTCTCTCAGGTGCCCAGTGCCACCATGTCCTTTCTCTCCACACGTCTAGACTGTACTCTCTTATTTCTGAAGGGTTCTGGTCACTTATAGTACTATTGGGGTTAGAGGGAGTTCTGATTGAAATTTAAAGCCTTTTGGGAAATTTCCTTCTAATAAGAGGTCAGTCTTAAAGTGATTAGAATGTCAGTGGTGTGGACAAAGGTCCAGACTGAAAAAGGACTTTGAAAACAGGGGCAGGAAGGGGAGGTTCTTTGCTGCACCTTGTATCCCCTTCCAGGTGTATTTCATTAGAGAGTATATTCCTCTTTAGTTGTGGCTTGTGAAATTTATTTCCATGAATTAGTTGGAAAAAAGGGGTGGAAGATATGGCAACGAGCCTGAAAAGTAAGCCGAGAAGGACTGGCGTTTGAGCCAAATGGCTATTTCAGATGGTTGCACTTCCAGGAACCCTACTGTTGCCTCAATGTATAGTCTAATCAGTGCTAAGTGGACCCAAGAATTGTGGTTGGTGGGAAGATGTGGAATTGCTCTGCCAACGCCACTTAACAGAAAGCTTAGATAAAACTCTTTGAAAGAGCTTGGAACAGAATTGCTTTTCCAAAGAGAACATAAATGGCTGTTCCTATCCATGAACCTGAACAATTAACCCTGAGTCTCATCCGGCAGGAGGCCAAGGCTATAGAAATTAGGAATCCCAAGGGACTAAAGACAGAAGCAGATGGTGGGGAAACTTTGGAGTAGCTGTGAATTTTTCTTTTTATGCTGATGTATTAGGAGGTTTTATGCAGCACAGTGCCTGGAAAATAGTGGATACTCCTGAAAAGTGTACTGACTAACTAAAAGACAGAGGCTTGAGAAAGTGTGTGCTGATAAATATCTTGAGAAGCATTTCAGGCTGATAAATATCTTAAGAAGCATTTCAGACTGGTATCAGCTATTCCTGAGTCCTTAAGAATGTACTTATAAAAAGCCCAGAAAGTAAGTCTTAAGACTTCTGCTAGTGAGTCCTATAGCCTCTGAGTGGAAGCTTTGGAAACTCTTGACAGTTCTTTTACGTTTTTGCAAGGTGTACCTTGACACATAAGCATGAAATCCAAAAACCTCCTACAAAACACTATTCTAAGAAACAATAAGATATATGTACACCCATGTTTATCATGGCTTTGCTCACAGTAGTAAAGAGTTGAAAACAACCCAAGTGCCCATCAACAAACAAATGGATAGAGAAGCTGTGGTATATTCACACAACAGAATAGGATGCTGCTTTGAAAAACAAAGAATTCAGAAATATTATACAAAATTGGTGACCCTGGACGACATTATTCTGAGTGAAATATTTCAGTCACAAAAGGACAAATACTGCATAGTGCCACTGTTGTAAAATGGGGCTGACATTGGGGTTGGGGAGAGACTGAGAAAGATGGATAAATTATGTATACTGCATTGAAACACATGAAGGCGAGAACTGTTTAAAAGGGATATATGAGTATGTATTTTTGTCATGACAGGAGTCCAGAACGAAGGCTACATAGTGGAGTGGACTTGGTGGAGGGATTGTATAACTATGAAAGAATTTTCTTTTACTTTTCAAAGAGAAGAGCAAACTGGGGAGGAAGGGGTGGACAGGGAAAAAGAGTGCAACAATATGAATGGAAATCCAAAGTCTCTGTTAACTTTCATTGAAATTAATAATAATAAGAAGAAAAGAAATTAAAAATTCTTCCCCCAGCCTGCCTCCCCCCAGAAAAGGAAAAAAACAATGTCCTGGGATTCCAAGACTGACCTCATTCCTTCTCTGTATGTGTTTGAGTGTGTGGAACTGGCAGCTGGAGATAAGGAGTCCTTTGATTCTGACTTTTCTTGTCAAATGATACTTAACAGAGATTACAAAAGTCCCTCCAGATATCACAGCACTCGTGAAATTGGAGTACATAGTATTGGGTTAACTTGGATTCATGAACTTCACAAATTTCTTGCATCAGATGAAGACAAAGGTGGTTTACAGAAATTTTCTATAGAACAGAAGTGGTTTGTGGAACACATCCTTTATACTAAACTACTGCCATGCAGGCAGATGGCTCTGATTTGAGGATTCCGGATGATTTCTGACAATCTGGAACCCGCAGTGATCTGCATCACCAGTACTTATGAATGCCTCATAAGACCTTTATTAAGCCGTCCATCCAGCATCTCCTTCCCTGCTTTGGACCAGAGAAGAAGTTGAAGTGGCAGAGTCTTCCCTTTGCATTCTGGCTGAAACCCCGGATTTGTTTGAGAAGGATATTAGAAGCATTTTAAAACAAACAATCGCCAACCCAGCATTTTTTAAGTCATCTGAAAAGGACATAACCCCTCCTCCTGTGGAATGTCTTCAGTTCATTAGCAGAGCCACCTAGGTGGCTGCGAGAAGAGTGCATCCTTAAACAGGACCTTGCTAAAGAAAGAGAGCCAGCAGAGGGTCAAATTACTGTGTGACAGAAAAAAGGATCAAGTAGAAGATCTCAATTATTTTTGAGAGAAAAGAAAAAGGTGAATGGGTAACAGCTGAGCTCTTGGCTGACAAGTATGAAGACACTAAGGAGAAACAAGAAGACATGAACAGGATGAAGAAAGCTACGCAGTTTTCACTCTCAACTCCCAGTTCTCTCTGTTAGTGAAAGGGAAAATAGAGAAAGAATAACAGCAGAGATCTGATCAACTTAGACAGCTGGGAAATGCCATTAAACAGGTTACTAAGAAAAAGGACTACCAAGGAGATGGAAAAGGTATGCGTCCTCAAAAACCCACCATTATGCTCAGTGCCTCCCAGTGAAAGGGCATTCAGTCCATCCTGAGGGAAGAGGGTGAACACATAAGGGAAATGATGAAGCAGATCATGTACACTGCTGATATCACCAGGAACAGAGCCACAGCTGGCATCATCAAAGCCAAAGGTGTAAACCCACCTGGTAAAACCAATATTAACTAATTTATAAAAGTGACATTTTGATAAAACTTTGTTGTGCTCATTCTTTTTGTCTTATACTTTTTATAAACACTTACTGAATAAAAGTTTATATTTAAAAGTGGGGGGGAGAAAGAAACAATAAGAGGCCTAACTAAATAGAAAAATATTTCCTGTTAGGATGGAAGACTGAACATAGTGAACATGACAATTCTACCAAAAGCAATCTGCATCTTCAATGTAATCCCAATATATATACCAAACTCATTCTTCAAAGAGATAGAAAAGGTCATTTACATGTTTATTTGTAAAGGAAAGAGACCCTGAATAAGCAAAGTTCTTCCAAATAATAAAAATGAATTGAGAAGCATAGCACTCCTTGATCTCAAGACCAACTACACAGTCATAGTAACCCAAAAGTATGATATTGGTACAATGACAGACACATAGACCAAAGGAATAGAATCAAGAAGCCAGAAATTAACTAATGTACCTATAGTCAATTGGTATTTAACAAGGTATCAAAACCCATTAAGTAGGAAAATAACTTCTCCAACAAATCATGTTGGCTAAACTGGATATCTGCCGGCAGAAAACAGAAACAAGATCTGTATCTCACACCATACACAGAAATCCACTCAAGGTGGATTAGAGACCTGGGAGAAAAGCCAAACCCATAAAGATTATAAGAAACAAAATTAGGCTAAACTTAGAAACCTTAGGCTATGACATAAATAACCTTGCAAATACAGCCAGAAATGCACAACCAGGAAAACACAAAATTGATGAATGGGACATTGTAAACATTAAGTCCCTGGGTGCATCAAAACCTATTTTCAATAGTGTAAAAAGAAAACCTACAGTCTTGGAAAAAGCATTTGGCAATGGCATTTTAGACAAGGATTTCATAATGAAAGTTTACAGAATACTCCAGGCCCTCCACAAGAAGACGACTGATAATCCAATTGCAAGTGAGCAGAAGACATGTAAAAACTTTTCAGAAAGGAAAACATTCAAATGGCCAACAGACACATGAAGAAATGCTCAAAATCACTGTCAATCAGAGAGATGCAAATCAAAGCCACAACAAATACCATCTCACCCCACTAACAGTAGAAAATTTCAACAGGACAGCAAGCAATAATCATTGGAGAGGATATGGAGAGATTGGAATCCTCCTCTACTGTTGTTGGGATTGTAACATGGAATAAACACTCTGGAAGGCAATTTAGCATTTCCTCAAAAAGCTGAACATTGAAATATCATATGAGTCAGTTATTGCTCTGCAAAGAATATAATCTAAGGAAATTAGAGCTGAGACACAACGGAGATATGTTTATATGAACATGCCCATGTTCATAGCAGCATTATTCACAGTAGCTGTTTTGGGGAAACAGCCCAAAAACCTATCAACAAACAAATGGATTGAGAAATTGTGGTACATTCACACAATGCAATACCATGCAGCTAAGGAATAAAGATTTTATTAAATACTATAACATTGGAGAGTCTACAGGGCATTATGCTGAGTAAACAATACTGCATATGATCATTATTGTACAAACAGAAGGATAACTAGGAAACATCCAAAAAGGGATGAGGGAAAGGAGAGAGGGTAGAAAGGGGGAAGGGTGAAAATTACTAGGATAATAAAGTTTAGTGGGCAGATTGGGTGGTGGTGGTAAAGGAATAAGAAAAATTTGAATGGAGATTTGAAAAGATGATGTTACAATAGGCATGTTGTTGTGTACTGTGGAGTGGGATCTAGCTCTTAACTGACAACTCCAGCAAATTTTCAGAGGCGGTTAGTTGAATGGGACCAGAATGTCCATCTTACTCCCACACAGCAGCTGGTAGATTTGAACCACATGCCTTCAGGTTTACAGTGCAGCTTCTTACCAGATCAATGGTAATTAATGATATAAAATACAATGTCTAAGAATGTATGAAACACAATGTAAATGAAAGATTGTATAAAATACAATGTATATGGCTAAAACACAATGTAAATGAATTCTATTGTGTGAAAATCAATTGACAAAATGAAAAGGTCCCTCTAAATGGGAGTTTTGAAGCCTCCATCCACAATCCCTGTAGAACTTAGCTGTCCTGGAGCCATCTGCAAGCCCTGGGGATGATGCCAAATGTTATGGAAATTTTGAGGTCTGAGACTTAACTGTATGGATCTCTTCCTTTGGAGAGAAAAAAAAAATTCTTATTTGAAAGGAAGGAGGAGATTTTTGGGGGTTTCCCCCAACATTAGTTGTGTTTTACTTAGTCCTAGAAAAGTCAGCCAAGAAATCTAAGATATGAGGTTCCCAGGTACTTCATCAGGCTGTTGGAGAAATATCTTTCTTTGGAAATGTTGGTCCTCATTGATGGTCAAGTGTAAAGCGTGAAATCACTTCTTGATATTTTCCATTGATGGATATGAAGATCTTAGTCTGTTAGCATATTGGGTTAGAGTTACCTTCTCTATAAATACTAATTTCATTGTTTATAGAAGTTGTAAGGGCTTGAAGTTTGCAAGACTCGAACACAGATTGAACAGAGGACAGTCTCCAGTACAAACAATACACTCTAGGCATCTCTGTCATAGTTGGTGACTGGAGGAGGAAAGTTTTTTCTCTTTCTTCGTTCTTTCACTGTTTATTTCAGACTGTTCCCAGGTCTAAAATCTAACAGAACGACGGAAAAGAATTGGGTGCTATGCTGGGGCTATCTGAGTCTACTCGCTAGACTAGAGTCACTAGGACTTGGCTTAAGTTTTATTGCTGCTGTATTTTATTGGAGAAGGTCCTGGTGGCTTTGTGAATCACGCGCTGGGCTGCTAACTGAAAGGCCAAAAGTTGGAATCTACCAACAGCCCCTGGGCAGACAGATTGACATTCCCCTCTCGTGAAAACTTGTAGCCTCAGCAACTGAATGGAGGGTGGACCTGAGTTGGAATTGACTGGGAAGCAGTGGGTGGTGTGGATATATTTTATTGCATTGAAAGGATGTCAGGCAAAACTAGTGAAGAGAAAAAAGTGCTTGGAACTAATTAGCAGGCTTTTTCCAGTGGTGTCACAGAGAGTGTGCTTCATTCCTGTCTTCATGACAAAGAATGACAACACGTGTGAAATGTCATCTGCCAGGGAAGCCTTTTAGACACTCGTGCACAGAGTGTATAGTGCCGATGATGTCTGTGCCCACAAATGCCCAAATCTCAGACTCTCAAAGGGAAATGTTGTTTATGCAAACACGTTAAGCACACTGAACCACCTTTGATCACTTATGGTGGTATAATCTTCCTTACACTCAAGTTCCCAGACACGAACAAAGGTCCCATTACAGTCCTTAGAAGGATGACAATCTCACATCTGCTATGTTATTTTTTTTTTCTTTATCCAAGTTGTTTTTGGCAGGTGATGGATGGTGTACACCCAAATGCTATCCTCTCTGTCAAGCTAAAAGTAGACATGCTTTCTTAGCCTTATATGCCATTTGAAAGATTTGAAAGAATGGAGGGAGGTGGTGCTGAGCGACTCTGCCATGGGAAGAGAGCAAGCGTGGTGATTATTGGGAAGGATCCCAGTGCAGAGAAGTCCTACCGTCACTTCTGACCCTGGACCCCTTCTCCTGGCCTGATGAAAGCAGGCCTTTCACAGTTTATTTAATAAGAGGGCTTCCTCTGGATGCTAGCAGCCCCCAGCAGCACATGAAGGGGGAGCTCCCTATCAATGAATCAAGAGGTTTGTGGAACAGACTTAAATCTTTCTTAAGTTATTATTAGGCACCTGGGACCATCCCTTTTGTTTCTACATCTCAATCATCTGACAGGCTTTCAAGTCAAGCTTAGAGACTTAGAGAATAGGATATTTCTATTCTTTTTAAAAAACAAAAGCAAAAACAAAACAAAACACAACACATCAAATAAATCAACACATGCACTATTCCAGGGAGAGATTCTCAAATAATAAGCCATTGAGATGCCCTCCCACCTAAAGTGGAGGGATATTGCCTCCACCTCCACCTGTGACAGAGGAATCATTATTTTCCCTCTCTCTTTCTGAAGGGATGAATGCTCACGCCTTCAAATGGCAAAGGGGCTAGTCAAACAGGGGAACCATCAGGGGCTTACCATTGAAGCCAGACTTGGAGCCAGACTAAAGTGTCAGCTGCAAAACTGCTCTGTCACATAAAATCAGAAAAGAACAGCTGAAAGTAAAGATTTGAAGCAAATGAAAGTAAAGAAAAATAAGATTGGAGTATGTTTGTTGTTTGTTTTTTTTTTCAGTTACTGTGCTTAGATTTAGAGGTAGGAATCTCCTGGATTTGCCAATCTTAGGAAAATTCAAGCTGTTTTGATGAAATTAAGATCAAAGTGCAGGGGGGAAAAGGAAAGTGGTGTAATAATTCTATAGCAGACAAACTTGGGGTGGAGGTGAGGGAGTAGTGTTATAGGAAAACATTTAAAAGTGGTGGTGCTGTATTAGATGAAAATTTTAACTCCTGAGACCAGGTGATCTGCTCCTACTATGAAAACAGGAAAATCCTGACTGTAGCTTTGCTGGAATCTGAATCCTGAGTTTATTACCCATCTTAAAGAGGCTGTTTACTTTTTATGAGTTTTCTTACCCAAGTCTGGGCATTTACTTTCTTTAACGGAAATTTATACTCAGGTTGTAAAAGACAATTACATTATCTTCTTGAGTAATTTTATTGGAATTTACTTTAGGTCCGTTAATGAAAAGGGGTAATATGCTTTCAGTTCTCCCAAAACTATTCCTTTGTATATGTATCTCTTTTTCTAGAACTTCTTCCCATGTACCCCTGATCTGCATGTTCTCTCTCCTGTTCTCAGAATTTGTTCATATACCTTATAAAAAAACAAGTTGATATACATGGCTTTTGCCAGCATGTTTAATTTTTAAGAAGAATAGTAATAGAAGCAAGGACAGGAACTGTCCCCATCAATAACACACCACCAAACTAAAAGCCTCATGGTCAGACATGGCTTCCACTCTGATGCACCTACTTCTAATTACAGGTGTGAAATTCATTGCAAATGACCACACAGACCTTACAGAATCTCTTTTTACTCATATTGTTGTTGTGTCTACTGTAGAGTCAGAACTGATCCATAGCTGACCCTCTGGTGGTTTTCGAGGCAGTTAATCACACAGGAGAAGATTGCCCATTTTTTCCCCTCAGAGCAGCTGGTGGCCTTGAAGTGTTGTGTGCTTTCAGGACTGCAATGCAGCTTCTTGCCATGAGGCCACCAGAGCGTCCTTTTTTACTCATAACTGTGGGGTTTATTAGGGGATGAAGGCAAAGGATTTTATACTTGAAATTAGCAGTATCAAGCCAAGTTAACAGCAAGTTATAATCCCTTAATTAGTTCAGACAGCTTCTTAGCCAACAGTAAGATACAGTCCCTCAATTATTCCCTTGCAATCTTCTTACTAATATGTACATTTTATGAAAGCATGTAAGCCAGTTACTTCATGATGCATACCTCAGTCTTCCCATGCTACATAGCCAATTTCTGCTTTGTTCATCTCTATCAAACCAGTATTCTAAACAAATAAGTGCCTTTTTATGGAAGTAATCGTTTGGAAACTGCATCCATAAGCAAAGTCCAGTCAAAAACCACCTATCTAGTTGCAATAATCAACACTAGCTCAGAGAATTAAACACCTTCTCTTCATCTGATGACTTCTTGTTAACTCATCCCCAGACATCTGTGACTAGGTCCAAGTGGCTATGGCCACAAACGCATGAGTCCACATTTCTTCCTGGTTTTCAGACTGGTTGGTCCTTTTGCTCATCCTAAGCGCCCCACATAGGCCAAGTCAACACATCAGGGATTCTTAGGGATCCTTGCTCCACAGGTCAGCAACCCTTTTTTGCTTATCCAGTCATCATGCTGGGTGGACAGTGCCAGAGGAACACCTCCAAACTCAGCATATCTTATTGCTGTATTCCTCCTGCTTCCACTCATTATATGGATCTAGTTGATCAGTATGAGTTGAGCATAATCATCAACTTCCTTTCATTTAACTTCAAGTCCCAGAGAGGGGCTCTGATGGGCACCAGCTTTACCTTGATTTGATGCATTGGCAAAATCTCCCTTTTCTCTACTTCTTTTAAATACAAGTACTGAGTGGAGCTTAATATTTCCCAGGCCAAACCCTGTGCACTCTACCAAGTTCTACTATTTTCAACTAGCTTTTCCTGAGGGCAAATTTTCCCTTTTCACATTATCCAAGTAAACACTAGCTGAAGGCAGGCTTACATTCTTTCTCTATGTTTATCTCAGTATTTATTTCTATGAAATATCTTACTATATCCTGTTGAGTTAAATCAACAAAAATCTTAATTATTTTTATAATGTACCTTTACATGACAACACCAAATAGTATTTTAACATGCATCTTTATATTACGAAAAGGAAGAAACAGAAAAGAAACAGCAATATTAAGTTAAATTAACAAAACCCTTAATACATAAACCTTCAAAGAAATTTCCAATTTCATCTTCTTCCACTACTGTTAAGTACTATCCTTTATCCTATTGATATGCATGTGGTTTTAGGCCTCTGCTTTTCATCATATGCCAAAGTGACCATTTGGGTTTTCTTTCTCACTTTGTAGAGAAAAACCAACCATTTTAGCTGTGCATTCCAAGCCCCAACTTTACAAAACCCTATATTTTTATTAGTCTGTTACCATTGCAACGAATCCCAGCACTTCTGACACCAACTATAACAGGAGCAAAGACAATGTGTGGAAGGCTGAGACCAATCTCTACTAATTCTACAAAGGGTAACTGTTCCCATCAGTAATGTCCATATTGCCAAACTAATAATTTCAAGGTCAGACATGCCCTTCCCTCCAGCTCTGCTGCACCTACTTCTTCTAATTACAGAATCTGCACTTAATTATAAATGACCACAAAGACTTTACAGAATCTCTTTTCACTCACAATTGTGGGTTTACTAGGGAAACAGGTTAGGGAGCTGGTATAGGCAAAGGATATCAAACAGTGAGAGCTTAGGCTTAATAGTTAGTAGTCCCAAACCAGGTTAACAGCAAGACACGAACCCTTTACTAGATCAGAGAGCTTCTCAGCCAACAGCAAGATACAGTCCCTCAATTAATTTAGCCAGCTTCTCAGTCAACAGTAAGATACCTCTATCACAGGAAGCTTTGACCCCAAAGGACATGGCCTTAAAGAAATCATCAGCAGCTTCTTTCCTGGTGTTGAGGTTTCCTTTCTCAAGTGCTTTGACCCTGGCTCCATCAGGCTACAGCTTGCCAAAGTCTGCCTACAATCTGGTTAGTTCTTTCTCTTATGTTGGCCTCACAGCTGTTGATGAAGACATTGATCAGTGGTGAACCATGTGTTCTTAGTTAAGACAGGTGGAGACCACACCCCAGAGGCAGATAAGGCAATGGATAGAAACGCCATTCTCAAAATTCCTAACACCTCACATATTAATAGCCATTGGTAGCAGGGCTTAATTAACTTTTTAAAGGACAGACTTTTCCTGGTGCTTTTAAAATTCCCAAAATGCTCTCATGTAGACATGTTTTCATGGGTCAGGTAGTCTTTTAATAGCCCATTTCTTCACCCTAAAGATGATAATTTTCCCTGTATTAACAGGGTTAGAGCAGAGGTGGAGAGACCTCACTGGTGATGGGGAAATGGTATAACCATTGGTGATAGAAAATGGAATAATCACTGGTGATGGGAAATGATATAACCACGTGGAGAAGCAATTTGGAACTTCATTTAAAAGTTAAACAGAATTAGTACAATACCCAAAATTTCTCTTCTAGGTATTTACTCAAAAGAATCAAAAGCAGGACTGCAAAAAAATTTTTTGTATCGCAATGTTCATAGCTGCATTATTCACAGTCACCACAGATTTAAAAAAAATACCAAGCACAAATGTACATCAACAAATGAATGAATAAACAAAATGTGATATCTACATGTTGTTGTTAGGTACTGTCAAGCCAACTACAACCCCAGTGACCCTGTGAACAATAGTTCTGAACTATGTCATGATCTTCAACATGTTCAAGCCCATTTTCACCATCACTGTGTCAATTCATCTTGTTGAGAGTCTTCCTCTCTTCCCCTCCCCCTTTCCCAGCATGATGTTCTTTTAAGACTGGCCCCTCCAAACAACATGCCCAAAGTATGTGAGATACAATTTCATCATCCTTGCCTCTAAGGAGCACCCGGTTTGCATTTCTTCCAAGACAGATTTATTTGATATGTGTGCCGTCTCTCTCTCTCGCACACACACACACACACACACACACACACACACACACAGAAATATGGTTGAACTGTTAAAAGGAATGAAGTATTAGTATATGCTACAACATGGATGAATTTAAAAAATGAGCTACATGAAAGACGCTAAATGCAAAAAGCCACATAGTGTATGATTCCATTTTTATGAACAAATATCTGTTGTTGTTAAGTGCCATCGAGTCACAGGCGACTCATAGCGACCCTATGAAGGAGAGTCCTTGACGCTTGGGTGCCTTTCATCCTCTTTCCAAGTTCATAGGGTTTCCGGAGGCAAGCTATTATGGAAGTGGAGCCACTCCTCCTTCCACACTTGTTCAATTGGGGAGCTCCACCCCACTCTCAGTCCGCATTGGGTAGCCAACCATTGACGCATTTGACACATCCGTGTCACAGTGTTCAGCCTCACAGCAACCACAGGTGACCGTGGGACGGCAACTTGTACACCAGGGCAAATATCTACAATAGGCAAATCTGTGGACACAGAAATAAGAATAGAAGTTGCCAAAAGCAGTGCATACATGTGTTTGGGCAAAATGCATAGTAGTAACCACTTAACAAGTACTGAATTTTCTTTTGAAGTGATAAAATGATCTTGAACTAGATAGTGACCATGGTAGTGTGTTGTTGTTAGGATCATATTACAAATATATTCCACATCAATAATAATACATTTTATGTTTATGCTCATTTTATCACAATTTATAAAGGGAATTACATGAGTAGACAGAAGCAGTTAGGCAAGATAGAAACCCTGGGATTGTTTAAAGGGACCAAAAAATTGTAGGTAATATGAACTGAAGAACAGTTTTGGAAGATAGCTTAGGCAGGAGAGAGCCCCTGGGACTGTCAGCGACGACCGTTAGCTTCTTCATTTTGTCTTTTTGTATCCTCACCACCAAGCACAGTGAGGGACAGACACATTGCAAGTACTGTTGATACAAAATGAATGGCAGAATGGCCCTCCAGGGACTGGCTCTGCTGATTGAACGGTTATGCTTAGAACCTCTACTAAGAAGCCCAGAGCAACAGGAAACCTAGCCAATGTCACTAGAAAATGTCAAATCCCCCATCCTCAAATACCACAGTGCTTGTCAAGAAGTCCTGTACACACCCGCTGGCCTCTGACCTCTAATCAAACCATAGGAGTCTCTCTTCCAAAAGTATTCATCTGTAACTTTAGCTACTCTTAGCTCAAAGGTAGAGGTGAAAATAATTGACTTTTTAAAGTGTTCCTTACAGTAAAAGGAGAACCAGCTCCCTTACTTCTTCTTAGAAAATGTTATAGAGTTGGAAACTCAGAAGCTTTGGGGTGAAAACCTGACCTGTATTTTCCTGAGTAGGGCGTGGCTTGAAAGAGTTCTGACCCTTGGGTGAGGGTGGATACTAGCAGCAAATCTCTTTATTTAAACATTCTGGATGTACTTCATCCATGATGGATTTGTTCTTTTAGGAGTCCATAGTCAATTCAATATTCTTTACCAGCTACAATTCAAAGACATCACCTCTTCAATTTTCATATTCATTGTCCAGCTTTCACATGCATTTGAGACAGTTGAAAGTACTATGGCTTGTGTGTGTTGCAACCTCTTGGGTTGTAAGTGAAACTAATACTTTTCCCCAATTTTAAACCATGTGGCATCCCCTTGTTCTGTTCAAACAAGTGTAGCAGAGACGATACATTCCTTTCAATGGGCTGGCATCTAAATAACAAAAATCATTAGCTGAAGTAATGATGTCAGACAGGTGGTGGCTCCAAATGGCAGTTCTGGAAACTAGATGCTTCTAGATCGAGGACTCTGGAAAAAAACAAACAACTAAATAATAATAATAATAATAATAACCTCTTTGGAATCCCACTTTCATGTCTTAGAACTCAGGTCCTCCTTTAGTTTGTTGGAACTCAGGTCCATGGGTCTTCCCTGCAGTTGAATTTCCAGAACTTTCCTATCATCCAGTAGCATTAGCCACAATCTCTGCCTTCTCTTATTCCCCACCGCACTCAGAGCAACTCAGCTCTTTCCCTAAATTTTTATGTGCAGTATAATGCTTTAGAAAACAAATATTCACATTTAATTCCTTTTTAAAAAAACCCTCAAAAGTCACTGCTGCTGTCAAGCCCTAGTCAACTCTAAACTGACCCTCCTCCCAGCAGGTTTTTGGAGTCTTTAAATCATGTGGGAGTAGGTTGTCCACCTTTGTCCCATGGAGCAGCTGGTGGATTTGTACCATCTGTCTTTGAACCACCTGTCAGTGCAACCCTTTACTTTTTATAGGTATTTCTTTCTTCACACAGAACTCACTCAAACTAGGCCTGTCCTGATGGAAGTACCAGCTGGATGAGACAGATTCCCCATCCCTGTGAAGGTACTCTGCAACTAGTGAGGCTTGTTTAAGGGTGAAGCTGAAAGTAGGATTCAGTATTTAGTGAGGGGCAGTCTGAAACTAGTGATTCCCTCTTTAGTTATGGGACATCTCTATGAATGTTATTTGGGGAGTTGCCTCAAAGCTTGTAAGCCTAAAGCCGGATATGAGTACAGAGAGCTCTCAGGTGTTTGCTTCCACAGAAGCAGATACTGAAAAAGTGCAGGAAATTCTGGGTTTTGCAAAAACCGTATCTATGTTGTTGCACTAGAGGATAGAAAATTGTGCGTGTGATGGCTGTGTTGTAATGTGCCACTGAGTCAGAACCAAACCTTAGCTAACCTTCCAGCAGGTTTTCATCTTCCTCTCATGCAATGCATTGGAGCGGCAGGTAGTTTCAAACCACTTGCCTTTGGGTTGGCAGTGCAGCTCCTTACGAGTAGGCCACCAGAGCTCCCTGTGTGATGGCTGAAAGGATTAATACCCTTGTGGATGGTAATTTGTGAATCCAAAGGGCAAGCTGAACAAAGCTCAGAGGGGAGGTCCAAAGGAGGACAGCCCTTGAAGGGTTATTTCTGATTTACTGGAGCACGAGGCAAGAGAGAGAGAACGTTGAGTGGGCTCTCCTCCTACAGGAAATCATGAGACTGACACTATTTTCCTGTGCTACATAGTCCTGTCTTGCCTATTAAAAAAAGAGGGAGAAAATAATAATTCTCAGGTAACAGAAAAAAGCATTAGAGAAACGGATGACACGAAAAAAAAAGTAAAAGCCTGGTAAACAAACAGGAAATTAAATAAGGCAAGAAAATAAGTGTTATTTTGAAAAACAGTTGATCACAGAAGATGGAGAAAGGAGGCGGAGTCAAGTTGAGAGCTCCAAGAGAGCCAAGAAAGAACAATCTTACAATGTTCTTCCTCCCTCTTGTTACTCAACTTCCTCTCTCGCCTCCCGTCCCCTTCCCTCCCCTCCCCTCCTTCCTTGTTCTTTATGCCTTGTACTAGCCTAGAAATGGAATAAAGGATGAATGGAGCCAACTCCTTGCTCTTAAGTCACCTTTTGTTGTTGTTATGTGCCGTGGAGTCACTTGGGACTCCTAGCGATCCTATGTACAACAGCTCTAAACTCTGCTCTGTCCTGTGCCAATCGCATTGTCACGTGCTTATAATTAGATGAAACCTTGCAAAGAAAATATATATCGATAGCTCATTTCAGTTGACCTGCAGTTGCGTTGCAAAGCTGGGTGGTAAATAGCATTCTGTGTGCATTTTGGGAGGAGATTAAGTTCTGCCATCCTGCATTTGAGTGACAGTTGCCTTTTCATTTGGAACTATGTGGAGAACAGTGTCCAGTGGTGTGGTTAAATGGCTGGAGGTTGAGACTTACGACACTTTCTGGCCCTTCAACGTTTTAGGGCAGCTTGTGTAGTGGCAGCCTCACTCAGATGGCCTCTTTCCATCAATCAGTTAAGGGCACTGAACAAGACATACCACTGTCATGTGCACTAGCCTATGTTGGTAAAAAGACATTGCAGCATCACAATTGAGAGCTCGTTTCTTTTGTTTTGGAGTTTGCCCTCGCTGCGGTGACTAGGATCACTAGCACCTTCTTTCCACAAGGGGTGCTCTAGAGTCTCCGCAGTGTGGGTGTTGTATTCCAGCTGCTCCTCTTGTGCCCTTCTTCCTGCTGTCAATGCCTGGACCTTCATTTGATCCCACTTGCACCTACCAGCTTTTAGATGCCCTCAGCAAAAGGCCATGTAATTCACAATAAGGTGATGTTTTGGAAAAAACAAACACCTACCCACTAAAAAACAAAACAAAAAAACCCCCAACTTTTTAACAGCCATGTTGTGCCTAAGTTGCTGCCCTGAAGAAAATACCATGACACAGACCGAGGTCTAAAGCTCCTAAGGATTTGTGCTGTCTCTTATCACAGAAGAGGGTTGACTAAAGTCACTTCTGAAATCGCTTAACTTGTGGATGGGTTCTTATTCTGTTTCCGGAGCCACACCTCCTTAGCTTTGACCATTGTGGTTATTTTTTAATTACATGTAGAGGTTTATATGATCTGGGTTTCTTTGACTGTTGATGGCTTCTCTGAATTATAGAATGAATTTTTACCCTCTTGGGCATCCATGAAATGTGGTTTTCAATTTCCAACTTCTCCCATTTCTTTGTCCAATGCTGAAGCATTAAGTGACTTCATGTTTTTGTTTCCTCCCCATTTATCAAAACCAAAGTCAGAGGTCTTTCGGAAAGGGCCAGGTAAACCATACCAGAGTGGAAAAGACCTGCTGTTCCTCATTTTACATTCAATTTATTGCTCAAGTCCCTTTCCCAAAGAAAGAGGTAACAGTTTTACCTCTGAAATCTCTGTGGGTTCTATCATGGCTGCTTTGAGAGATCTCACATGCTAATAACCTTTACAGTTAAAATATTTCCCAAGGTTCATCTTTTGACTTACCTCTTTCATTTTCTTAACTTCTTCCCTCCTGCGCAGTATCTTGGTGTCCTCCAATGTAAAAATAACTCTCTGTTCTCTTGATAAGAGATCACATAAATTGTATGAACATCAGAGCCATCCATGGGCTTCCACTCTTGTAACTTGCTTTCCAGGGAAGTGTTACCTGGGAACTAGGAATGGCCTAATGATTAGGGAAATCTATTTATTTTCTCCTTAGAGGGGAATAATTAGCAGTAATTCTGAAACTATTCTCTTATAGATAAGTTGTGGGTGTACATGCCTTCTGCTTTGGGACCTGTCACTTTCTGCCTGGATTTGGAGCATGTTTCATGGTCTGTTGGAAAATCTGAGTACTTTGCATTCTGGCTTCACCATCTCCCCTACGGTTGATCTCTGATACCATTTCTTGGATGCCAAGAGCCTTCATATTCTGTCTTCTTCTTCCTTGGTCAAACCAACCCTCAGAGAAACCTTTGGGAATCAGTCACAAAATTTCTACAAAAGTGAAAAGCACAGTGATGTTTCCTTGTTTCTCTTTAAGTTATTTTGTCCGTGGGAAGATACAGTGGCCAAGACTGTGGCCTGGCCTGTTTTCCATTGTTCTAGGAAAGGATAACATGCCATTTCTGAAATAGTTCACTACGTGGACTGTTTGAGGTTGGATTTGAGAATAAGAATATGGTAGAGAGTTGGAAGTTTCCATGAGATGGTCTTCATATGTGTGTGTCACAGAGAGGCAAGGAGAACTGCAGGTCAATGTACCTCTGAATTAGGCCCAGGTTTGTTTGTATAGATGATAAAGGCCCTTGGACGGGCTGCCATGTGATGTACATGGGTTTTAGCTACAATTTCAGACCTTTGTTGACAGTGTTGAAGTTGTTATACAGAAGCCCAGGAGTGAGGGACGGAGTGAAGAATGTGCCACGCACCCACCCCCACATAGAGATAGACTGGAGAGAGAGGGTGAAGCTCCCCTTTCCCCTTTCCTAATTTTGTCATCCTAATGTTGGCTGGTCTACAAGCTGTACCCTCTCTTACATCATCTCTTCTGGTCATTCCGATGCCCAGTCCTTCTTGGGGGAAAGAGAATAGGAGAGAGAAATTTGGGGAAAGCAGATGAACAATAAACCATGAATATAAAAATCAGTTTTAATGCAAAATAATACAAAGTATTCTAACATGAAAAAGAGTACAATACATATATATCCCACTTGGCAGCACTCTTAAATCTCCGAGGATATAGACGCTGGAGAACCTTGCTCTCCGAGGTTCTCACAGAGGTGTAGAAATGACAGTGTTAGGGTAAAACTTGTTACAAGGATAAGCAATTACCTTGATTTTACCTTACTGAGGAGAACCTTGAGGGGATGAAGATACTATGGTGGGAGTTCCTGAAGACTGCCACACTTTTTAATGGATTGAGTTGGAATTGCATAGGGAATGTTCAGATGAGTTTGTCTTCTGAGAGAGTGAAATGTGGCCCTTATTTTGAAGTATAGATGCGACCACGATTTGGGAGTGGGGAAGCACCTTGGAGAAGGAAAGCGCTGCATGGTAAACCAGTGGGGCTGAGCACATGGTTCTCTGTAGTCTCTTGGTCATATTTGTCCTTATTGATGGCAGTTGAGAGTACTTAGCTCTGACTTGAGCAAATCCTTAGTGAAGAATGAAATTGTTTCCAGCCTCGTGTAGTTCAGTGAGCTCTTCCTTATAGATAGTCAGTGTTTATAGACTCTTCCCATGTGAAGAAGCAGGAAAACAGAACTAGGACAGCTCCATTATTCATTATTCCATGTTTGGACCTGCAGGCACCATGACCTTGGGGAAGTGCAGCAATTGCTACAACTTTGGGGAACACCTGTGACCACCATGGAAGAAGAGTTGCCTCTTATCAGCAATCAGGAAAAACCATTAATTGGAAAGGCAAGATTACGTTAAGATTAGGGAGAAGACTCTCTGTGGAAGAAAGATGGACAATCTCTTCCTATGCTATTTACTGCCTCTGAACACCCTCTGGAGGGTCAGCTTTGAGTCAGTTCCAACACAATGGTCTATGATAACATTTGCATATTATAAAATCCACCCTTTTTCTGTGCAATGGTAAATTTTTATCAACTTCCATCACTTGCATCTAGCTTTAAAATATTTCCACCACCCCAGTTCGATTCCTCATACTTATTTACATCTAATCTCCTTTCAACTCTTAGTCTTGTTCTTGTGTACCATCAAGTCAGAACTGACCCATAGCTTACCCATCAGTGGGTTTTCAGAGGCAGTAAATCACAAGGCAGGAGATTGCACAGATGTGCAATGTAAGGCAGTTGGTAGATTCAAACCATGGATGTTTGCACTGGCAGTGCAATTCCTTACCACTAAGGCACCAGAAATCCAGTAAATGACTGTAGTCAACAGTCTACTAGTCTAACCTTGTTGTTGAGTACCATCAAGTTGGAACAGACACATAGCTAGTCTTACAGCAGGTTTTCAGGGGCAGTTAATTACACAGGAGGAGACGGCCCATCCTTCTTCTGTGGAGCAGCTGGTATATTCAAACTCCATGCCTTCAGGATTGCAGTGCAGCTTCTGACCACTAGATCACCAGTCTAGCCTTGTTCTTATTGTTTGTTGTGTGCCACTCAGTCAGTACAGACCTATATATAGCTGACTCTACAATGGGTTTTCAGAGGCAATAATCACATGAAAGGAGATTGTCCATAATGGTAGCCTTGTTGTTGTTGTTGTTATGTGCCGTCGAGTCACCTGCGACTCATAGCGACCCTATGTACAACAGCCCTAAACTCCGCTCTGTCCTGTGCCAATCGCACTGTCT
>NW_006400014.1:3777721-3785954 GCF_000299155.1 Elephantulus edwardii
ATTTAATAAATTCTTGATATAAGCCCCTTATCTGAAATGTTATTACCAAATACTTTTCCCCAGTCTGTGGCTTCCTTTTTTACCGTGTTGGAGATGTTTTTGGATGTCTATAGGGATTTGATTCTTAGAAGGTCCCATTAATCTATTTTATCTTCTGGTTGTAGATTTTTCAGGATGCTTGGAAGACTGCTTATGTTGTGAAGTGTGCATTATTTTTTAAAAACCACATTTGGGAAAACAAAAATAGTTCTGGTAAACATCACATTCCACTAGGTGGAAATATCAAGGATTCTCTACACTGGCAGAGAATGAGTTGTTTGGTCAGTCAATTTAACTAAGTTGTTGTTTGCATTTCCTAAGCCATTGTTTGCTTCAGCAAGGACTACATACAGCCTTCAGTATGGATTACATCTCAACACCAGGAAGCAAAAATCCTCATCACTGGGCCAACAGACAACATCATGATTGATGGAGAAAATATTGAAATTATCAATTATTTCCTCTTTCTTGATCCACACTTAGTACCAGCAGGAAATCAGAAGACCTATTGTACTAGCTAAGGTCACAATCAGAGAACTTTCCAAAATTCTGAAGAGCAATGAGGTAAATGTATGCCTAATCACTTTGTGCACCTGAGAGCTGGACAGTGAATAAGGATGAAGAAGAATTTATATCTTTGAGTTGTGATGGTCATGAAGAATACTGAATATTTCATGGGCTGTTAAAAGAGCAAACATATTTGTCTTGGAAAACATGAAGCCAGAGCGCTCTTTGGAGGCAAAGATGGCATGAAGCTTTGCTCTGGACATTTTGTTAGGAGAAGCTATTCGTTGGAAAAGGGACATAATGCTTGGAAAGATGAAGAGTCTGCAAAAAAGAGGAAGACTCCCAAATATGGGAAGCCAAATATCATACTAAATATTTGTAATAAACAGTATGCTACTTCAGGTTATGAAGGAGGCTGGTATCAGCTTGAATTAATCCTGAAACACTAAGGCAATCTTTAAGCATTTACAGGATTCTTGAATTGTATTTGTTAACCCCTCCCTCCTGAGTCAAGCAGAAAGTTTGCAATAGATAAAGCTTAGCTTCACCTGCATTAGATTATCTTTGTGATTTAATTCCTGGCAAATTTCAATAAAGACAGGGAATTTGGAATCAGCGGTTCAGTTCGCTTCAGTTGTTCGAGAACTGTTCGCCTCCTGCTTTACCTCTGTCGTTCTTCTACATTCTTGGTGTTCTGTCTCATTATTAATACTTATAGAAATACTTTCCCCTTGGTCTCCAACACCCAAAGAGATGGATCAGCACAGTAACAGTAGATTCAAGTGTGTCGGACGGAGTTGATGAGGATGGCACTGGAAAGGACAGAACTTAGATTGGCTGTATATAGGGTGGCTATAAGTTGTACTTAATGGCACCTAACAACAAGAAGTCATTGTCTAGATATTGTTATCTTGTTACACCCTTGCTCAGACTTAATGAACAAGTAATGACACAACCACTGACTTCCTCCTCCACTTCTTTGAGGACTTATTTGTTGTTGTTGTCACGTACTGTCAAGTCGACTACAACTCATAGCAATCCTATGACAGATCTGAACTCGGTCCTATCCTATGCCATCTTATAGCAAATTTAAGTGGTGATTGAGCATAGACAGGATTTTGAAGAGGTCTTTTCTATAAGAGAATACACATTTTAGCTTATAATATACAGACTGAACACTATATTCAGCAAATGTTCTCTGTATGAGATCCTTTGGCTCATTACATCCTACAGTTTATGTACTTGGCTACCTCACTTTCCCCAATCCCTTGGTTGTATCCAGCTGTATTTGAATCCTTCATAATCTTTGTGTTTCACAAACTCATTTTCTCATTCTCTCATTGCTGTCATATAACTGACCCTTGAGTTCTCAAGGCTGTAAAAACACACAGGAAAAGAGTGCTCATTTTTCTCCTTGTGATATTAAGAGTTTACTGGACGCACAAGAGAGGAAGACCCTGGATGAGACAAATTGATTAAATTACTGGGGTAATGCTGGTAGCTATGTCAGAGACAATGAAATTGGCTCAAGGTAGAGCAGGGTTCATAGCTATTATACATAGGATCAATATGAGTTGAAGGCAACTTGAAGGCACATAACAACATCCATTAATTTAGTTTGCCATGTGGATGAGCAGGAATATGTTAATGACATGTGTTAGCATATCCACAGGGGGAGTGGCTAGTCTTACCATTAAATTGAGTGAATCCTGTAGCAGAATTGGAGGGTTTTACCCATGAGCAAATAAGCAAGTGAAGGTAGTGAGTCCTGCAGAGCCAGAGATTCATGCACCAGTCAGACCTAGGGCCTTAGGAGCAACAGCCATAGCAACCACAGCGGAGAACCAGAAACCTGACATGAGACAGAGAATCAGAAACCTGACATGAGGTAAGACCTTGGGACTGCTATGCCACAGAAACAGAGCTAAGAGCTTTTGCCCAAGTTTGTTGGACAACTGGGGCATGGGGGTGGGGGTGCAGATGAGTCATAATTGGCAGGACTGAGAGCTTTGTGACACTGACCTAAAGCCATGAGGGTCAAAGCTGAAGTACCTGTGAGCACATTTCAGAAGCTATCTTGAGTGTATCCGGCTACTAACCTGAATTGTATAACCTTTTGACTTCCTCAATATGATTCTATACGGTCTGTAGATATCTCATTGGCTTTTGGACCCAGTAAAGCAGCAAGATTGTTGTTGAGATAAGTAGAGAAAGGTACAGGATTGTGTGGGACACGTCCAACCTCAAGGGAATTGGTTTTATGTTGTTGATGCTGTTGATGGGGACAGTTCCCCTTTGTGAAATTGGTAAAAGTCAGATATGATCAATCCCATGTCAACCTTATTTAAGTCAATCAAGACCTGGTGGGCAGGCTTTTGTATTTAAGTCATTTGGGTCTTGCCTAAGAGTCTCCAGTTTGGAGCTTTCTGTGTAAGTAGGTTGTTTTGATTTACTTGAAAGTGAAGCATAAATTGTGTGGTCATTTTGATTTAGTTAACAATCAAAAGTGACCTGATTGGTCATTTTTATTTCATTACCAATCAGCGTGGGCTGGAAGCCTCTTATTTAAATCAATCATGACCTGGTGGTTGGGCCTTTATATTTAAAACTCAATTAGGTCCTTGGGCCTGGTGGTAGTTATATCTGGGGAGGAGAACATTCTTCTAAGTGGTCCAGCACTTGTCTGCCAGTTTGCTGTACTGAGATAACTTGAGGTTGCTGTGATACTAAAATTGTGACACTAGTGTGTCAAATGCCATAAGTGTTACCCATGGTGGACAGGTTTAGATAGAGCTTGTTTAATTAGGACTTTCTTAAAAGTTGTTATTGTTAAATACTATCAAGTTGCTTGCAACTCATATCAAGCCACTCTAGGCACAATAGCTCTGAACCCTACCCTATCCTGAGCCAGTCTCATTGTCTACCAAACTTACCCTCTTCCTCTCTTGCACTGTCCTTCCAACCTTCCAAACACAATGTCCTTCTCCATGGCCTGGTCATTCCTGGCAATATATTCAAAGTATGTAAGATGGAGTTTCAAAATCTTTGCATTTGAGGAACACCTTGGTTTCACCCTCTCCATGAAAATTCTGTTTGTGTTCTTGTCCAGTTAAATACTCTTTTTTAGCATCATAATTCAAAGGCATAAATTCTCATAGCATTTGTTGTTGTTATTAAGTCTCATAGAGTCTCCTGAGACTCATAGTGATCCTAAATTCTGCTCTATCCTCTGCCAATCTTATTGTCTCTGACACACCTACCCCCATTACTCCATCAAGGGTCTTCCTCCTCTGTGCTGTCCCTTCACCCTCCCAAGCACGATGTCCTTCTCCAAGGACTGATTACTTATTTAATAAGAGTATGTTCATTTTAAATATATGTATTAAGAATGTGTTCATTTTAGGCAGCTCTTGTGACCTGGGTAAGGAGCTAAACTGTCAACCTGAAGACATGAAGTTCAAATCTACCAGGTCCTCTACAAGAAAAAGATGGGCAGTCTCCTCCCCTATGATTTACAGCATCTGAAAACTTGCTGGAAGGTCAGCTATAAGTCACTTCTGGCTTGATGGCACATAACAACAGCAACTTGTTTATTAAATTACTTTTTGAAAACTAAGAAAAGTTAAGAAACATACTCATGGTTGAGTAAATGATGCTTCTATAACATTACTCTGCTTTAAAATAGAAAATGATATAGAAAATTTAACTGTTCATAGGGCGGAAGTAACCTGAAGAACTTGAAACAATAAAAGTTTCACAATTAAAAAGCAAATGTATTCATGAATATATTTCCAATCATTACTAAACCTAACAAAAAATTGAATGTTCTTATGTAAATGTATTTTCTTAAGAGTAAATATTCACATGGAAATAGGAAAATTTGAGTAAAAAATTTTCAGCAATTTAAAATTAAATGCTCACATAAAAATTCTCAGTGCTTATATTTTTCTGAAAATTTCCCTACACTTAGGGGGTCCTTGTTTTAACTGAAATGGTGAATTTAACTGAATTTGCCCATAGCCAATTATCCCCTAGGGCACATCCTTCAAAGTAGGCTGGGTAAATCCCTAGTGTGGCAGTTGATTCTTAAGTGGCTTTATTTTTCAAGACAAGCAGAGCCACCTTGTGGCCACATTTAAAAAATTATGAGGTTTTTGTTTTGATTTTGCTTCTTTTTTTTTTTTTAATTTATTTCAATGAAAATTCACAGAGACTTTGGATTTCCATTCATTCACTGTTCTACTTTTCTCCCCTCCCAACCCTCCCTCCAGTACACTACTCTCTTGGAAAAGTAAAAGAAAAATTCCTTAATTGTTTTACAATCCCTCCCCCCAGGTCTACTCCACTATACAGTCTTTGCTCTGGACTCCTGTCATGACAAAAATACCTAATAATTTTCCCTCTTAAACAGTTTTCTCCGTCATCTGTTTCAATGCAGTATACATTATTGAACCCATCCTTCTCAGTCTCCTCCCAACCCCAAGGTCAGTCCTGCTTTACAACAGTGACACCGTGCAGTATTTGATAAAGGACTTATATCCAGAATTTATAAAATACTTGATCACCACAACTAGATAAAGGTAAATAATCCAACAGAAAAATGGGCACAGGATATGAACACTTCACCAAAGAAGACATTCAGGTGGCTAACAAACACATGAAGAAATGTTCAAAATCCCTAGCTCTAAAAGAGATGCAAATCAAAACAACTAGGAGATAACATCTCACCACAGTCAGAATTGCAAAATTTAACAGAACAGCAAGCAACAAATGCTGGCGAGGTTGTGGAGAAACTGGAACCCTTATTCACTGTTGGTGGGAATGTAAAATGGTGCAACCACTGTGGAAGGTGCTATGGCGCTTTCTCAAAGAGTTGCAAATAGAAATACCATCGGACCCAGCAATTCCACTACTGGGAATATACCACAAAGAGACCATAACTGACATCCAAGCAGATATATGCACACCCATGGTTATAACGGCTTTGTTCACAATAGCAAAGAGTTGGAAACAATCTAAGTGCTCATCAACAAGTGAATGGATAGAGAAGCTGTGGTATATTCACACAATGGAATACCACACTGCATTGAGAAACAAAGAACTCATGCAATTTTATTCAAAATGGGTGCCCCTGGAGGACATTATGCTGAGTGAAGTATCTCAGTCACAAAAGGACAAAAATTAGGCTTGAGACAGTAGTTTTGCAGAAATGGCATTAAATGAGGCTGAACTCAAAGATGAGACAAAAAACAAAGAAAAACAGCATTATCAAGAAACCTTGGAGGAAGGAGCATTCCTTGTACTACAAAGAAAATGTTTTAGTGTTCTATAGCCAACAAAATTTAGTAAATGATTAATTTACTATCACTTTGAGAATCACTAAATGTAGTGTTAGGCAGGCTTTTTGGTTTGGATTGTTTGAAAAATGTATTTGATCAGAAAGTTATTTTAGGTGAAATATCTAAAAAAGGTATTACATGATCAAAAGTTGCTAAACATGATCAAGTACCACATGGTGAGTGAGTCAACAATCACACATACTGGTTATATAGAATTGTGCCTTCAGTACTGGAGAAATCTTATTGTTAGAGAATAATAAAGAATGTTCTTGACTACAACAAACTCAAAGAACCAGGTTGTGGAATCTTTCTTGGACAGTTCAATGAAGTACATTTGTCCTAACTCAAAGCTGGACATAACCTCTAATAACTGTGGAAGATGATCCTACTGGCACAATTGGACAAAGCCAGGGAGGAGGAGTTCACCTGTTTGAGAAGTAACTCTTTCATTTTCTGTTCAACTCATTAAGAAGACATTTTCTTCCCCCCTCCTCCCAGCTTTTATAATTATCTATTTTATTAAATTTTTCATATTTTGGCATACAATTCTTTTTCCTTTTTAGACACTCAAATTTATTATTACATCTCTGCTTTCCTACTTTCTGTGTGCCTAGATGTTTCACACTTTCCTTCACATTGTGTTATATAATCATCCCCACACATTTATTTCATGAAAGTAATCACCTTTGAATGATGCCCTCCATTACCTCATTTTTTCAGGTCCCTGCTAGATCTTTCCCATTTCCTTTACTCCATCTACCCCACCAAATTGTGTGATCCCATGATTCCACACCCCCCGCCCACCCTCACCTTGCTGTTTCCACCTTTTCCCCTCTTAACCCCCTTACCTGTTTTACTAGTTAACCTATTTTTACAATAATGGTCTTATGTAAGATTTGTCCTTATGAAACTGAGTTCGCTCAGCATAATGCTCTCCAATCTCTCACAGGTAATGTAGTATTTTTCAAAACCATTGCTCTTAAGTAATATGTAGTATACCATTGTGTGAATGTACCACAATTTCTCAATCCCTTTAACTGTGGTTGGACATTTGGGCTGTTTACATGTTCTTGTGGTTGTGAATAATGAACATTGGTGTGCAAATCTCTGTATCTAAGTTCTAATTTTCTTAGGGGTATTCCTAGTAGTGGAATAGGGAGGTCATATGGAATATCTATGTTCAGCTCTTTGAGGATATGTCAAACTACCTTTCAGGGTGGTTGTACCATTTTACAATCCACCAACAATAGAAATGTCTTTCCTTGCTTTTGGTATTAGGGTTATGCTTGCTTCATAGAATGACTCTAAGACTGCTCCTGTTTGGTAGAATTCAACTGTGAAACTATCCAGTCCAGGACTTTTTTTTGTGGGGTGTCCTTTTATAAACTGCTCTATATCTTCTTGTGAAGGGTCTTTTCAGGTGTTTTACATCTGTTCCTGTCAATCTGGGGAGGACATGTATTTCAAGGAATTTGTCCATTTCCTCTAAGTTTTCAAACTTTGATAAGTATAGCTTTTCATAGTATTTCAGTATTTTAATTTTACCTGGTTATGTTGTGATGTTACCTCTATCATTCCTTAATTAAGTTATTTGTGTCTTCTCTTTTTTCCCTTTTGTTAAGTTTGCCAAAGGTTTATACATTTTTATTGACCTTTTCAACATTCCAACTCCTGATCTTGTTGATGGTTTAATTGTTCTTCTGTTTTCTATCTCAGTGATTTCAACTCTTGTCCTTTCCTTCTAGAGGGTATAGGGTTAGATTGTTGTTCTTTTTCTAGCTGAAGGAGGTGTTGAGTTAGATCATAAATTTTGCTTCTTCATTTTTTATGTGTTTGTCCATTGCTAAGAACTGCCGCTTTAGCTGCATCTCAGAGGTTTTATATGCGGTATTTTCATTATTATGTTTCAAGGAAATTTTTTATGTCATTCTTTATTTCTTCTATGATCCAATCGTGTTCTAAGCAGGATATTACTTAGCTTCCAGTTGGGTGGTTTCATATACTTTATCCTCTAGTTGTTAATTCCTAGTTTTATGGCATTGTAGTCTGAAAAGATATTTTGTATTATTTCAATGTGGTTTTCATTTGTTGAGGCTTGCTTGTGCCCTAATATATGATCAATTCTGGAAAATGCACCATTTGCACTGAAAGTAAGTTAACTTTTAGTTGAGTTCAATACCCTGAATACATCCACAAGGTCAAGTTGACAGATCATATAGTTTAGATCTTCTGCATTTTGTGTTCCTTTGAAATTGGCCTATCCTTTGGTGAGAGTGGTATATTAAAATCTCCTACCAGACCATTTAATCATGCTAATGTGAAACCTATACTTGGACCAAGAGGCAGTC
>NW_006400014.1:3786604-3789797 GCF_000299155.1 Elephantulus edwardii
GTTGTAAGGAGAGACAGGTCCTTGGAGAGGGACATCATGCTTGGTAGAGTAGAGGGACAGTGCAGGAGGGGAAGACCCTCTATGAGGTGGATTGACTCAGTGACTGGGGTAATCAGGATGGGTGTGTCAGAGGCAACACGATTGGTGCAGGATAGAGCAGGGTTTAGGGCTGTTGTACATAGGGTCGCTATGAGTCGCAAACGACTCGACGGCACATAACAACAACCAATATTTATTTATTCAATTCTATTAATTGTTGTTTTATGTATTTTGCAGGTCTATAATATTTTTTGGTGCATAGATATTGACCAAGGTTATATCTTCTGAATCTGTTGTGTCTTCAGTCATTATATATTGCCCTCCTTTATCTTTTATGGTAGTTTGAATCCTGAAGTCTATTTTATCAGAGATTGGTATTGCCACTTGTGGATTCCATTTGCTTGGTATATTTTTCCATCACTGTTTGATTTTGAGTCTATCTCCTCATTTCTTAGATGTCTCTTTTTATTTTTTTAAACTTTTTTTTAGATGTCTCTTGAAGGTAACACACTGATAGGTTTTTTTTGGTGTGTTGTTGTTTTTTTAAAATTCATTCTGCTTCTCTTAACTGGTGTATTTAGTCCATTCAAATTAAATGTTTTTATTGATAGGCCAGGTTTTATCATTGCTGTTTTGCTGTGTTTTTGGTTGCTTCTGGTTACTGTGGTCCATCCATTTCCCCTTGATGTCTCTGTGTGAAGAATTTCCCTTAAAATTTCTTGTAGAGTTTGTTTTGTTTTCACAAATTCCTTAAGCTCCTTCTTTTCTGCAAATGACCTAATTTCTCCTTCATCTTTGATGAACAGCTTTGCTGGATACAAAATCCTCAGTCCTCTTGCTCGCGTGGTTTTTGCTAAGAAATCAGAACTTAATCTAAATGTTTCTCCATTGTAGGTGACTCTTTGTTTTTCTTGAGCTGCTTTTAGTATTCTTTTCTTTTTTCATTTTTATTGTATTATTTTTTACGTGTACCGTCAAATCAGATCTGACTGGTACAAGAGGAGATTGCCCCCTCCTTCTCCAGCAGAGCATCTGGTGGATTTGAACCACGTACCTCTGGGATTGCAGTGCAGTGTCTTGCCACTAGGCCACCAGAGCTCCCTGCTTTTAGTATTCTATCCTCCACTTTTATTTTGAAGAATCTAAGATATGGCTTGATATTTCTCTTTTTTTAGTATAGTTCACTTAGCTTCCTGAGTGTAGATTTCTCTGTTCTTCATAATACCTGGGAAGTTTTCTTCTAGTACCTCTTCTATAATTTTCTCAGTCATTTTCCTGTCCCTCTTGTGTTCTGAAATTTCAGTCATATGTGCGTTGTTCCTTTTGTGTCTTCCAGCTCAGACTCTCTGTTCTACTCACTACTTTTTGTCATTCCAGCATATGTTGGACACTTTTTCCATTTAGGTCTTAATATTCTGGATTGAATTTTCATGCATCTCTATTATTTCTAGTATTGTGTTGGCTATATCCTCTCTGTCTTGCGATGATTTTTAATGTCCTTGTGCAAGTTTATCTACAGTTTCATTTCTTCCGTAAATATTTTCATTTTCTTCCATAGTTGTTCAGGTTCTTCATCATTGAGATATTTCTTCTGGCTCTCTGTGTGTAGAGGATTAACTTTTAGTGGTTCCCAATGTTTCTTTCAGCATTTGCACCTTCCTCTGTAGCTGTTTAAATAATTATGCATCAATATATTTCTAACGATTTTCTGCATCTAGGGTATTGTCTATTTCTAACTTCTATGGATTCTTATATAATTTGTACCTTCTTCTGTAGCTATTTGAATGGATTCATATCAATATAAATATTCTGCCTTCCTGATTCTGGGTTATCCAATATGCTCTGCTTTTTTTGGGAGAAGGCTTAATTTGTTTTCCACAATGTCTGAAGGTGCCTGCTACTTTCCTGACCTTATATGAAGTTTTTCTTGGTAAATGTTAGGCCATTTCTATTGTGTCAGTATAAGTTGTTGATAGTTTTTATCTTTATGATGTTACTGATTAGTTTCCAGCTTAAAATTTTCAACTGATGAAGTGGGCCACCACTCACTCTCCTAAAAGCCCTTTCTGCAAAGTGTGAAGTGTGCTGTTCCTAAAGTCTTTCAGGTTCCTACAATGCAGCCCTACAGGGTTCTCACCTTAGTATAGTCCTCTCTCACAAACTCTTATTGTCTTCCTTTGTCTATGGAGTGGCGGAGGTGTGAGACCAGGTGCTCACTTAAGCAGTTTCTGTTCAGGGAACTCTGAAGGCAGCTGTGTCTCTATTGCCATAGCATGGCAGCTGAGAAAGTGAGTGCACTGCTTGTAGCTCTTTGTTCCAAATCTTGGTATATTCTTTTTTCCCCTTGGGATGGCACTACAGCAGCAGGGACCCCCAAATGGAGGAAATATTCTCCAGGGAAGTTTCATGCCAGGCCCTTCTCACTTCCACATCTGAATGTCTTGGCTCTGGGAAAGATTATCTCACCTGATAACATCTTCTTTCATGAAGTCTAAAGTCCTCCTTTGTCTCTGGAGTGGTGCAAGATCAAAGGGGTTAACTTAAGCAGTTTCTGTCCAGGGAGGGGGTCGAAGGCAGCTCTTTTTAGCCCCTTAGTGTGCCAGTTGAGTGAGTCTTTTCCCTGCTTATAGATCCCTTTCACAAAATCTATAGTCCTCTTTGGTCCTTGGGATGTACCCAAATGGAAGATGAAGAACCTTTCTTCAGGGGAATGTCAGGCCCTTCTCTCCCCTGCATGTGAAATTGCTGGCCAGTTACTAAGCTAAAGTTAGAACACAAATTGGTCTTAGTGTTATTCTATATAACACAATGTTTTTGTGCTCCATGGCACAAAACTTCTATGGAGACTAATGTTTTATCTTTATATTAGTCTGAATTTTATACATTTTGACTAATAAAAAGAAGATAGTTATTGTATCTTAAAAATCTTCAAAAGAGCTTTGCCTAGTAACTTCATTGTAATGATGTGTTTAATGCCTGCAAACACAATGCTGATTGTGTAAAGCAATTGTGGACAAGAAATTAGCTAATCTCAATATCACTGTTAAACAGTCTGTGGTCTGGAATGAGCCACCACATACCCCATTCAGGGAAAGTCTGACCAGAGCAATGATCAGTGGAATTACTGGGACCAAATGGCAGAAGCATGGTAGAT
>NW_006400014.1:3796402-3798426 GCF_000299155.1 Elephantulus edwardii
GAATGATCTGTTCTGAATACAGATTGAAAAGATACAGGGACAGGATTCACCCCTGACACACTTCTTTCCTGATTTTTTAACCGTGCAGTGTTTCCTTGCTCTGTTCTAATGACTGCTTCTGGGTCCAAATCTAAGTTTCACATAAGTGCAATCAAGTATTCTGGGCTTCACATTTTCCTCAAGGTTAGCCACAATTTACTGTGATCCACATAGTCAAATGCCTTTGCATAGTCAATGAAACACAGACATTCTTCTGGTACTCTCTGCTTTCTGGCAAGATCCATCTGACATTGACAATAATGTCCCTAGTGCTATGACTTCTTCTAAACCCAGCCTGTATTTCTGGTAGTTCTATGCCAATGTACTGTTCAAGTCTTTTTTGTATAATCTTCTGCAGGATTTTGCTACTGTAATATAGTAGTGATGTTGTTCGATAATTTCCATACTTAGTCAGGTCACCTTTTTTTGGAATGGGAATAAATGTGAATCTCTCCCTATCAGTTGGCCAAGTAGTTATTTTCCAGATTTCTTGACACAACTTGGTGAGCACATGCAGGGCAGCATCTGTTTGCTGAAATAAGTCAATTGGTATTCCATCAATTCCTGCAGCTTTATTTTTTGCCAAGTCCTTCAGAGCAGCCTGCACTTCCTCCTTCATCAACATTGCCTCTTGATCATCTGCTGTTTCTTGAAATTCTTCTGTGTCAGCCAATTCTTTTTGATACAATGACTCTGTATACTCCTTCCATCTGCTTTTAATGCTTCTGGAATCATTCACTATCCTTCCCATAGCATCTTTAAGCATTGCAACTCGTGGCTTGAATTTATTTTTTATTTCTTTCAGCTTAAGAAATGCTGAATGAGTTCAGCCCTTTTTAATTTCTGACTCCAGTCTCTTGCACATTTCACTTGCTGGGGAGGTTTGACAATTAGCCATAGGCCCTGCTTCCCTCTTCCTTTTGGTCAGCCTACATGTTTCTAGAGTTAACTCACAGCTTTGCTTCAGTTTACCTTATAAACAGTTGTCTCTGTGAAAAAATCCCCTTTTCAGTCATAAAATATTTGTCTTAGAATGGAAAAAACTCTGACCAGAACTGATTGCATAGTTATGAGATATTTTGCCACTGGTAATAGGTTAGGGCTTTTTTTGGTGGTTTATTTGCAGGGGAGAATGTAGTAAAGAAGGATTTTTATTTATTGATGTGATATGATTCAAAGGAGAGTTTCAAACATCTGTCAAAGTGGACTGAAGTTACACTCATTGCCAAAAACAAAATGTCAAGATCTATTCTGAATTACAAGGACAGTGGTGATAGAATAAGACCCACATGCATACAAGAAAGTCTTGTTAACATGACCATTATTCAATATTTTCTCCCTTTTCCTATCACTCTCTTCTCCCTTTCCTCTTATGAACATTTATACATGTCTTGCTCAGTTAACCTATTTTCACAATAGTGGTCTTATACAGTATTTGTCCTTATGTAACTTAGGTAATGTTCTATTTTACAAAACCATTGTTTCTTAGTGCTGCATAGTATTCTATTGTGTGAATAGATCACAATTTCTCAATGCATTTATTCATTCATTTGCTGATGAGCACTTGGGCTATTTCCATTTTCTTCCATGGTAAATTTATGTTGCTATGGATTAGGTGTACTTATCTCCTTTGGAAAGGAGAATGGTTGTGTTTTTGTTGTGCACCGTGGAGTTGGAATTAACCCATAGTTGACCCTCTGGCAGGTTTTCAGAGGCAGTTAATCACACGGGAGCAAATTGCCCATCTTTCTCGCATGGAGCAACTGGTGGAGTTGAATCATATTCCTTTAGATTGTAGCACAGCTTCTGGGTCATACGAAATTGGGTTGAGTTCTTTTTTTCTTTTTAAATTGATATTTTAATGAAAATTTATGGAGAACTTGGATTTCCATTCATTCATTGTTGCACATTTTCCTTACTGCTCTTGCTAGTTTACTTTTTTCCTTTGGAAAATAAAATTCTTTCATTATTTAACAATCCCTCCC
>NW_006400014.1:3798526-3803952 GCF_000299155.1 Elephantulus edwardii
TTACTATGCAGCTCTTTTTCTGGACTCTTATCATGCCAATAATACCTAATCATATATTCCTTTTATATAATTCTCTCCCTCATCTGTTTTAGTGCTGTGCACATTGTTTTCCCCCTCTTTTCTTAGTCCCCAAACCTCATGTCTACCCTGTTTTGTAACAGTGGTTTTATGCAATATTTGTCTTTTTTTCACTCAGCATAATGTCCTCCACTTTGAATAATATTTCATGAGTTCTCTGTTTTTCAGTGCTGCATAATATTCCATTTTGTGAATATACCACAGCTTCTCTGTCCATTCATTTGGGTTGTTTCCAACTCTTTGCTATTGTGAACAAAGCAGTAATAAACAGAGGTGTGCACATATGGAATTTCTAAGTTGAGCTTGTCTGCTAGTGGCATGCTTTTGTGACAGGGAAGGGAATGTAGGCTCAGTAGCAAAGGTGTCATGCTGTCTTTGGAGTGAGAAGCCTCTGGCCTGGCCTTGCTGGAGATCAGCAGCAGGGTCACTCTCAGTGAGAGCTGTGGTTTGTGAGCTTCTGTCAGAGGCCTGTAACCTGTGCACTCCTGGGCCAGGGTTAAATATTATTTTAAAAGAAATAAGGGTAGTTGTGTTTTCAAATAGAAGGTCTGACTGTAAAGGTCTGACTGTATCAGCATGTGAGAGAGCAAAGGCTAAACTTGACAGTGTATGGTAAGTTGTAGGAAGTGAACTCTATTTGTTATTGTTGTTTGTTGTTATGTCATTGAGTTGCCTGCGACATAGTGACCCTATGTACAACAGCCCTAAACCCTGCTCTATCCTGTGCCAATCTCACTGTCACTGACACACCTACCCCTCTTACCCCAGTTACTGAATCAATGCATCTCATAGAGTCTTCCTCTCCTTTGTTGTCCCTCTACCCTCCCAAGCATCACATTCTTCTCCAAGGACTGATCCTACCTTGCAACATGTCCAAAGTATGTCAGATGAAGCTTCAGAATCTTTGCCTACAATGAGCAGGCGGTTTAACCCTCTCCA
This sequence comes from Elephantulus edwardii, assembly GCF_000299155.1. Classification (NCBI taxonomy): domain Eukaryota; kingdom Metazoa; phylum Chordata; class Mammalia; order Macroscelidea; family Macroscelididae; genus Elephantulus; species Elephantulus edwardii. The sequence goes on from NW_006400014.1 coordinate 3,799,544, forward strand.
GGACTGACCTATTCGTTCTTTTACTTGTGTAAAGGAGCTCTGAGGTCAGCATACATTACATGTTGTACAGCTAATTGGAAATGTATATCAGTTCCTCCTACAAAAATTTACATCATTTCAAACTCAATAGTTGCTACGAGTTGTATTCTACTTGATGGCTCTGAACATTTATCTTGGCAGTTAGTATATGATTAAGAACCAAAGGAACTAAAGGAAAAGTCCAAGCTTCACTGAAAACATTGGCTGAAATCAAGGCTGCATGAATTGAGAGAGTAACAATAGAAATGCTTCAACAAGTAAATAAATACTGGACCTATTCACTTACCAATGCCATGAAATCTGGAAGACCTTGCCAACTATCTAGAAGAGATTAAAATTTTTGCCCATTCCAAAGAAAGGAGATCCAATAGATACTTAAAATTCTTGAACAATATCATGCATGTTGCATTACAGTAAAAGGCTGTATAACCATTCTCTCCTTTTTCTGGGATATGCCTCTACCATTAACATGAACTCATTGTTCTCAAGGTTTCTTCTCTGATCTTTGGAGTTACTGTTGTTAGTTTAGTCTCATTCATGTAGGTGAGTCTTTAATAGAGGAGAATATTCAAGACAGACATTCAGCCTCAGCTGAAGGATGGGCCACTACTACTACTGACAGAAAGTACAAAATTTCCTTAGAAGGTCTAAGAACACAGAGGGGAAGATATATACTTTTAACATTAAGCCGCAAGTATGTTCAGTTGAGTGTGTATAATGATTGGGTAAATGGTTCCTGGAGTCCAGAGCAAGACAATGCAGTATTCTACCAGGGAAAGAATCCTTTTAAGTTCAAACAAGAGATATCTGAACCAAGTCTGGAATATGAAGGAAGATTTAAGGTGTGAGAAAGGCTCAGCAGAATATTTAGGTAAATCTAGGTATTCTGGGCACAGTTTAAAGCAAAAGGTGGTTTAAATCCAAAGAAATAAGAATACAGACATTGAGGGATTTTTGTTCTATTTATGAACAGGAGCAAATCTTCTTCTGTTTTTTTCCCAACTATTCCTTCCAATTGTGCACTTTGGATTCACAAAAGGCAAGTTCCCTTGATCTTCATACTCGAACTCTTGTTTTCTTCCAAACATGCTCCACTGCTCACCACCTCACCTTGCCAAATCCTTTCTTAAAAGATCTCCCTATTTTCTATTGGCTTTCACCAAGTGCACTCCCACATCTCACATTCACATTGACAGCAAATATTTTCAAGCTTAGTGCTTTTCTGTGAGGCCACAATCCTATGCTGTTCTAGCAAAATCCGCTCTTATTAACATTCATCATCAAGGAGAGTGAACTAGCAGACGGGAAGGGAGAGTACTTCCTGCTGCCTCCTCACTCAGATGTAAGGAGACCTGATGGTTCAACCTGCCTGTTGGGTTTAGAGAGAAGGCAAGACATCATTCAGAGTCATAGAGTGGTTATGGAGAAAAACAGCCCATCACAATATTACCAGTCCCTGCACTTTCTTTCTCAGTCCTAAGGTAATATCTTTGAAGATAGAGAAAGGTTTCAATTTTTAATATATATTAAATAGGTATTTTATATAATATATTTAATACATAGTAATATTTATTAATAAACAAGAATAAATTATATTTTGGAATTAGGAGTGGCACCCACTTCCTAACAACATGCCTCTGGAAACTCTATGAACTTTGAGAGACAATAGTTACAGAAAGGCATAAGGCCTTTTGTTCATAGGGTCACTATGAGTTGTGCTTGACAGTGATCAACAACAACATTTATATTATAATAATTTATTAATAGATAATTCATTAATATATTTGTATAGAAAATATACATATGTAATTTTCCACATCTAGCTCTTAATCCCCAACTTCAACAGTTGTTATGATTTTTATGTTGCTAGGTTTACAATCAACCTGAGCCCTAACAACTGAACTATGTCAGCGATGTTGTCACAAAAGGGTCACGGAAGCCTGAGTGCTCACTCAGATCCCAAATGCTCCTTGGGAAGAGTGCTGATTGGAGGTCTCAGGGACGGTGCCTTTAAATATCTTTAAATGCCAAGTCATAAGTTAGTCCTAAATCAGACTCAAAACATCATCTATTACATCAGATATTATCAACAACTGGGAGGCAAGGTAAAGATCTTTAAGAAGACCTTACTTTTCGGTTTATCTTCACTCAGACAGGATGAAATGACAACAAATGAGGAAGAGTCCTTTGACTTTCTCTAACACTGTAGATAAAGGTGAGAGACGCATTCTCTTCAACTGATGTGTGCCACCAAACCAGAAATGTAGTTACCAGCGAAAAGAGAGCCACAAGAGAATAAGATGAAGGGCTTTGGGGTGAGAAGGCACTTTCATTTAGTAGAGAGTGAACAGAAGTTTTTAGTGTCAGGAAGAAATGAGTGATAAAACGGTGACTTCCTCTGTGAGCCTGAGAACTCTCCAGAATAATTATAGACAAGGTATTTGATGATTCAAGTGTCAAAACCTCAAGAGGAAGAGGGATGCAAGTAGAAACAACTAGGGTAGAGAGTGTCAGATCAGGGATAGGGTAGTTAGGGAGGTTAAATTGATTATGTTGAATTAATATGCCATGAGGACCATGAAGAAAATGCCTCAGGAGGTTCTGAGAGTGGCTGATTGAAGGAACACAGGGTCACGTTATTGTGGACTATACAGCCCCAGCTTGTTAGGGTAGAAGAAAGCCTTGCACACTCCTCCCCTTTGACTCAAGAATTCTTTTTCTCAGCCTGTGTCCCCTCCCTGCCACTCCCAAAAGGTCCAACTCTTAGAGCAAAATAACAGAGAGAGCTGTGATACTACATGTGGATCCAAGTAATCTGTGGAAATCAGAGACAGCTTAAGTCTTTTCCCCATCTATCATGATATACATACATAGGGTTTTCAGAGGCCTGCCTTAATGTGAATGTTCAGATTTAGAGAAGTATCAGACAGACCAGCAAGTTAAAGGTATATCCCTTATTGTAGAGTTAAATATTAGTGTCAGTGTTGTCCCTGCCTTTGGCACACGTGTCTGAACCCACTTATTTCCCTGCTCCACCATCCACCAGGATACCCATCCACTTCTACCAACTCCCTTCACGTCTATCTCCCATTGAGCAGCCCTTGATCTAATAGATTATATATGAAGCTTCCTTGGCTTCTGCGATTACAAACACATCAGCTTCTCCTACTTCCTTATGTTGGGACCAATGTCTCTGAAGTTTAGTGGTAATGTTTCCCAAGCAAACGTGATGCATCCTGTAGAACTGGTGTATAGATAGGATTGGCATCTTCAGTGTTATGTGGGAAGATGGACGGGGAGTGTGATGGACCCTTTAAGTGCCCAGCTTTCTGCCAGCAAGGCTACTTACACCCTCTCTGTGCGGCCTGCGGAATGAATGCCAATGCCGTGCGGTATGGCGTCTTCATTGTTACCTGGGAAGATGGGCGGGGGAGTGTAATGGACACTTTATGTGCCCAGCTTTCTGCCAGCGAGGCTCCTTGCACCTTCTCTGCGTGACCGGCGGAACGGATGACGTGTGATTTGGCATCTTCAGTGTTACCTGGGAAGATGGGCAGGCAGTGTGATGGACACCTTAGGTGCCCCGCTTTCTGCCAGTGAGGCTATTTACACCCTCTCTGCGTGGCCTGCGGAACAAATGCTGCGTGGTTAGGTGTCTTCAGTGTTACCTGGGAAGATGGGCGGTGACTGTGATGGTCCCTTTAGGTGCCCAGCTCTGCGAGGCCTGCAGAACGGCTACCACAGAGTTTGGCGTCTTCAGTGTTACCTGGGAAGATGGGCGGGGAGTGTGATGGACTCTTTAGGTGCCCAGCTTTCTGCCAGCGAGGCTCCTTGCTCTGTCTCTGTGTGACCAGCGGAACGGATGCCTCGTGATTTGGTGTCTTCAGTGTTACATGGGAAGACTCTGCAGCGAGGCTCCTTGCACCCTCTCTGTGTGGCCTGTGGAATGGATGGCCCACGGCTAGGCATCTTCAGTGTTACCTGGGAAGATGGGGGGAGTGTGATGGACCCTTTAGGTGCCCAGCTTTCTGCCAGCGGCACTCCTTGCACCCTCTCTGTGCAGCCTGCGGAATGGGTGCCACACGGTTTGGCGTCTTCAGTGTTACCTTGGAAGATGGGCGGTGAGTGTGATGGTCCCTATAGGTGTGCAACTCTGCAAGGCCTGTGGAACAGATACCGTGAGGTTTGGCGTCTTCAGTGTTACCTGGGAAGATGGGCGAGGAGTGTGATGGACCCTTTAGATGCCCAGCTTTCTGCCAGCTAGGCTCTGTGCACTCCCTCTGCGCGACGGGCAGAATGGATGACGTGCGACTTGGCTTCTTCCATGTTACCTGGGAAGACGGGTGGGAAGTGTGATGGACCCTTTAGGT
>NW_006400014.1:3804139-3810714 GCF_000299155.1 Elephantulus edwardii
CCACATGGTTTGGCGTCTTCAGTGTTACCTGGGAAGATGGGCGGGGAGTGTGATGGACCCTTTAGGTGCCCAACTTCCTGTCAGTGACCCTCCTTGCACCCTCTCTGCGCGACCAGCGGAACGGATGACACAGTGTGATGGACCATTTAGGTGCCCACATATCTGCCAGTGAGGCTCCTTGCACCCTCTCTGCGTGGCTTGCAGAACGGATGCTGTGCAGTTTGGCATCTTCAGTGTTACCTGGGAAGATGGTCAGGGAGTGTGATGGACCCATTAGGTGCCCAGCTTTGTGCCAGTGAGGCTCCAAACACCCTCTCTGCGAGGCCTGCATATCGGATGCCCCGCGATTACACGTCTTCAGTGTTACATGGGAAAATGAGCGGCGAGTGTGATGGTCTCTTTAGGTGCCCAGCCCTGCGAGGCCTGCGGAACAGATACCGCGCTGTTTGGAGTCTTCAGTGTTACCTGGGAAGATGGGCAGGAGTGTGATGGACCCTTTAGATGCCCAGCACTACAAGGCCAGCAGAACGGATACCGCACGATTTGCCATGTTGAGTGTTACCTGGGAAAATGGCCAGGGTGTTGATGGACCTTTTAGGAGCCCAGCTTTCTGCCAGTGAGGCTCTTTACACCCTCTCTGCACCGCCTGCAGAACAGATGCCGCGCAGCTTGGCGTCTTCAGTGTTACCTGGGAAGATGGGTGGGGAGTGTGACGGACCCTTTAGGTGCCCAGCTTTCTGCCAGCAAGGCTCCTTGCACCCTCTATGCATGGCCTAGGAAACAGATGCTGAGCGGTTTGGTATCTTTGTGTTACCTGGGAAGATGGGCGGGGAGTGTGATGGACCCTGTAGGTGCCCAGCTTTCTGCCAGTGAGGTTCCATACGCCCTCTCTGTGTGGGCTGCGGAATGGATGCCGTGCTGTTTGGTGTCTTCAGTTTTACCTGGGAAGATGCGCGGGAAGTGTGATGGACCCTTTAGGTTCCCAGCTTTCTGCCGGTGCACCCTCTTTGCACCTCCTGCGGAACAAATTGCTCTCGGTTTGGCATCTTCAGTGTTACCTGGGAAGGTGGGCGGAGAGTGTGATGGATGCTTTAGGTACCCAGCTTTCTACCATTGAGGCTCCTTACACCCACTCTGCACCTTTTCTCTGCCCATTAATAAGATCATGTGGTTTTATATCTTGGTTTATTAGTGTGATGGATTATATTGATTTTTTAATGTTGAATTCCTGCATACCTGTTATGAATCCCATCATTTTTACCACCTGTTATGAATCCCATCACTTTTGCCTCCAAAGAGCACTCTGATTGACCTTCTTCGAGATATGTCTGCTTGTTCTTTTGGCCATCCATGGGATGTTTGGTGCTCTTCTCTAACACCAAAGCTTTCAAAGGCATCAGTTCTTCTTTCATCCTTATTCATGGTCCAGCTCTCTGATGCATAGCAAGTGATCGGAAAGACGATAGCCTCAATCAGATACACTTTCATCCTCCAATTGACATCATCACTCCTCAATAATTTAGAGAAATTCCTAGGTGCAAACTTCCCCAGTGCAATACATCTCCTGTTTTCCTGACTGCAGGTACCAAGCATGTTGATTGTGGATCCAAATAAGGTGAAGTTGTTGACAGTTTCAATATTTTCTTCATCTACCACAATGACTGGAAGGGATCTATATTTATTCCCATTCCAAAAAAGGTGACCCAACAGAGTGTGAAAATTATTGAACAATTTCACTAATATCACACTCAAGGAAAATCCTGCTGTAGGTTACCCCAAAATGAAAAAGAACTACCAGAAATACAAGCTGGGTTTAGAAGAGATCATGGCACTAGAAACATTATTGCCAATGACAGATGGGTCTCAGCTGAAAGCAAAGAGTACCAGAGGATTGTCTACCTGTGTTTCATTGACTATGCATAGGCACTTGACTGTGCGTGGCTGACCTTAAGGAGAATGGGAATCCCAGAACACTTCATGCCATGTGAAACTTAAACCTAAAAGCAGTCACCAGACCAGAGCAAGGAAACACTTCATGGTTCTAATTGAGAGAGGAGTGGATCAGGGATGCATCCTGCTTCCATGCCTTTTCAATCTATGTGTGGAACAGATCATTGAGGAGGCTGGGCTTTATAAGGAGGAATGCGACATCAGGATTAGAAGAAGACTCATCAACCACATGTCATATGCAGGTGATACAACCTTGCTTGCTAAAACTGAGGAAGATCTGAAGTACTTGCTGCTGAAAGTCAAGGACTGTAGTATTCAATATGAACTGAAGAAGCTCAATATCAAGAAGACAATGATTCTGACCACTGGGCCAGTTGGCAGCACTATGATATATGGAAAAAAGATTGAGGTTGTTAATAGTTTCAACTTGCTTGAATCCATAACCAACACTCTTAGCACCAGCAGTCAGGAAATCAAAAGACAAATTGCGCTGGAGAATCTGCAGCCAGGGACCTCTTTAGCATGCTGAAAAGCAACGATGTCAGTCTAGAGACTAAAGTGTGCCTGATCCAGGCCATGGTCTTCACAATGACTTGTTATGAATCAGAAAACTGGACAATGACTAAGGATGACAGTAGAATAATTGATGCATTTGAGTTGTGGTGCTTGAGAAGAATCTTGAACATACCATGCACCACCAAAAAACCAAACAGGTCTGTCTTGGAGAGAGTAAAATCAATTTTTGCCTTGAAAGCTAGGATTTTGAAGCTGTCTTACATATTTTGGGTACATGGCCAGGAGTGACTTGTCCTTGGAGAAAGAAATAATGCTCAGAAGGATGGAGATACCGTGCAGGAGAAAGATTCCAGGTGAGATGAATTAACACAATAACTGGGACAATGGGGGTAGGTGTGTCAGTCAGTGAGAATGGCTTAGGATAAGGCTGGCTTCAGCACTGTTGTACTTAGGGTCACTATGAGTCTCAAGTGACTTGATGGCATATAACATCATAAGGGAAATACTAATAAATGAATTATTAGTTCATTATTTTCAAGGTCTTACTTCTTGAGCCTATACACAGCAAAATAAACATTACTTGAACTGTTTGACTGTGTACTATTTGATGAGACTGGTCACATTCTTCCTCTCTTGCTCCTTGAGAGTAGAGGCTAATCATATTGGAAGCTTTTAATACTCTAGGCATAGTTGAGTGGTGCATAAGCAACCTCAGTAGCTACTTTTTTCTCCTTCATTAGTATAAATATGTCTATTACATAGCTTTTGCCGGTACTGCTTTTCCAGGTCTACAACTCATATACAGTTTCTAAAGATGAGGAGAGATGGAAAGAAGGCAATATGTATGTCCACATATCTCACAGAACTCTCACACAGCATCTTACAATGTCATTATTAAATAAACTTCAAATAAAGGCAGAAACAGATTTTTGGGAGACTGCTGCCACAAACTTCCACAACAAACTACTTCAGTATGTCTGGGTGAGTTGTGTGCAAAAATATAAGGGTGAATGTGTTTTCCTGAAAGGAAGAATTGATAATTTTGCAATGAAAAAGATAAAAGCATTTGGATGGGGAGTAAAAGCTCCAGAAACAAGTGGAATTAAGGGTAGAGGAACTCTCAAAAGGATGACAGAGACCTGGAGAAAACTAGGAAGGAGCATGAAGCTGACCAAGCCAGTAGAGGGTAGCACAAGATGGGAATAGATGAAGCATTAGAGGTACTAGTAAATAAGGAGGACGCAAAACTGGTCTCCGAGTCATTCTCTAGTTCAAGTACAGTGTAATGTAAACAAATTTGTCTTTGAGCTATCTTTACCATGAGGGTATGTGAAGTCTTAGGTAGGTGTTAATGGGTAGAAGTAGGGTAGCTATAAGGAAAAAAATTTCTGCAACAAACCAACAAATCCTACCATATCAAGTTAGCTCACATTGATACGGGCCCTGTTCTCCTTCAAGCACCCATTCCCAAACCTCCTGAGAAATTAATTTTTCACATGGCATTGTTGTTGTTTTCTGCCATCAAGTTTGGAACCCCATAGGTGATACTCCAGCAGGTTTTCAGAGGCAGTAAACCACACGGGAGGAGATTACCCATCCTCCCACAGAGCATCTGGTGGCCTTGAACTGTATGCCTTTGGGAACGCAGCACAACTTACTTGCCACAAGGCCTCCAGAAATGAATGAAAATTTATTAATAAATCTAATAATAAATTGCCTGCATCTCTGAATGTCATCTCCCCAGTTCTCTACTCTCTGCTCAAGGTGTCATTGGCTTCCTTCCTTCCCATCAGGTTCAAAGAACTGTTATTTGTTAACATCAATGCAGCTCTTCTAGAAAGCATTTAGACTCACAGAAGAATCAAGTTTGATCATTCACTCACTCCTACGTTAATTACTGACATTATAAACTTGAGTTTATATTATAGGAAGTGTTTTCCCACTCAAAATCCTCTTACGTGCCCCCCCCCCCATTTGGATCTCTGTTCTTTGCAAGTCAGAACCCTTGTTCCTCAGCATCCATCAGTCTGGGGAAACTTCCTCTCACCTCTATTTAGAGTCTTTGGAGAAGAGCCCTTTCATGTGTATTGCTGTTTCTTCAGTTGGGATGAAGATGAACAGTAACAGATGGTCTGGAGCATTTTTCTATCTTCTCCCAGTTACTGAAAATGTCCAAACATTTCATGACCTGAGCTCTCATTTAGGACTAACTCACCATTGTTACTTGGTAGCTAAAGGCACTCTTGTAAGGATGGCTTCAGACTGACACCCTCTGCATAGGGCAGCACCAAGACTTTATAACCCTTCTGTGACATCATCACTGACTTTGTTAGCTCTGTGGGGCCAGGTTGAATGTAAACCAGGCAGTGTGAAAACCATAGTACCTGCTGAACTGAGGTTTAAGGACAGTGTGAAAAAGAAATCTTATAATAAAAAGAACAGAAACATTTCTCAGCCTTCAGAGAAGTTATCTTTTCAGGAACCAAAGGGGAGAGAAAGGTACAGAGAAAGTGTGTACTCTGGAATTGATAGTACTGTGATGGACTATTTCTCTCAAATTTTTCTTCTGTCTCTGAAACATATCTCTTCTACTTTCTAAACACACTGTCCATTCTGAGCCCTTCTCAAGTCTGAACCCTTCTCAAGTCTCAATAGCCTTGGACTTCACACAGGCTCTTTGCACTGACAAGAAAGCATCTTGTGTTCTTCCCTTCTGCTGACCCTTGTAAAGCATAGTGGACAAGACAGCTGCCTCTGGCATAACTGGTAAGGGTTGTGGCCTCACAGAAAATGCTAAGAACCAAGATTTTGGAGTGAATCTAAATGGGAGATTTAGAGGTGCGTTTACAGAAAGTCCTCTGACCTTGGCTTCTTCCTGCCTCAATCTGATGCCTTTTCTTCTTTTTTCTTTTCTGAAGGCCATTTAGATATGACACATAACAAATGGGGAAGCTGGTGAGAAAAGATTAAGGAAAATTGAGGTGCCTTTTAGTGGAAATTAAATATTTCATGGGGATCAAAGTGGCTTGTTATATGGATTCCAAAGGGTACAATTGGGAGTTTCTGGAAACAGAATACAGCAAAGGGAGATTAGTGTCTGTTGAGAAAATGGAGCAAAATTCCTGAATTCCTTCACTCTCATCTCTTCAGACTCTGTCTTATCAAGCCACCATTCACAACCTGCACAGAGCCCAGAAGGGAGTACTTGGATATACCTGTATACATGGGCCATTTTTATCTCTTAAGCATTCATTTATGTTCCAAATATGATTTCAGGAACAATGACTGTCAGACACTTCTATGACTATTTTCTGATAGAATTACACTTGCAGTGTACTCTAACCTGTGTCATAAAATGAAATACCCCCTATTGAAGGCATGCTGATTGACATATCTCAACAAGCAGTTGCTGCCCTGGATGTGCTCACCAGGTTGTGCCAAGAAATCTGGAGGACAACTACCTGGTCAACTTACTGGAGGAGATCCGTATTTATTCCTATCTCCCCAAAAGGTGATCCAACAGAGTATGGAAACCATCAAACAAATAATTAATATCATAATGAAATCCTGATGAACATTATAAAAAAAATGATGGGGAACAGTACATTAACAGAGAACTACCAGAAATACAAGCTGTGTTCAGAAGACATTGTGGTACTAGAGACATTATCACCAATATCAGAGGGGTCTTGGCTGAAAGCAGAGAGTACCAGAGCAATGTCTGCCTGTGCTTCATTGACTATGCAAAGGCATTTGACTTTATAAAAGATCACAACAAATTGTGGCTAACCTTGAGAAGAATGGGAATCCCAGAACACTTGATTGTGCTCTTGCAAAACTATACTTGAACAAGGAGATAGTCATCAGAACAGAGGAAGGAAACACTGCATGGTTCAGTCAGGAAAGGAATGCATCAAGAATGTGTCTGGTCTCCATACCTTTTTAATCTGTATGTGGAACAGGTAATTTGGGAGGCTGGACTTTATGAAGAGTGTGACATCAGAATTAAAGGAAGACTCATTAACAACTTTTATTATGCAGTTTGATTCAACCTTGCTTGCCGAAACTGAGAAGGACCTGAAGTGCTTGTTACAGAAGATCAAGGACTC
>NW_006400014.1:3810917-3822921 GCF_000299155.1 Elephantulus edwardii
GCAGGACTCAGCTGTTGTGCACAGCGTCACTATGAGTTGCAGTCCACTCGATGGCACATGACAACAACATACACAGATGTATGTGTGTCTGTGTATGTGCAATCCTTCATATACATACACAAACACACACTTTTTAAAAAAATCATTCTCTTCCACACCTAGTAGTTTAAAGTTGTGCATTTCAGGTTCAGGTCCCAGCTGGCACTGATTCTGTGTGTGGTGCTGGGAGATACCTAATTGCATGCAGAGAACACACATCAGGAATGAGTAGGTGTGAGGGCGGTGGTAGTGGTTATTGTGGGCGCAGGGCTGCACACAAAAGGGTGCCTGAGCCTCTCGCGAGGTCTGGTTTCTCTGTATATTTTGTGGTGTGCCATTGTTTCAAGGAGTTTGGGATTGTCAAGGTTAAATTCTTGACTGTTAACAGCAAGATTAGCACTTTGAACAGAGCGGGTGGCTGTATGGGAGAAAAGAACTAGCAGGGTACACAGACAAACATTACTGTACAGAACCCTATGAGGCAGTTTTGTGGTCATGTTGAGTTGCTATGAGTCACAAATCCATTTGGTGGCACCAAGTCCCAGCAATAAATCAGTGCTGCAGCCATGCTTGAAATGCCTCTCTGGGACAATCTCAGAGCTGCCTCGTGGACACATTTTTGTTGTCATTACCATCCTCATTGTGGTTCCAAAATTGTATTACGCAGGTTTGTTTGCTAGATCCCCTCAAATTTCCTATCTTATATTTCACCTTTATTTCTCAGATAATTACTTTTTTAAAATATTATTTTAATTTATTTTAATGACCATTTACAGAGACGTTAGATTTCAACTCATTCATTGTTGCACATTTCCCCCTCTTCTCCTCCTTTCCCCTCCTCCAGTTCACTTTTTTGAAAAATATTCATTCATTATTACCCACCCCTGCCCAGTCCTCTTTGAAATTATATACCTTTTATTCTGGGCTTTTGTCATACATATAATCCTTAGTATATTCATTTTAGACAGTTTTTTTTCTTTCATCTGTTCCAATACAATGGATAATTTATATTTGATATTATTCTCTAATGATTATGTACCACCTAGACAGTACTCTCCTCTGGATTTGTAATGATCTTTTGCTCTTTTCATAAATTATATCCTTGATGTCATCCCACAACTCATCCGGTCTTCAATCATTTGTGTTCAATGCCTCAAACATATTCCTAAGATGATCTTGAAATTCAGATGGAATACATTCAAGATTATATCTTGGTTCTTGTAGACTTATTTTCATTTTCTTCAGCCTCAATTTGAACTTGGTGATCTGACCCACAGTCCACCCCTGAACTAGTTTTGACTGCCAATATTGAGCTTCTCCAATGATTTCTTCCACAGATGTAGTCACTCTGATTCCTATGCCACCCATCATGTGAGATCCATGTGTAAAATTGTCCTTTGTATCTTTTAAAGCAGGTATTTGTAATGAATAAATCATTGAAAAGACAAAATTTTATTATTGTGTTTCCAGCCTCATTTCCGTCACCAAGCCCATGTTTTCCAACTTTTGCATTCCAGTCACCAATTAGGGTGCAGCCAGAGTGTTCTTTGGAGTCAAGGATAATGAGGCATTGCCTCATATACTTTGGACATGTTGCTAGGAGGGCCCATTCCTTGGAAATAGATATAAAGTTTAGAAGGGTGGAGGGTCAGCGAAAAAGAGGAAGACCCTCAACCAGGTGGATTGAACAGTGACTGCCAGAATGGCCTCTTGTGTGTCAGGAAGTGTAAGGATGGCACAAGATAGAACAGGGTTCATATCCGCTGTTCATAGGGTTGCTGTGAGTCATACTCTACTCAATGGCCCCTAACAACAACAACAATAGACAGTACTTTACAGTGGGGCACAAATTACTAGAAAATATAAGAATTTACAGAAAAACATACACTGGTAGCCAAATACATAAATGCATCAAGCTTCAACACTTTTTGATGTCAGAAAAGTGCAAAATGAAACGATATCATTTCATCTTTCAACTTGTCAGACCGACAAAATTAAATGGATAGTAAACCATACTGCAGGTAAGCATTCAGGGAAAAGAAGTGTCTGGCATACCACGGAGACATATGGCAATTGTTTTAAATTACTAGAAAATAAATCTAGCAGTACTTTGAAAAGAAAATGTAAAGCATACTCTTTGGTGCTATTATCTCACTCCTGGGATTCTATATTGCAGGGGAAAAGCCCAAATATACCAAAACATAACTATTCATGTACAAAGATGGCAATTAAAGCATAATTGTAGAAGCAAAATTTAGAAAGAATGTGACTCTGCATCCGGAATGGAAAAATGGCATTAAGTGAATGCATAGATAACCCCACAAACTATGATTTTAAAATAAGGTTTGTACAGTGTCTAGGAGAAACAAGAAAAGCAAAGTCCAGGAAAGACTTATGTGATACAGGAAGGCTATGAGACTAAAGTCTCGTTTATTTCAGGGAAACAGTGATCCCCAAATCCTATTTTATGTACAGATACAAAGATGGAGATGCAGATATAGGTATTAAAATAGAAAAAATAAAACAGAGTAGAAACATGAAAGTAAAAGGAAAAACTACACATCAGGTTCATAACATGTGTTGGGGCTAGGAATGGAGAAAATTATGGGTCACGTGAAAGATATCCAAGAGAGGAAGGAAAGGAGAGAGAGGGAAGAAGAAGAAGAAGAGAAATGGGAGAGTGAACTTCAAAATCATTGGTTCTTTGCTTAAGGAGATAGCCAGAAGAAGAATGGTGACAAAAAAGATCTCACAGTCACACTCCTGGAAGTCTGATTCCAGAAATTCTTTGGATTGTTAATTGTCCATTTGGTTTTCTTTCCTTTTATTTTGCCTCAAGACTGTAACATTGACATTCTGCTTGAATTTACAGTTTTAAATTGAGCGGGTTTAGAGAGGGAGAAATAGGAATCTCGCTACCATCAAGAAGGAGAAAGGCAGTGTTCCCTTTAATGGGCCAGAGATTCCTGCACGAGACAAACCAGGACTGAGATCAGAGCAGCAGCAGTGTCTGGAGGCGGCAACAACTCCAGCAGCAGTAGGAGGAGTGGTGAGGGAAAGACAGAGACCAGTGTGAGACAGTTAAATTTGGGCTTCTGCCCTATGGAGCCAGGCTGAGCACCTTTGCCCAGGCTTACAGGAAGGCTTAGAGGAGGCACAGTAATTGGCAGTGCTAAAATAATTAGCAGTACTTATGTAACATTGGCCAAATCCAAAATGAACTGTCCTGACTAAAGAATTATATCCTGTTTCCAACCTGAGTTGTAACCTATTACTCCCTTACTTGATAGAATACCAACTGAAGTGTTTCAGGAACAGATGCAACACTGAATATGTTCACTGTCTCTCGACAAATATGCAAGTCAACTCCCTTCCTAACTGACTGGAAGAGATGCATATTTGTTTCCATTCCCAAGTAGGGTGATCTAGCAGCTTGTGGAAATTATTGAACAGTATCATTAATATTATATGCAAGTAAATTATTGCTAAACATCATTGAAAATTACAGAGACCTGTCAGAAATTCTAACTGTATTTGAAGGGTGATAGCATAAGGATTATCATTTGTGATGTCAGGTGGTTCATAGCTGAAGGCAGAAAACACTAGAAAGAGAATTACTTGACATTTATTCACGGCAAGAGATTGCTCATCAAAATTGATCATTCTCCACGTTAGTGATTCACACACCCTATCTGTACAGTACCATTCTGTAAGTGTGTCATTAACCTTGTTGTTTGTTGTTGTTATGTGCCATTGAGTCACCTGTGACTCATAGCGACCCTATGTGCAACAGCCCTAAATCCTGCTCTATACAATGCCAATCTTATTGTCTCCAGCACACCTATCCCCATTACCCCAGTCACTGAATCAATCCATCTCATCGAGGGTCTTCCTCTCCTGCACTGTCCCCCCACCCTCCCAAGCATGACATCCCTCTCCAAGGACTGATCCCGCCTTGCAACGTGTCCAAAGTATATCAGATGAAGCTTCGGAATCCTTGCCTCCAAGGAGCAGCCTGGCTTCACCCTCTCCAGGACGAACTTGTTTGTTCTCCTAGCAGTCCATGATATATTCTATATTCTTCTCCAGCACCACAGCTCAAAGGCTTAAATTCTCCTTCTCTCATCCCTAGTCATTGTCCAGCTTTCTGATGCATAGCAAGCAGTTAAAAAGATCATGACCTGGATCAGTTGCACCTTAGTCTCCAGACTGACATCGTTGCTTTCAGTACTTTGGAAAAGTCTCTGACAGGAGACTTTCCCAATGCAATTTGTCTTTTAATTTCCTGGCTTCTGGTACCAAGAGTGTTGATTGTAGAGCCAAGCAAACTGAAGCTGTCAACAGTCTCAATCTCTTCACCATCTATCATGATGCTGCAAATCGGCCCAGTGTTGAGAATCTTTGTTTTCTTGATGTTGAGCTTCAATCCATATTGAAGGCTGCAGTCCTTGACCTTCTGCAGCAAGTTTTTAACCTTATTTCATTTTTAGCAAGCTATCCAATCCATTTGGTAGGGTACAACCTCTTCACATTTGCATAGCCTGCTAAGTCAGAGGGAGCTCTGGTGGCTTACTAGAAGGGAGTTGTGTTGCCAACAGAAAGAAACACAGTTCAAATCCACAAGCTGCTCTTTGGGAGAAAGATGGGGAATTTCAATCCATGCAATTTACTATCTCTGAAAACCCACTTGAGGGTCAATAATGAGTGGATTCCAACTCAAAGGCACAGAACACCACCAACAACAACACAGTCATTCAATGAGCATTATAAGGGTTCTGGCTAGAAGGGCCATACCAAGTAATTCACTACACCCTAAGCTTTAATCATTCCCCTCTTCCCTTTCTCTTTGCACCTGGAAACAGTAAATTTTGTTCTCTATACAGTTATCTCTTATATGTTTTTATAAATGTGAGGTTGTACAATATTTGTCCTGCTATAATTTATACATTTTACTCAGCATAATGTCTTTCAGTTCCATCCATACTGTAGCACAGAATTAACATTTCCTTTCTCCTGTTGTTAGTAGGTACCATCTAGTTGAGCATGACTCATAGTGACCGTGTGAACAACAGATCTGAACTTTTTTTATCCTGTGCCATCCTCTTCATCTCTGACACACTTGAGTCCATTACTGCAGCCATTGTGTTAATCCATCTCATTGGGGATCTTCCTCTCTTTCTCTGAACCTCCACCTTGCAAGCATGATGTCCCTCTCCAATAATAGGCTCTCCTAACAACAAGACCAAAGTATGTGAGATGAATGAAGCCTTGTCTCTTTGTCTCTAAGGAGCATTCTGGTTCTACTTTGTCAATGACCTATCTGTTTATTCTTTTAATAGTCCATGGGATGTTCAGTACTCTTCTCCAACACCACAGTTCAAAGGCATCAATTCTTCTTCTGTCATCCAGCTCTCAGATGGATAGCTCATGATAGAAAAGACAATGGCCTGAATCAAGTGCACCTTAGTTTTCAAACTGATATCATTATTCCTCAGTAATTTGGAGTGGTCCCTAATAGCAGACTTGCCCAATGCAGTACGTCTCCCATCTCCTGACTGTTGGGTGAGGAATATTTCCTTGCATGTAGGTACCACAATTTGTTTATCCATTCACTAGTTGCTGACATTTACTCAACTACTGAATGCATATGTTTACCTCTGTCTAGAGAATTCATAAAGGAATGAAGTAAAAAGCATCGGGTTTTCAGTACAATTGCTAAGGCCACATGAATACATAAAGCAATATGGGTGCTCAGAAATTACCTACAAAGACCTTCTGAAAGCAGCAAAAAAAAAAAAGGACAACTTTTATTTGCAACCCATCTTTAGTAAGATTAGCAGCTAGTTTCTTGTTAGAAACCATGGAGGCTAACAAACAACTGGGATACATATTCAAAAAGATGAAAGAAAAAACCTCTGTCAACCCAAAAGTGTTATTTTGACAAAAATTAAAAGTTAAGACAGTCCAAGATTTAAAGAGAGTATGTTACAATTAATTTTGTCCTCTAAGAAACTGTGAAAGAAAAATTCAAGTTGAAAAGAAAGAAAACAAGACAGTGACTCAAAGTCATATAAAAAATAAAATCTCAAATAATTACATGTGCAAATATAAAAACCTATTATGAAGTTCATGGTTTATGAGTCCAGGTTTGATTTCCTAAACTATTTAAAAGACAAAACATAAAAATATTTCTAAATCCATATTGTTGTTCATAAATTATTTAAGATGAAAATTTTTCTGAGTGTGTAAAAGGGGAAGAAGGCAAGAGTTCTAAAGAATAGAGGTTTTATAAGTCATTGAAGCCAATCCAAATTCAAACTGTTATTGTTGTTAAATGCCATTGAGTCACCTGTGACTCATAGCACCCTTATGTACAATAGCTCTGAAACCTGTCCTGTATGGAGATCTGCTAGTCTCATTTTAAGTGTGCTTGTTATAAATTGGGCTTTTGAATGCCTGTTACTCAAACTAGGTATTATAATTTTAGGATAAAAATAAATAAAATCCACAATAACTAAAATTTTACCTTGAGTCTATCCTACCTAATATTAAAAACCATCTCAGGGATTGGTTGGAGGCCTTGAACACTAATGAAAGACCAGATGAAATGTGGGATTGGAGGATATTGATAATATCCTCCATGCCCAGCTATTCCATTGTTAGGAATACACCCTGAGAAAATTAGAACTGAGGCACAAATGTACAACAATGTTCATAGCAGCATTATTCACCATTGCAAGAACATGGAAACAGCTGCAATTGATTGGACTGAAAAATTATGGTATATTCACATGATGGAATACTATGCAGCATGCAGGAACAATGATTTTGTAAATTACTACCTAACTTGGGCAGGATAGAGAGCATTATGCTAAGGGAACTTTCTCAGTCACGTAAGGACAAACACAGAATGTGTATCAGGATACAAGGGGAGAGGGTGGGAGCAGAGGGGTGATGATTGGGGGGAGGGTTAATCATAAGGTTGAATAAATTGATGGGTGAAAGGAGGGATGGGTAAAGGAAATGGGAACTATCTGGTGTGAAAAACAATGTATATAAACTTTGTAAGTAACCAGTATGAGATAAAAATTTTATTTAAATACAAAAGAATATTAACACCCATATTTTACAATGGTAGAACCACTCAAGAAGACAGTTTGCTGCTTCCTAAAAAAGCTAAACATAGAAATTCCATATGACCCAGCATTTCACTGCTTGGAATATACCCTGAGAAAATGAAAACTGAGGCACAAATGGAGACTTGTACACCAATGTTCATAGCATCTAATTATTCACCACTGCAAGAACATGGAAACAGCCCAGATGTCCAACCATAATGAAACGGATTGAGAAATTACAGTACAGTCACACAATGGAATACTATGCAGCACACAGGAGCAATAATTTTGTAAATTATTTCCTAACTTGGGAGGGACTGAGAAAATTATACTGAGTAAACTAAGTCAGTCCTTACAAATACTGTAAAACCATTATTGTAAAATGAGTATGAAGATCCAGGGAGGAAGGGTGGAAACAGAGGTGAGGATGTGCAGGAAGAGGGGGATTAATCAATGGGTTGCACAATTTGATGGGTGGGGGAGGGTGAGGGAAATGTGAAGGAACTGGTGTGAAAAAGTAAAAAAACAATGTATGAGAATTTTGTTAATAAACTAGTATAATAATAATAAAAGAATATCATCCATGAAGAATGCAAAAGGTCATTATAAAGACAGAGGAGGAAGAGACCAATTAATAACAATGAAATATGCAAAGAGCTGTAGTTGGAAATTCAAAAGGACAGATTCGCTTGGCATTTCTCAAGCTGAAGGAACTGAAGAACAAATTAAAGGCTTGAGTTGCAATATTTAAGTTCCAATACTTGCAGTTTTACTGTGGGCAGAATGTTGAAGCAACAAAAGTAGAAGTAGTACACAGAGTCACTGTATCAAAAAGAGTTAGTCTTCAAACTTACTTGCTATGCTTGCTGGAGAAGAGTATTGAACATACTGTGGACTGCCATGAGAACAAACAGGTCTGTCCTGGAGAGGGTAAAACCAAGTTTCTCCTTGGAGGCAAGGATTTTGAAGCTCCATCTCTCATACTTTCAGCATATAGCCAGGAGGGACCAGACTTTGGAGAAGGACTTGGAAGGGTAGAGGAACAGTTCTAGAGAGGATAACTCTAGATGAGTTGGATTGACACAGTAACTGGGATATTGGGAGTATGTGGGTTGGAGACAGTGAGACTGGCTCAGGAAAGGGTGGAGTTCAGAGCTATTGTGCATAAGGTCACTGTGAGTCATAGGCAACTTGACAGCATGTAACACCACCCCTATCTCATGGTAACAACAGAGAAAATATCAAAAAATGATATACAAAAAGAAATAAGAAGTTAGTAAAAATAATTTAGTACCAAAAAATTAAATTACTATATTTTTACATAAATAGCACATGCCTTCTGTGGTTATTTTGCAAACACTTCCCCACTAGGAAGTATTTTTGTAAATACACTGTGCTAATTTTATAACAATATGTAAAAGGGGAAAAAAGGCACAACAGCACTTTCAAAAATACTTCAGTATGGAGGAAGCAGTCAGCAAACAAGCACAGAATCAGTGTGATAACTGCATAAAAATATATACTCAAAGACATCAGTATGGAAGGAAAAGCTGTCACAAAAAGTTTATGTATTTTAATTCTAAACTCTATTGTACACAGAGTTTTGAAGGCCTGTTATTTTGAGAGTGGATGCAAAATCCTCCTTAGTCTGTCTTAAGAAAATACTGCATATTTCAAAATCAAGAAAGAAGCATGTCAGAAATGTGTCCTGTCTCCATACCTTTCCATTTTATATGTGGAAGAGATAATTCAGGAGACTGGACTGTATGAGGATGAATGTGGCATCAGGACTGGAGGAAGACTCATCAACAACCTGTGTTATGCAGATGAGAGCCTTGCTTGCTGAAACTGAGGAGGACCTGTAACATTTACTGCAGAAGGTCAAAGACTGTAGTCTTCAACATGGATTGAAGCTCAGCATCAAGAAAACGAAGATTTTTACCACTGGACCAATTGACAGCAACATGATAGATGGAAAGGAGATTGAGACTGTTAACTGTTTCCGTTTGCTCAGTTTCATCAGTCTTGACACCAGTCAGGACATCAAAAGACCAATTGAATTGGGGAAATCTGCTATTGGGGACCTCTCCAAAGTGCTATTGGCTCTTGATCATGTACTACTTCCTGAAATATTTGTCAAGCGATTCTTCTTGGTACAATGACTTTGTGTATTCCTTCCATCTTCTTTTGATCCTTGCTGGATCATTCAAAAATTTGCCCATAGCATCTCTTAGTATTGCAGCTCAAGGGTTGAATTTTTTTTGTCAATTCTCTCAGCTTGAGAAATGCTGCAAGTTCTTCTCTAATTCTAGATCTTTTCACATTCCTTTATATTTTGCTTTGTCTTCTTCAGCTGTCTTTTAAAATCTTTTGTTAATCTCTTTTACTACTGCATCTCTTTGCTTTGGGTTCTTGATGTGCTCAAGTGCAATTTTTAGAGTTTCTTCTGACATCCTTTTTGGTCTTTTATTCCTCCTCTGCCTGTGAAACATCCCTTTGCTCTTTTCATGAATGATTTTGATGTCATCCTGGAACTCATCTGGTCTTCCAATGTTCATGTTCAGTGCCTCAAACATATTCTTGAGATGGTTTTTAAATTCAGGTAGGGATAGACTCAAGGTCAAATTTTGGTTATTGTGGGATTGCTTTAATCTTCTTCAGCTTGAGTTTAAACATGCACATGAGTAGTTTATGGTCTGTTCCACAGTCAGCACGTGTTCTGGTTTTGATGGCTAATGTAGAGCTTTTCCAATGATTCCCCACTCCCCGCAATAAATGTACTCAGTCTGATTTCTATACAGTCCATCAGATGAGATTCATGTGTGTAATCACCATTTGTATTTCTTAAAAAAATATTTGCAATGAGTAAATAATTGAATGTAAAAAATGCAGTAATTTGTTCTCCAGCCTCATTCTAAGTCTGTATTTTCCAACTATCATCAAAAGAATGATGGGGTAAGGAGGGAAATGTGTAGGAATTAATTAACTAAAATCTAATTTATTTGTAAACATTTGCTAAAATTACAATTTTTTTAAAAAAATCACCTATTTATGGATTTCTATTGTGGCAATACTACGAAATGATGAAATTTGGAAAAATATAACAGCACTCCTTAAACCTGTATGGCCTATGTTGTTGTTAGGTGCTGTCAAATTGAGTATATAATGACCCTGTGAACAATAAATCTGAATCCTGCCCTATCCTATGCCTTCCTAACTATATCTAATACGCTTGAGTGCATTGCTGCAGTAACTGTATCAATCCATCTTGATGAGAGTCTTCTTCTCTTTCACTGACCCTCCCCACCCTTCCAAGCATGGTATCTTCTTCCAAGGAATATCCTCTGCTAGCAGCATATCCAGAGTATGAGAGATGAAGCTTTGCCATCCTTGCCTCCAAGGATAATTCTGGATGCATCTTTTCCAACACATTTCTGTTCATTCTTTTTGTGGTCCATAGATAGTTAGTACTTTTATCCAACAACACACCTCAAAGGCATCAATTCTTCTACTGTCATCCTTCTTCACTTTCCAGCTCTCAAATGCATAGCAAGTAATTAAAAGACTGTGGACTGAGTCAGGCACACCTTAGTCTTCAAACTGACATCACTGCTCTTCAGTATTTTGAAGCAGTCCCTGACTGCAGACTTGTCCAAAGCAGTACATTTTCTTGTCTTATGCCTGCTGCTACCAAGGGTGTTGATTGTGAATCCAGGCAAAACAAAATTATTAATAGTTTTTATCCTTTCTCTATCCATCATGATGCCACCCAATGGCCCAGTGGTAAGTGAGGACTTTTATCTTATTGATATTAAGATGCAATTCATATTGAAGGCTTTAATTTTTGATCTTCTGCAACAAGTGCTTCAAGTTGTGTCATCTGCATAGAGTGCAGGTTATTGATGAGTCTTCCTCAATCCAGATGCCACATTCTTCATCATATAATCTGGCTTCATGAATTATTTGGTCAATGTATAGATTGAATATGTATGGATAAAAGATACACTCGGATGCACACTGCTCCCAATTTTAAATGGCCTGTAACATTTGTACGACCTATAATAGCCTCAAACTAGGTCACAATAGAGACGCCGTAGGCTCCAAAGCCAGGCATTGCTGGTAACACTTGTCCTGAGCAGCAAAGGAAATGAACAGAAGCTTATCCTCAGCCTTCTTCCTGAATGAAAAGCAGTAAAAACAAACCAGCGAGCACAAACTGTAAAGACAGAAGAAGCAGTAGCTTCAGTGGCAACAGATCAAAATTTTCACACATATAAGACTACAAGTGCCTCCATACAACATAGACTTGAAGATTTTTTTAAAAAGTCTTGCTTATTGAAACAATAATTTCTATGAAACCAAAGGATCTGGTATACAAAATATCTACTGAGGCCAAGGTAGTAACATAAGAGACTGAAATAGATTGGATCTAAAACCATGGGAAGCAGTGGGCACTGTGTGAAGTGAGACTTGAGCAGAATAAAAGGGACAACAGCTATTCCTTTCCCTTTCTAAGATAAAGTACAAGCCCAGTATAGCCTGATCTGACAATTTCCCCAAAGCAGAAATACAATATTTTGTGTTAAATGATAGATAACATTTTAAAATTAAATTAAGAGTAAAATGAAAGCCACTGTACAGTCCAAACCTAATATCATTTCGCTAAATCTATCAGAGAACCGCTAAAGTTTGGTGGTCATTGATTTAGACACTCTATGTGTTTAATATGCCAGGCTATTG
The DNA here is from genome assembly GCF_000299155.1 of Elephantulus edwardii. Taxonomy (NCBI): domain Eukaryota; kingdom Metazoa; phylum Chordata; class Mammalia; order Macroscelidea; family Macroscelididae; genus Elephantulus; species Elephantulus edwardii. Next base: position 3,822,815 of record NW_006400014.1, read on the forward strand.
AAAGGTCAATAGTTCAAATCCACCAGTCTTTCTGCAGGAGAAACATGGACAGTCTCTTCCTTTAAAGATCAATAGTCTTAAAAACCCTACAGTATATATATATATAT
>NW_006400014.1:3823021-3849069 GCF_000299155.1 Elephantulus edwardii
ACACACACTAGAAGGTGGACTTGACAGCAGTGGGCTTGCTATTGTCTAGTAGAGTAGTGATTTTCAAACATGGACCACATATGATACCCAAAGCTGAAACTACTAACCTTCCAAAATAATATGCTGCTAATCCCTTAATCATCTGCTATGTGTATATCTCTTGTCCATAAATGTCTATTCATTTTCCTCCCAAAGTCTTCAGTGTTGCTTATCTGGTTGCCATGGTTGGGTTTAACCATATATCACAGAACTGAGCTATGTCATTGATGATATCACACAAGGGCTTTGGGGAGCCTTAATACTCACTGAGAACCCAGTTGGAGCATTATCTCTAACAGTTTCTGTGAGAGAATGTTTTTCTATATAAGTTTTAAAAATAATTGGAGAAATAATCGTCCCCACTAGAATAGAAGTGGGAGCAGCACCATGACCCAGGCTCCTTCTCAGGTTCAGGTTTGGATTTCACCTGGTGGCAGTTCACGACTAACAGGCTGGTAAGATCAAGAACAATCTCATTCTCCAAGGGCAGGAAAATGGAAGTTTCTCCAGGAAGAGTCAGATAGAGGAGCTAACAGGGTAAGATGATTAGGAGGATTTATGTTGTTTGTTTGTTTGGTTGTCTTTTTTTTTAATTTTGTGTTCATGGCACACAGCATAGCCGCTTAGAGGGGGGCAAGGGGAGAGAACACAAAAACACGTGAATCTTGACCTGAGTCTTACATCTGATTATCACAGGTACAGACACAGTTTTCAGTTACTGAGATCTACAATCTCTGTCAGACTCCTTTCATTAATATTCACAACCTCAAACACCCAGTGAAAGGAAGATTATTATGAGTTGGAATTGACTCAATGGCAGGGGGTAGGTTTTGTGTTTACAGGTGCTGTACAGTGATAAATAAATATCACCTTCAAAACTGCCTCAAAAGAAGGCACTATCCTTTTCATTACAAACAGCCCTGAATTGAAGTTGGAGAAATTATCTGGGACTGAACAGGTTATGGGGCCAGTTAGATGGTGAGTTACAAAAACAGGAGGCTGATATGTAAATGGGAGAGGAGGCATGAGGGCTCAAGGATGGGGCACCGTGCAGGCATGGCAGCTCTGTCTCAGCTGTACTGTCCCCCAGAACCTAATCTCCAGTTCTTCAGGGCAAGTTAATCAGAGGATTATTCTCTTTGAGGTCATTTACTTGATCCTACAACCTAGAGCTCATCAAAGACACTCTAAGAGTAATGTTTCAAGGAGACTTAGAAACCAGTGAGCAAGATGATATTCTAGGACCAGAGAAAGGAAGAGGGCCACAATTTTTCAGGTGCCCAGGGAGCTAGAGTTAAAGTGACCTTAGACAATACCTGGAAAGTAGCATGGGGGAAGAGTAGATGGTTGGGCTGAGGGCTGTGACATAGAGCCCAGATGCGGCCCTGCTGATCTTCACTGTCTGCACCCATAAATCTCTGGGCACCCAGTGTTTAGGTCTCCAGGGATTGGGAACCAGCAGGAATTGAAAAATAAATGACTGGTGCATTTGATTCTTCCACATTCAGTGTAATTATCGATAGTTGTTATTATGTGCTGTCGACTATGACTCATAGCAACCCTATGAATAGAGAGATACTCTGAACCCTGCCCCATTCTGAGCCAGTCTCACTGTCTCTGACACACCTGAACCCAGGCCACAGTCACTGTGTCAGTCCATCCCATCTAGGATCTTCCTCTCCTGTACTGACCCTCCATCCTTCCAAGCATGATATCCTTCTCCAAAGACTGGCCCTGCCTGACAACATGCCAAAAATATGTGAGACAGAGTTTCCAAATCCTTGTTTCCGAGGAGCAACCTGGTTTCTCCCTCTCCAGGACAGACCCATCTGTTCTCTTAACAGTCCACAGTATGTTTGATATTCTTCTCCATCACCACAGATTTTATTGCTATGGTTTTGCTGCACTCTTTTTTTGTGGTGTTGCTGATTTCTCTATTCCATCTACTTTTCTGTGCTGAGTTCATTTTATGATTTACCTTACCAATTCCTTCATTACTGTTTCAATTGTTGTTGTTTTGGACTAAATTGCCTGCAACTCATAGTGACCCTAGGTACAGTAGTTCTAAACATTGTCCTATCTTGAACCAGCCTCACTGCCTCTGACACAACGACCCCCCCTTATCCCAGTCACTGTGTCAGGCCATCTCATCCAGGGTCTTCCTCTCTTGTGCTGTCCGCCCACCCTTCCAAACATGATGTTCTTCCCCAAGGACTGGTCCCTCCTGGTCATGTTCCCAAAATATGTTGTTTTTGTTGTGTTGTGTGCTATCACATGGTCGATATTTCTGTTGAGTTTGACTCATGTATTCCGTGTGTGTGTGTGAGTGTGTGTGTGTACCATCAAATCAGATCTGACTGGTACAAGAGGAGATTGCCCGTCCTTCTCCAGCAGAGTGTCTGGTGGGTTTGAACCACGTACCTCTGGGATTGGACATGTGTCTCGGGAGTCTTAGTGTCAGCTATAGCGGCCTCTGGCTCCTGGAAGAGAGGCCAAGATGGAATGCTCTGGCGCTTGTGACTTTCTTTTCACCACAAGTGGGTGTCAACATAGCAGACTTGTCAGATGAACTGGGGGTCTCTGGCCCAGAGGTTGCCAGCATTTGGGCGTGCATGCCAGAATGGTAAAATACAGAAATAGAAGCAGGAGTGGCATCCACTTCCATAATAGCTTGCCTTTGGAAACCCTATGAACCTGGAGAAAGGAAGAAAGCCACACAAGTCTTGAGGACTTAGATTCATAGTGTCGCTAAGAGTCGCCTATGTCTCGACAGCACTTAACAACAATAACACCAACATAGAGATCAGTTGGCCTAGTGGTGAGAAAGTGAGGCTACCAAGCCAAAGGTGGGTGTATTCTAATTTGCGGACCTCAGACATGTTTTTCATTGTTTTTGTTCAAACATTCTTCTAGGTTGTATGGCCCTGGTGTGTCCACTTGCCGTACAGAGGTAACTTGTGGTTGCTGTGAAGCTGAACACTGTGACACTGATGTGTCAAATGCATTAATGGTTACCTATGGTGGACAGTGTTTTGGTAGTGCTCCCTGATTAAAACAAGGTTGGAAGCAGCAGTGGCATCCACTTCCATAATAGCTTGCCTCCGGAAACCCTATGAACCTGGAGAAAGGTTGAAAGTCACACAGGTGTTGAGGACTTTTGTTCATAGGGTCCTATGAGTGACCTACAACTTGATGGTAATTAACAACAACCATCTTTGGAATTGCAGTGCAGCTTCTTGCCACTGGGCCACCAGAGTTCCCTTGACCCATGTACTCCTTATGATTTATTCTTTTTTGCTTCCTTCTTTTTCCAATTGTTCTTCTAACTGATTAGTATGGAAGGATATGTCCTGTATTTCACTATTTCATGTACCATTTCTTCAGATCCCCTCTTTTGTCCTTCCAATGTGTAATCTTTTTCTGAAATTCTAGTTTTCATGTTTGGCATTTCAATTTGTTGGTTTTTTGTTTGTTTGTTTGTTTGTTTGTATCTTCTAAGTAAAGGGAAAATGTAAATGAAAGAATATGAAGTAACTAATTTTTAAAACAAACCATCTGTTCCAAACATATGTGTATGTGGTTAGGAAAAAGAATATACCCAAAGGTAAATTTAGGAATTGTGGATACTTTGTGGAAACTGACTGGATTATTAAAAGGAAGCATTTAAATTTAGTTTTTATTTCTATATACATATTAGGAATAGAAAGCAGGATTTGGCATCCACTTCTAATGTAACAAGACTTCAAAAGCTCTCTGAACAATAGAGGAAAGTGGGTAGTAACTATGTTGTTGTTGTTGTTAGGTGCCATAGCTTTGCTCATGACTCATAGTGACCCTGTGTACAATAGCTCTGAACCCTACCTTATCCTGGGTCACTCTCACTGACTCTGATACACCTAATCCCATTGCTCCAGTTACTATTTCAATCCATCTAATCTGAAATCTTCTCCTGCACTGTCCCTCTACCTTTCCAAGCATGATGTCCTTCTCCAAGGACCAGTCTCTCCTGGCCACTTGCCCAAAGCATTTGAGACAGAGCTTCAAAATCCTTGCCTCCGAGGAGAAATTTGGTCTCACCCTCTCTAAAACAGACCTGTTCTTTGGCAGTCCATGGTATGTGCAAGACTATTACAGTACCACAACTCAAAAGCATGGATTATCCTTAGTCATTGTCCAGCTATCTGATGCATAGCAAGGAAGTATAAAGACCATGGCCTAAATCAGGTACACCTTAGTCTCTAGGCTGACATCATTGCTCTTTTGCAGTTTTATCTTTTGATTTTCTTATTGCTGATGTCAAGAATGGAGCCAAGTACCTAAAATTTTCAACAACCTCAATCTCTTTTCCATATTTCATGGTACTTCCAGTTGGTACAGTGGTGAGAATCTTTGGCTTCTTGGATTTCAGGTTCTATTCATATTGAAGACTACGGTCTTTGACTTCTGCAGCAAATGTTTCAGGTCAATTTCAGCAAGCAATCTTCCTCAATTTCAGCAAGGAAGATTTTGTATCATCTGTACAACACAGGTTGCTGAGTCTTTCTCCAATTCTGATGTCACACTGCTCATGAAGTCCAGTCTGCAAGATGATCTGTTCTGCATACAAATTGAAAAGTTATGGAGACAGGACACATCCCTGATCTACTCCCTTCCTAATTTTGAACCTTGCTCTGTTGAGATGACTGCCTTCTGGTCCAGATATGGTTTCACATGAGCACAATCAAGTGTTCTGGGATTCCAGTTCTTCACTAATTAGCCCAATTTGTTGTGGTCTAGTATGAGAGTTAAAGCCCAGATGAGAAGCCAATCAAAAATTGGGAGGAAAAAGAGGCAAGGCCTCCATTGATAATTGAAATGTGAAATGTATAAAATATAGTTCTAGAAAAATCAGAAGTTATAAAAAATTAAATGGAATGCATAACAGACATTCTAGGCATTAGCAGAAATGGACCTGATTTCACTTTGAATCAAATCACCACATATGATTTACTATTTTGGAGATGAAATGGTGAAGAAGAATGGTGTTGTATTTATAGGTAAAAAGGCTGTTGCAATATCTATCATAAAGTACAATAATGTGGGTGATAGAATAGTATCCATACACATACAAGGAAGATGTGTTAATATAATTGTTACTAAAATATACATGCCAATAGCAATAGACAAGGAAATTGATGAATTCTACCAACATTGACTTGCACATGAATAATTGATGGTCTGACTCACAGTCCACCCTTGGCCTAGTTTTGACTACCGATAATTGAGCTTCTCCAATGGTTTCTTCCACAGATGTAGTTAATCTGATTCCTGTGCAGCCCATCAGGTGAGGTCCATGTATAAAGTTGTCATTTGTGTCTTTTTAAAAAGGTATTTACAATGAATAAATCATTGAAAATACAACACTTGGGGAGCGCTGGTGGTCTAGTGGCAAGGAGCTGCAACTACAATCCCCGAGGCTCACGGTTCGAACCCACCAGATGCTCTGCAGGGAAAGGAGGGACAATCTCCTCCTGTACCAGTCAGATCTGATTTGACGGTACACTCACACAAAAATAAAAAAAAATTTAAAAAAAAGAAAATACAAAACTAGATCATTCTGTTTCCAGCCTCATTTCTATCTATCACCAAGCTCATATTTTCCAACTACTATTCTTTCGTAAATGTTTACAACTTTTACATACAGTCATCAGTTATCGTTAACACATCTTGATTGCATGTTTGGTCAATTTTAAACTGTAAGAAGTGGTAAAAATTATCAATTTCTTCCTTTTTTGGCTCTAGATGTAGATTTCATTTTTGTGTATGGATAATGTCCTATCATTCACAAAATTGTATTTCAGGATAGAACTTGAAATTGACTTTTTGACTATGAGTTCAACTCCATTCTTCTGGTTTTCATTCCTAGCATAGTACACCATATCTAATTCAAAGTGGCCAAAGCTCATCCATCTCATCTCTTTAATGACTAGAATGTTGATATTCATGATGCTCCATTTCATTTTTCAAAATTTCTAGTTTCCTAACCTTCAAGCTATGTACATTCTATGTTTCTATTATTAAACGATGTTTGCCATTGTTTTTCCTCATTTTGACTGAAATCCAACCACTACTGCTATAACTATCCACATTCCTCTACTGTTCATAACATTTTCAGAAGCCTTTATTTAAGAAGTGGATTGCAAATCCTGCTTCCGACTCTGTCATCATCTGGGAGTTCTACTAAAACTTGTCCATCAGTAACCTTTGTGGCATTTGACACATCAGCGGCATAGCGTTCAATATCATAGCAATCCACAAGTTATCTCAGTAAAGCAAACTGACAGACAAGTGCTGTACCAATTAGAACAGTCTTTTTCCAAACACAACAAACTGACAATTCAATTTGTGATTCTAATAGCAAATCAGTCTTCACCATGTGGCCCTCAGCCCCAACCATCTTCTAATAACAAAGGCCCACCCAGTGGGTCCTAATTGGTTTAAACAAGAGTCTTCAAGCCCTCAACTGATTGTTAGTTAAATAAAAATGACCAAACAGCTTGTTGTTGTTAAGTGCTGTCCAGTTATAGGCAACTCATAGTGATCCTATGAATAAAAGACCTGGACACTTGTATAACTTTCATCCTTTCTCCAGGTTTATAGGGTTTCTGGAGGCAAACTAGTTCAGAAGTGGATGCCACTTCTGCTTTCAATCTAGTTGTAATTGGGGGGCTCCACCAAACACTGTCCACCATAGGTAACCAGTCTCACATTTGACACGTCAGTGTCACAGTGTTCAGCTTCACAGCAACCACAAGTTTACCTCTGTACAGCAAGTGGACAGACCAGGGCTATACGATCTAGAAGACTGACCTAAAACAATTAAAAAACAGGTCTGAGGGCTGTGGATTAGAGTCACCCACTTTCGGCTCAGCAGCATCACTTTCTGTCCACTAGGTCGACTGATCTCTCTCTAAGCCATTGTTGTTGTTAAGTGTCGTTGAGTCATAGGTGGCTCATAATGATCCTGTGAACGAAAGACCTGGACACTTGTATAAATTTCATCCTTTCTCAATTATTAATTATACCAAACTACCAAACTGCTTACACCTGATTGCTAATTAAGTAAAAATTACTTCCTTTCAGAATCCAACTGCTTCAAGCAAAAGACTTTCAGGCTGGTCTCAACCAACTTTTAATAACAAATTGATAATGAGTAATGATTGGTTACTAATTTTTTAGTTCAAATTGAAGCTGAAGAAAATTAAAGTAAGGCCAGAAGAACCAAGACATGATCTTGAATCAATTCCATCTGAATTTCAAGATCATATTAAGAACAGGTTTGTAGCATTGGATGTTAGTGATTGAAGACCAGATGAGCTATGGGATGATATCAAGGATATCCATGAAGAAAGCAAAAGGTCATTACAAAGAGAGAGGAGAAAGAAAAAATTGAGATGGATGTTAGGGGAGACTTGCACTATAGCACTGAAAAGTCAAAACAAAGGGAAAACATGGCAAATAAAAAAGTTGAACAGAAGATTTCAAAGAGCAGCTCAAGAAGATAAAGCAAAGTATTATAAAGGAAAGTGTAGAGACCTGCAATTGGAGAATAGAAAGTGAAGTACTCGCTGTGCATTTCTCAAGTTGAGAGAACTGAAAAACAAATTTAAACCTTGAGTTGCAGTATTGAAAGATGCTATGGGAAGTATATTGAATATCCCAGAAATCATCAAGATGGATGGAATAGACAGAATCACTCTAATAAAAAGAACTGACACTGAAAAATTTCAGGAAGTGCCATATGAGGAGGAGCCAATCATAATTAAGGAGGAAGTGAAAGCTACGTTGAAGGCATTGGGGGGCGGGGTAAAAAACGCCTCAGGAATCAATGGGGTATCAATTGACTTCTTTTTACTAACAGATGCAGCCCGGATGCACTCACCAGTCGATGCCAGGAAATTTGGAGGACAGCTATCGGGCTAGTGGATTGAAAGAGATCGATATTTATTTGCATTCCCAAGAAAGGTAACCCAAGAGAATGTGGAAACTATAAAAAAATCATTAAAATATCAAATGCAAGTGAAACACTGCTGAAGATCATTTTTAAATGGCTAGAATAGTACATAGATAAGGAACTGCCAGAAGTTCAAGCAAGATTTAGAAGAGGCCATGGCACCAGCAAAATCATTGCTGATGTCAGATGGATCCTGGCTGAAAGTAAAGAATACCATAAGAATGTGTATTTATGCTTTATTGACTGTGCAAAGGCACTTGACTGTGTGGATCATAACAAGTTATAACTAACATTGAGAAGAATGGAAATCCAAGAGCATTTAATTGTGCTCATGTGAAACCAATATCTAGACCAGGAGGCTGTTGTGAGAACAGGGCAAAGAAACACTTCATGGATTAAAGTTAAAAAGGGTGTGTGTCAGGATTGTATTATTTTCCTTTACCTATTCAGTCCATATGCTGAGAAAATTATTGCAGAAGCTGAATTCTATGAAGAGGAATTTGTCATCAGCATCGAAGGGAGACTCATCAATAACTTGCATTATGCAGCTGACACAATCTTGCTTGTTGAAAATGAGGAGGACTTGAAGCACTTTTTGCAGAAGATCAAAGAGTACAGACTTCAATATGGATTACATCTCAGTGTCAAGAAGACAAAGATTCTTACAACTGGATCAATAGGCAACATCATGATAGATAGAGAAAAGCTTGAAACTGTCAACAACTTTATCTTATTAGATTCACAAATAACACCCCTAGTACCAGCAGTCAGGAGACATATTGCACTGGGAAAGCCTGCAGCTAGAGACCCCTCCAAATTATGAGGAGCAACGGTGTCAATTTGAGGACTAAGTTGTGTTTGATTCAAGCCATGGTCTTTCCAGTCACTTACTATGCATCTGAGTGCTGGACAGTGAATAAGGATTCAATAAGGACAGAAGAAGAATTGATGCCTTTGAGCTGTGGCGTTGGAGAAGAACGCTGAACATCCCATGAACTTCCAAAAGAACAAATATGTCTTGGAAAGGGTGCAGCCAGAGTGCTCTTTGGAGACAAAGATGATGAGGTTTTACCTCACATATTTTGGGCATGTTGCTAGGAGGGAATATTTTTTGGAGAGGGAGATAATGCTCAGAAATGTGGAGGGTCAACGAAGAAAGGAAGCCACTCAACCAGGGAGATGGACACGGTGAAGTGGTTCTAGTGTCAGAATGTGTGAGGATGGCACAGGATAGGACAGGGCTCAGATCTATTGTTCATAGGGTTGCTATGGGTCATACAAGACTGGACAGCACCTAACTACTATAACAACTAACATTGCCAAAATTGACAATCTGTAAATGATTAAACATGAAATAAAGGTGCATTAAGGATAGTTGTTGAATGGAATGAAAAAGTTGGAAACAAAGTAAAAGAAATAGTATGGACTTGGAGACAGAAATGAGGCTAGAGAGTAAATGACTGAATTCTTATATTGAATGATTCGTCAAAAATAATTTTTTTAAAATAAAATCACAAATGATGACTACAAACATGAACCTTATTTATTGGACTGCATAGGAATTGAATTGACTACATCTGTGAAAAGAACCACTGAAGAAGCTCAATATCATCACTCAAAATAAGGCCAGGTGCTGACTGTGAGACTGACCATCAATTACTTATTTGAAAATGCAAATTGAGGCTGAAGAAAGTGAAAACAAGTCCACAAGAACCAAAAATATGACCTGGGTCTATCCCACTTGAATTTTAAAATCATCTCCAGGGTAGGTTTGTTACATTGAACAATAACTATTGAAGATCAGATGACATATGGGGTGGCATCCAAGATATCATCCATGAACAAAGAACAAAACGTCATTACAAAGACAGAGGAGGGAGAAAAGACCAAAAGATATCAGAAGAGACTCTGGAAATTGCACTAGAATGCCAAGAAACCAGTTCAAATGTAAGAGATGAACAGAAGATTTCAAAGGGCAATTTGAGAAGACAAAACAAAGTATTATAATGGAATAGTCAAAGAGCTGGAGTTGGAGAACAAAAAGGGAAGAACTGGTCCAGTATTTCTCAACTTGGAAGAACTAGAAAAAGAAATTCAAGTTTCAAATTGCAATACTAAGGGAAAAATCTTGAATGATCCAGGAAACATCAAAAGAAAATGGAGAGAATACATAGAGTCATTGAACCAAAAAGAATTTATCAATACTGATATATTTCAGAAAATAGTATATGATAAATATCCAATGTTAACGAGGGAAGAAGTTCAAGCTTCATTGAAGGCAAAGAATAAGACCCTAGAAATTAATGGTATACCAATGAGCATATTTAAACTAACAGATGCAGCCCTGGACGTGCTTACCAGTTTATGCCAGGAAATTTGGAGGACAGCCACTTGGCCAACTGAGTGGAAGAGATCTATATTTGTTTTCATTTCCAAGAAAGATGATGCAACAGAATGCAGAAACTATGTAAAAGTATCATTATGCCTTGATTCAGGCCATGGTCTTTGCAATTACTTGCTATGCATCAGAAAGCTGGACAGTGACGATATATGATAAAAGGAGAATTGATGACTTTGAGCTGTGGTGCTGGAAAGGAGTATTGCACATACCATGGACTGCTAGGAAGACAAACAGGTTCGTCCTAGAGAGGGTGAGACCAGGCTATTCCTTGGAGGCAAGGACTCTGAAGCTTTTTCTGACTGACTTTGGTCATGCTGCAAGAAGGGACTAGTCCTTGAGAGGGATGTCATGCTTGAGAGGGTGGAGCAGCAGTATAGGGGAGAAAGACCCTTGATGAGATGGATTGATTCAGTGACTAAGGTAATGGGGATAAGTGTGTCAGAGACAGTGAGAATGGCACAAGATAGAGCAGGGTTTAGGGCTGTAATACAAAGGGTTGCTAAGAGTCGCGGGCGACTTGACAGCACATAACAACCACCATCTCCCTTACTGAAAGTGAAAAGTACTTGAAGGACTTTGTTAATAGATTATTCTGGACTTCAGAGAGGGGCCCTGGTGGGACAGGAAGTTAAGAACTGGGCTCACTAACTAAAAGCATTTACATCCCCAAAATCTTGAGCTGAATAATACATAACGTGCTAGCTAAATAAATTAATTCATAGAGTTACTATGAGTCATAGTTCACTGGACAACACGTAACAGCAATAACATTAACATGAGTAAAAAGTACCGAAAATACTTTGTCTTGTATCAGGCACACCTTAGTCTTTAAAGTGACATCATTGCTCTTTAGAACTTTCAAGTTCTTGACAGGAGATTTCCCCAGTGTAACATCTTTTGATTTCTTGACTGTTGTTGCCATGGATGTTGATTGTGGATCCAAGTAATATGAAATTGTAGAAAATTTCAAAAATTTCTCCATCTATCACAATGCAGCCTATTGGTTCAGTGATGAGGATTTTTTGTTTTCTGGATGTGGATGTGTAATCCACACTGAAGACTGTAGTCTTTGATCTTCTAGCAAGTGCAAGTCATCTTCACTCTCTACAAGTTAGGCTGTATCATGTGCAATGAGGCATGTAGTTAATGAGTCTTCCTCCAATTCTGATGCTACATTAGTCTTCATATAGTCCAACTTCTTGAATTATTTGCCCAGCATACAGACTCACTAGGTATGGAGAAAGAATACAACCTGACACATACCTTTCCTGATTTAAAATTATGTAGCGTTCACTTCCTCTGTTCAGTATAGTATATGGTTTAAGTATAGGTTTTAGATATGCACAATTTAGTGTTCTGGGATTTACGCTCTTCTCAGTATTATCTATAATTTGTTATGATCTGCACAGTCAAATGCCTTTACATATTCAATAAAACACAAGTAAACTAATTTCTGGTATGCTCTGTGTTAACATAACAATGATACCTCTTATGTCAAGGTATAAGAATTCTTCCACATATATAGAAAATCTTTATCAGTTTTGTGTAATAAAAGGAAAGATCATGACCAGAGAACACACCATAGTTTCTTTAGGATTGTCTCTACTTCTTCTGGCTACACTTGTTGGACAGATTTAAAAAGGCATCTCTAGGAAAGGTTTCTCTTGACTTTTAAAACAGTAAGATAGTATGATAGTTGAAGCAAAGCATTTTCAGAATATAGAATAGAAAGAGGCTAAAGAAAAATTTTAAAAAAGAAACAAACCAGAAGGTACAATGGAGAAGAGAGGGAAGAATAAACATAATTTCAGCAGCGATAGACAGAATTCAAACACACAGTTGTTGTGTCATCTGACTACTCATGGTGGCCATTCACCAGGTTCCACGTCTGTAAATCTTAACAGGGACATATTGTCTCCTTTCTCTCCCAGAGTGGCTCATTTCATTGGGTGCCTATCTAGTGAAATGATTCTAATTAATAGAATATTAACTATATAATGTTAGTTTTTGTTGTTAGTTGCCATCGACTTGAGTACTACTCATAGCGACCCTATGAACAAAAGGTCTGAACCCTGTTCCATCCTGTGCCAACCTCACAATCTCCGATACACTCAATCCCATTACTGGAGTCACTCTGTCAGTCTTCTCGGTTGAGGATCTTCCCTCTACCTTTCCAAGCATGATGTTCTCCTCCAAGGAATAACTTCTCCTAAATTTATGCCTAAAGTATGTGAGATGAAGCTTTATCATCTTTGCCTCCAATGAGTTTTTTGGCTGCACCTTTTCCAAGACATATCTGTTCTTTTGGAAGTCCATGGATATTCATTATTCTTCTCCAACAATGCAGCTCAAAGACATCAATAATTCTTCTGTCATCCTTATTCACTGTCCAGCTCTCAGACATATAGCAAGTGATTGGAAAGATTATGGCCTGAATCAGACGCACCTTAAACTGACATCATTATGCCTCAATAATTTGTAGTGATCCCTAACTGCAGTTTTTCCCAGTGCAATGTGTCTCCTTATTTCCTGACTGCTGGTACCAACGGTGTTAATTGTGGATCCAAGCAAGATGAAGCTGTTGACAGTTTCAGTCTCCTTTTCCATCCATGATGATGTTAACTATCAGTCCATTGGTGAGATTTTTTTTATTCTTGACGTTGAGATTCAGTCCACATTGAAACCTGTAGTCTTTAATCTTCTGCAGTAAGTACTTCAAGTCCTCTTCACTTTTCAAGTCCTCTTCACTTTCAGCAAGCAAAGCCATATTATCAGCATAATGAAGTTATTGGCTAGTCTTCTTCCAGTTCTGTTGCTACATTCTTCCTACAGTCCAGCTTCCCAAATAATTTGTTCTCCATACAGATTGAATAGGTACAGAGAAAGGATACAACCCTGATGTATGCCTTTCTTAATTTTAAACTATGTAGTGTTCACACAAAAGCTTCTTGGTCTAAGTACAAGTCTCACATGAGCACAATTAAGTGTTCTGGAATTCCCATTTTTCTTATTATTAGCCATCATTTGTTTTGATAACACACAGTCAAATACCTTTGCATAGTAAATAAAGCACCTGAAATAATAGGCCTCTGAAAATGTTATGAACAGTAGAGAAACATGGATAGTTATATTAGAGGTAGAGCCCAGATTGTGAACCAAAATGAGGAGAAATAGTTACAAACATCCTTTAATAGTTCAAACACGGAATGTACAAAGTATGAATGTTGGACAACTAGAAGTTGTTAAAAATTAAACATAACACGTGAACATCGACGTTCTAGGCATTAGTGGGATGAGATGGACTGGCTCTGGCCACTTTGAATCAGACAGTCACATGGTATACTATGCCGGGGATGAAAACCAGAGGAAGAATGGTGTTACATTCAAAGTTAAAAAGACAATTTCAAGTTCTAGCCTGAAGTACAATGTTGTGGGTTACAGGATATTATACATATGCATACAAGGAACACCTGTTAATATGATTATTATTCAAAAATATTCATCTACATTTAAAGCCAAAGAGTAGGATATTGAAGATTTTTATCAAATTTTGTAGCCTGAAATTGGCCAAATCTGCAATATGTACTAATGATAACTGGTGACTGGAATGCAAAAGTTGGAAACAAATAAGTACTCAGGAGAAAAAAATAATCCGATCAACCTTTGATGGTAATGGGAATTATTGGAAGACACTATTAAATAAATTCATTCACACAGTGGAACATTACACAGCACGCAGGAACAGTGACTTTATAAGTTACTCCCTAACTTGGGAGGGATTGGAGAGCATTATGCTGAGTAAACTAAGTCTCACCAGGGCAAATACTGTATAAAACCATTATTGTAGAATGAGTATGAGGATCCAAGGGGAGGGGAGGGTGAAGGCAGAGGGGTGAGGATGGGCGGGGATGGAGTGGGGTGTTAATCATAGGGTTGCACAATTTGATGGGAGAGGTGAAGGAAATGGGAAGGATCTTATGTGAAAAACAATATTAGAACTTTTCAAAGAAACCAGTATAAAATTTTTAAAAAGAAAGAAAAAAACAAACATACACATTGATCCTATAATCCCACTGTTGTGCCATTGAGTCGCCTATGTACAACAGCCCTAAACTGCTCTGTCTAGTGCCAGCCTCGCTGTCTTCTACACACCCGCCCCAATTACTCCAGTCACTGAATCAATCCACCTCATAGAGGGTCTTCCTCTCCTGCGCTATCCCTCTACCCTCCCAAGCATGATGTCCCTCTCCAAGGACTTGTCCCTCCTTGCAACATGTCCAAAGTATGTCAGACGAAGCATCAGAATCCTTGCCTCCAAGGAGCAACCTGTTTTAACCCTTTCCAGTTTGAACCTGTTTGTTTTCTTAACAGACCATGGTATATTCAGTACTCTTCTTTAGCATCACAGCTCAAAAGCATCAATTCTCCTGTCCTCCCTAGTCATTGTCCAACTCTCTGATGCATAGCAGGTAATGGCAAAGACCATGGCCTGTATCAGGTGCACCTTAGTCTCCAGAGTGACACCATTGCTCTTCCGTATCTGGAGAGGTCTGTAACAGCAGATTTTCCCATCACGATACATCTTTTAATTTCCTGGTTGATGGTGCCAAGAGTGTTGACTGTGGAGCCAAGCAAACTAAAGCTGTGAACAATCTCAATCTGATGGTGCCAATTGGTCCTGTGGTGAGAATCTTTGTCTTCTTGATAGTGAGCCTCAATCCATATTGAAGATTGCAGTCCTTGGCCTTCTGCAGCAAGCACTTCAGGTCCTCTTCAGTTTCAGCAAGCACTACAAGGAATATAATCCATAGGGGTGATAGATGCATCAAAACATAAAATTCTAAGCAATACAGACCAACGAGGGGGCAGGGGAAATGACAACTCTTTAATTTGGGGCTGTAGCTTTCACCAGACATCCCTTCATGACCCATGTTGTTGTTAGGCGTCGTTAAGTCGATTTCTATTCATAGCGACCCTATGAACAACAGATAAGAACTTTGTCCCATCCTGTGCCATCCTCACAATCTCTGACACACTGGAGCCCATTACTGCTGTCACCGTGTCAGGCCACCTGGTTGAGGGTCTTCCTCTCCTTGTCTGTCCCTCTACCTTTCCAAGCATGGTGCCCATCTCTAAGAAATAACCTTTCCTAGCAACATGCCCAAAGTATGGGAGGTGAAGCTTCATTATCTTTGCCTTCAAGAAGCACTGTGACTGTACCTCTTCTGCATCTGTCTGTACATAATGTGAGCGCACGGGATTGCATGCCTCCCTGGTTTAGGTGAGTCGGCTATCCTACTTTTAGTGAGTGCTGCCATCTGGTGGGAGTCTTTAAAAGTGTGTGAATCTGAAGAAAAAGCCTCATCCCTTGAACTCGTGTCCCAATAGTTGTGTGAAAATCCATTTAATATATGTTTATTTTCAATGCCCTAAAATATCTTTCAATACTAGAAGCATGTGGTATAAACAGAAAAATTAAAACAATGTAATTGAGACTTGGAACTCCTAAAAATTAGTTAAAACTGTGCCCTCAAAATGGATTATATATGGGCTCAGCAGAGGTTGGCAGTTCAAACCAGCCACAGATTAGTTATGCTACTACTGTTAAAATGTAAAAGTCTGGAAACTTGCTAGAATTAAGCCATGAGCCAAAATGAATGCAACAGTAGTATTGTTGGTTATATAATTTTGTTTTGTTTTGTTTTCTATATTCAGATCACTCAAGAGGCTGGACTTTAAGAAGAATGTGGCATAAATTGGAGGAAGACTTATCAACAATCCGTGTTATGCAGACGACATAACCTTGCTTGCTAAAAATGAGGAGGACTTAAAGCGTTTGCTGCAGAAAGTCAAAGACTGCAGTTTTAATATGGATTTCATCTCAACTTCGAAACAGATTCTCACCAACGGATCAATAAGCAGCATCATGATAGATGCAGAAAAGACTGAGGTTGTTAATTTCATCCTTGCTCGGATCCACAGTCAACACTCCTGTCACCAGCAGTCAGGAAATCGAAAGATGAGTTGCTTTAGGAAAATCTGCTGTCAGGGACCTCTCCAGAATGCTAAAGAACAATGACAAGGAACCCCTGAAAGATTATCTCTGCAACTATCAGAAACCACAGTCTGAAGAGCTGGAGGGAATCTGAGAGGGAGAGAAGAGGAGAGACTAGAAAGTCTTGTCTGTGGAAGGACCCGAGAGCCAATGTGACCTGAAGACAAAACTGGCGGAAGAAAAGATCTCACACCTGCCTGCTCACAGCCTCATTCTACTTCCAAAGGACAAAAGTTTTCCCGGCTCTTATCCAATTAGACACTAAGGGCCTTTGAGTAATGACATGAACAAGTCCCAGAACTGAATTGACCAAATGATGGTCATAGAGCCTCTGGAAAATCTCACCTCATCTTTCTTTCCTTTTTAAGGTTCAAAATTAAAGAGACTCATTTCCAACACAGCTGTGTTGAAATGTGTGAATTTCTAGAAAACTTTACAAGGAAGGTACTTGGTAAATTTAGTATTTTTAAAAGCAATTTTTGTTGTTGTTTTGTGCCATTGGTTTGCCTGCTAATCCAAGCAACCCTATGTAAAACAGCTCTGAAGCTTGCCCTGTCCTCAGCCTGTTTCACTGACTCCGACACACCTACCTCCATTGCCCCAGTTACTGTATCAATCTATCTCATCCTGGGTCTTCCTCTCCTGTGCTATCCCTCCACCCTTCTGTGCATGATGTCCCTTTCCTAGGACTGGTCTCTCCTGGCCATGTGCCCAAAGTATGTGAGCTTCAAAATCCTGGTCTTCAAGGAGAAACATAGTTTCACCACCTCCAAAACAGACCTTTGTTGTCTATGGTATGTTCAAGACTATTATTCTCCAGCACCACAGTTCAAAGCTATTAATTCTTCATCTGTAACTCTTAGTCATTGTCCAGCTCTCTGATCTATAGCAAGTAATTGTGAAGACCATGGCCTGAATCAGGCACACTTTAGTCTCTAGAGTGACATCGTTGCTTCTCAGTACTCTAAAGAGGTCCCTGTTGCAAATTTTCCCAGTGCAATTCGTTTCCTGATATCCTGATTGCTGGTGCTAATAATATTTATTGTAGAGTCAAGCAAGCTGTAATTGTTAACAACTTCAATCTCTTCTCCACCTACTATGGTGCTGCCTATTGGCCCAGTGGTGAGAATCTTTGTTTTCTCAATGTTGAGCTTCAATCTAGATTGAAGTTGACAGCCCTTGACCTTTTGCAGCAAGTGTTTCAGCTCCTCCTCAGTTTCAGCAAAGAAGTTTGTGTCATCTGCATAATGTAGGCCATAAATCAGGCCATAAAGAGGGAGGAAATATTCCCAATGAGCACAACATCCTAAGGGCTGCTACTCAAAATATATTAGGATCTCTCTTATAGCAATGATAAAAGGCAAAAAACCAAATGTAGATGGATACTCAAAAGTCATTACAGAAAAAGAACTTAAAATGTTTTATATACACAGCCCCCTGCCCCTGAGAAGTAATCTGGACTATACACCATTAACAAGAGAATAGTGTTTCCTATACGCAGGGATTTAGGGTCACTATGAGTGCTAGTGGACTCAAGGGCACACTACTAGTCCTTGACTTAGTGGTAAGGAATTTCATGACCAATACAAAGGTATGCAGTTTGAATCCATGGGAAAGAGATGTGCAATCTCCTCCCATGCTATATACTGCAACCATAAATTGCTGGAGGGTCAGCTATAGGTCAGTTCTGATTCAAAGGTACACAACAACAACTGCTCACCTACCACTCACTTAATTCTTTCAATCTTAAGGTATGTTTATCTAGAAAGTATTTTCATTGTTTTTATGTGTCATTGAATCAACTACGACTTATAGTGACCCTATGAACCACTGATCTGAACCCTGCCCTATCCTGTTCCATCCTCACCGTTTCTGATATACTCTAGCCTATTGTTACTGCACTGTATCAATCCATTTTGTTGAGGGTCTTTCTTATGATGACTCTCCATCTTTTTCATGATATCTTTTTTTAAGGACTAGCCCCTCTTAATTGGGAATATTAGAAATATTGGAAACCAAGAGGTACAGCACTGTTCTGTGTGATACAGCACTGATCTGTCATTTCACTGTACTGAGGCAATTTGGAATTTTTGTGATGCTGAAGGGTGTACCATTGATGTGTCAAATGCCATAATGATTACACATGGCTGACAATGTCTGGTAGAACTCACAGATTAAGACAGGCTTGGAAGCAGGAGTGGCATCCACTTTCTTAACCGTATGCCTTTGGAAACTCTATGAACTTGAACTTGGAGAAACAATAGTTCTAGAAAGGCTTCAGGTTTTCATGCTCAACTCGATAACAATCATGCCTGTGGAAACTCTGAACTTAGAGAAAGGACATAGTTATAATTAAAGTTATAGAACAAGGTTAAGGTCTTTTTTTTTATAGGGTCACTACTTGAAGGCACTTAACAACAACATATAACATCAGGACCTTGTCCCTATTTTGGAGTTGGGTGAAGCGGCTGGACTCTGTAAGATGGTGCTCTTGTTTTAGTTGAGGATCTGTGTGGATTATTTGGTTATTTTTTTTTAGCTTCTTGTTTAGAGTCAACAAGACCTTCCAAGAGGGCCCTTGTATTTAAAAGTTGGGCCTGGGGGATTATATTTTAATCCCATGTTACTATATTTTGGAGGAACATTCTTCTAAGCTGTACAGCACTTTTGTCAATTTGCTGGGCTGAGATAATCTGGATTTGCTGTGATACTGAACCTTGTGCCATTGGGGTCTCAAATGCCATAATGGAACAACTGTGCCATAGGTGCACCAAACACCATAATGGCTACCCATTGTGGGCAGTGTTTAATTGAGCTCCCAGATTGATTTGGAAGCAGGAGTGGCATCCACTTCCTAAACCACATACCTCTGGAAACTGTATGAATTTGGAGAAATAATGATATAAGTTATAGAAAGGCTTCAGGCCTTTTGTTTATACATATATGCATGTGTGTATGGAAGCAGAAGGTTTGGAAGCAGAAGTGGCATCCACTTCCTTAACCGTATGCCTTTAGAAACTCTATGAACTTGAAATTGGAGAAACAATAGTTCTAGAAAGGCTTCAGGTTTTCATGCTCAACTCGATAACAATCAACTACAATAAGGTCGGAAGTGACTCGATGGCACATAACAACAAACAACAACAAAACACATGGAGCTGTGTAGGACCAGACATGTGGGTAAATAATATATATAAAATCACAAGTTTAAAAAAAAAAAGCAGGTGAGCTCAGACCTGCCTGAGACTGACTTGGCATTCCCTGTGCCTTAATCAGAGCTTCCCAGAACACCTTGGCTTTGCTTCTGCTTAAATGCCAAAGCCAATTGACCTTCTTCAAGGCTGGAGATCGATATAGCAAAGCATTTCCCTTAGTTAGGCTAGCTTCTGGGAACAGGTGTTTTCTGCCAAAGAGGAGAAAAGAAAAGAGAAACATAAATAGTACTGAGCTCTAAATTTACCTATGTTTATATTGGAAGTAGACTTCACTACTTCAGACTTCACTAATCTTTATCACTTTATGTGGTGTCAAGGGTTTATTGTTCAAAATGACTTTCTCATCCACTGATTGACTTTAACTTTGCCACATGGATGGACAGAATATGAGAATAGGGTGTGTTAGCCTGTCTACAAGAGAACTGGCTAGTCTTGCCACTAAATTAAGTAGATTCAGCTGCAGATTTTAGCAATCTCATAACCAGTAAACCAGAAGCAGGAATGCAGTGTGTGTGTCCTTTGGGGCCTAAGATGCCTTCACACTGGGGCCAACAGAAGCAGCAACATGACATGAGACAGAGCTGACCTTGGACCTACCCCATGGAACCAGAGCTAGTAGCCTTGATCCAAGCTTATAGCAGGACTGGGAGAAAGATGCCATAATTGGCAGAATTAAGCATTTCATAACACTGGCCCAAAGCACCAAGGTTGAAGATTGTGGAGCCTGAGAGCACATTTTGGAAGTTGTCCTGACTTACTGGATCCTGTTGCCAACCTGAAAATAGCCTTTTGACTTCCTAGATAAACCTCATAATTGTGAGTATAGTTCTGTGTGGTCTGTGACCTATTTCAATAGATTTTTCACCTAATAGAGCAATTAGATTGGTGTGGAATTAGTAGAAGTAGGTGAAGGAGCATATGGGATCGTTCTGACCTCACAGGAATTTGGTTTTGTGTTGTGGATGCTGTTGACAAGGTCAGTTTCCCTTTGTAGAGTTAGCAGAAGTTGCACATTGTTGTCCTCATGCTGGCCCTGATCCTTTTACACTTTCCTTTGTGCCTTGATGGTTGAGGCTTAACGAGGAGCTTCAAGGAAACCATTCATGGCCCTAATTTCTGCACTATAATCCCAGTCAGCAACAAGTCTGAAAGTTCCTTACTGTAGGACTTACTATTTCTCATTACTCTCAGAGATGTTAATGTCCCACTAGAGTGATTAATTTATTATAAATTGTTGTTGTTGTTATATGCCTTCAAGTCACCTGAGACCCATAGTGACCCTATGTACAGCAGCTCTGAACCCTGCCCTATCCTGAGCCAGTCTCACTAATTCTGACACACCAACCAAGACTGCTTTCTGGTCCAAGTATAGGTTTTGCATAAGCACTATCAGGTGTAAGTATTAAAGTGGGTTCTTTTGTGGTTTTTTTTTGTTTTTATTATTATTTTTTGTGCATGTACCATCAAATCAAATCTGACTGGTACAGGAGGAAATTGTCCCTCCTTCTCCGGCAGAGCATCTGGTGGATTTGAACCGAGTACCTCTGGGATTGCAGTACAGCTTCTTGCCACTAGGCCACCAGTGCTCCCCTAAAGTGGGTTCTTTTTAATGAAGATATAATCGCATACCTAGATACTAGACAAATAGATAAAAATCAATGCTTCCTCCAAAAATGTAGAGACAAGCATCTCAAATGATAAAATATTTGTTTGCAACAGCAAAGGATAAACACAAAGACCACACATGTACTAAATAAAAGATAAATAAATGCAAGGAGCCGTGGTGTCCCAGTGAGTGAGGAGTTACCTGCCAACCAAAGGCCATTGAATTCACTGAGCATCAAGTTCTGACTTGATGGCAAATTACAATAATAAATTCAAGATAATATTCCATATTTTTTAATGGGAAGTCTTTTCAAATAATGAGAAGTCCCCAAAATAATTATGTAACTGTCATGCATTTATAGTTCAAATATTTATATAGTTGATTTCAAATTGTACCAAGTGATTGTAAGTTACAGATGTTATTTGTTGTGTACCATCGAGTTGGAACCAACCCACAGCTGACCCTCTGGTTTTCAGAGGCAGTTAATTGCATGGGAGGAGATTGCCCATCCCTCTCCCATGGAGCAGTTGGTGGCCTCAAACTGAAGCTCTCATAATATGTGAATTTATTAAAAGAAACTTTCAGTGAGGGTGACATTCTCACTTGAGCAGTGCACATCTCTTTTTAATTTCTCTTCAAACTCTTTCCTAAGAAGCTTTCTACTTAGAATTGTTTCTAAACGTAGTTTAGATTCTTCAATATTTCTTAACCAAGCCATGATGGAAAGGTGAATTGTCTTTCTCATAATAGATATTATTTTCTTAGATAAACTTTTTCTAATACATATGTAGGGAGCTCTGGTGGCCTAGTGGCAAGAAGCAGCACTGTAATCCCAAAGGCACACACAGTTCAAATCCTCCAGAGCAATCTTCTCCTGTGTGATTAACTGCCTCTGAAAACCTCCAGGAGGGTGAGCTATGGATTAGTTCCGACTCGACAGTAACAACAACATATATGTGAGAACTAGAACTTTGCTGCCACAAACCTCAAATGGACAAAATACATTTCCTTCACCTGTATATGTCTGTGTGGGTTGTATAAATCAGCCAAAGAAAGAGTCACTTGATGTGTCCGAGGGAGAAAGATCTTGAGAACTCAACATGAAAATAAAGATGGAATTAGGTGGTATGTGTTGGGAGAAGGAAAAGATCTAGAAAATGACAGAAGGAGAGGAGGGAATTACCATGAGTGTAAGAGGGATGCAAAAACAAAGGAAGGAGTACGTACTAGGACTGACCCATGACAGGTAACATGGGACAGCTACAGAGAATGGTGATACATGAAAAGTCAGCTGAAGAAAGTGGACAATATGAGTAAGAGCAGTACCTGAGCTACATCTAAAAGGAATTTTCAAATTCTACCTGGAAGAGATCTATATTTGTTCCCATTCCAAAGAAGGGTGACCCAACAGAGTGTGGAAACTATAGAACAATATCATGGATTTCACACACAAGCAAGATTCTACTGAAGATTATCTAAAAATTACTGGAACAGCACATCAGCAGAGAACTGCTAGAAGTCCAGGCTGGGTTTAGAAGGGGTCGTGGTACTAGGGATATTGTAGCTGATGTTGGATGGATCTTCGCTGAAAGCAGGGAATACCAGAAGAATGTTTGTGTTTCATTGATTATGCAAAGGTGTTTGACTGTACGGATCATAACAAACTGTGGCTGACTCTGAGAAGAATGGGAATCCCAGAACATTTAATTGTGCTAATGCGAAACCTATACTTGGACCAAGAGGCAGTCATCAGAACAGAGCAAGGAAACACTGCATGGTTCAAAATTGGGAAAGGTGTATGCCAGGGATGTGTCCTGTCTCCATACCTTTTCAACCTGTATGCAGAACAGATTATCCGAGAGGCTGGGCTCTATGAGGAGAAGTGTGGGGTCAGGATTGGTGGAAGATCTATTAACAATCTGTGTTATGCAGATGACACAACCCTGCTTGCTGAAACTGAGGAGGACCTGAAATGCTTGCTGCAGAGGGTCAAGGACTGCAGCCTTTAGTATGGATTGAAGCTCAATGTCAAGAAGACAAAGATTCTCATCACTGGACCAACTGGCAGCATCAGGATGGATGGTGAAGAGATTGAGATTGTTCACAGCTTTAGTCTGCTTGGCTCCACAGTCAACACTCTTGGTACCAGTAGGCAGAAAATTAAAAAAAAACATATTGCGATGGGAAACTCTGCTGTTAGTAACCTCTCCAGGGTACTGAAGAGCAATGGTGTCACTCTGGAGACTAAGGTGCATCTGATACAGGCTATGGTCTTTGCAATCACTTGTTATGCTTCAGAGAGTTGGATTATGACTAGGGAGAATAGAAAGAGACTTGATGCCTTTGAGCTGTGGTGCTGGAGAAGAGTATTGAATGTACCATGGACTGCCAAGAAAACAAACAGATTCATCCTAGAGAAGGTTAAACCAGGCTTTTTCTTGTAGGCAAGCATTCTGAGCTTTGTCTGACATACTTTGGACATGTTGTAAGGAGGGAGAGGTCCTTTGAGAGGGATATCATGCTTGGGAGGGTGGAGGGATGGCACAGAAGGGGAAGACCATCAATGAGGTGGATTGATTCAGTGACTGGGGTAATCGGAATAGGTGTGTTGGAGGCAGTGCGATTGGCAGAGGATAGAGCAGGGTTTGGGGCTGTTGTACATAGGGTCACTATGAGTCACAAGCAACTCGACGGCACATAACAACAACAACAACAACCTGGACAAACTTTAAAGCATTATGCTGAATGAAATAGTTTCATGAAAAAGATTAAAAACTAAGACCTTATTTATATATTGTTATTGTTATGTGCCATCAAATTGACTACGACTCATAGTGATCCTATATACAATAGCTGTGAACCCTACCCTGTCCTGAGCCAATCTCATTGTCTCTGATACACCTAATTTAATTACTCCAGTTAGTGTCAAGTCATCACATTCATGATCTTCCTCTCCTGTCCTGTCCCTCCACTCTTACAAGCATGATGCCCTTTTCTAAGGACTGGTCCCACCTAACAACATGCTCAAGGTATGTTTGACAGAGCCTCAAAATCCTTGTCTCCAAAGAGCAGCTTGGTTTCACCCTCTTTAGGACAGACCTGTTTGCTCTCTTGGCAGCCCATGGTACATTGAATACTCTTCTCCAGCACCACAACATCAGTTTTCTTCTGTCATCTTTGAGCATTGTCCAGCTTTTTGATGCATAACAAGTAATTGTGAAGATCCTAACCTGGATTAGGTGCATCTTAGTCTCCAGACTGACATCACTGCTCTTCAGCACTCTGCAGAGGTTCCTGAGAGCAAATTTTCCTAATTAAATTGATCTTTTGATTCATTGACTGCTCTAGAGTTTTTTAATGGTGATGAGAAGTGGAAAAAAAGGAGGACTGGAAATTTCTCCTTAGTCAAATAATCTCAATTTGACTATATATATATGATGATTTGGAAAAGATAGCAAGGATGATGATGCAACTTTAAGAATGTAAACAATATGATTGAGTTGTACATGTAGAAATTGTTAAATTTGTATATTTTTATGTATATTTTCATCACAATTGAAAATGTTTGAGATTAAAAGAAAGATTGCTGAAGATTGTTGAGTCATTGGGGATATTAGATCTTCAAGGAGAAGGGGAAACCCTGGGACTAGGGATTGAAGGCTTCCTGTAGTGGCTTCTGCCTGAGTCCAGACTGGAGGCTGTCAAAGCTCCATAGGGATGGGAACTCTTTTATTTGGGGCATTGAGCCCCCTCCTACCACCTACCCTCAAGACTTACTGATAAACGTTATGTTTAATCAATATGATATATTCATTCTGTCTCCTTTGAAATATAAATAAAAATAAGTTAGATTCCATACCTATCCTGGTCCTACTCATACATGTGTCTCTTCCTTAACCTTCCCTTGCCTCTGTTGTCTTCCTTTCCACTCAAATACAGCAGAAGGGTACACAGCGAGTTGTCTTCTCCTGCTCTGGAAAGGCCCTCATATCACAAAAGAGCATTATGGTTCATTCAGACAAGTAACCATTCATTCAATCACAATACTTTCATTCACATTCACATTCTTCTACTAATAGAGAGGACTTTTTTTCTAGTGAAAGTCTCAGTGACTCCCTTAGGTTCTTATATCCCATGGATAGCAAACTCCTTTCCACCCAGCACCCATCACTCTGACTGAATTTGCCCCCACTCTTACCTAGAGACTTGAAGAAAGGTCTCTTCCTTCCAACATGCCAATCCATCCCAGCTGTGTGAGCAGGAGCCCAAAAGAATGACTTGATGTCCTACAGTCTCACAAGTCAGGGACTTTGATTTGGACAAGTGAATTTGTTTTCGAAAGTCACTCTCCTACAGAAAAGCTCATATTAACAACTGTTCTAAAGAGCAGTTGGGCTCTGAGTGAGCGTCAAGGTTTCCAGTAACACCTTTTATGACATCATCACTGACATCACACAGTTCCAATGACCTGTTGACACTAAACATGGCAACAAGACAAATATGGCAAATGTCCACCACAGCAAAATAAAGGTAAATAATCCAGTAGAAAAATGGGCACAGGATATGAACAGGCACTTCACTGAAGAAGACATTCAGATGGCTAACAAGCATATGAAGAAATGTTCAAATGGCTAACAAGCATATGAAGAAATGTTCAAAATCCCTAGCTCTAAGAGAGATGCAAATTAAAACAACTATGAGATATCATCTCACCCCAGTCAAAATAGTAAAATTTAACA
>NW_006400014.1:3851284-3852426 GCF_000299155.1 Elephantulus edwardii
AAGGAGATTAATCAGAACTGGCTTTGATAAGCACTGTGGCAAATGGACAATTAAAACAGACTTTCAAGGGGGGGAAGAAAAACAAACTGGGGAGGAGGGTAGAGAAAATAGTGCAACAATGAATGATGAATGAAAACCCAAAACCTCTGTAAATGTTCATTAAAATTAATAAAATTTAATAATTTTTAAAAAACCTCTAAAACAGGCAAAAAAATATGGCAAATGTTGATGCTCGGATCAGGAGGTTGGGAAGAGGGAAATTATATATCAAAAATCAACTCAGGGGACACACCCCTGCTGCTCTGACCCACAACCCCCATCTTCAGGTATCGCATCACTCCCCCCGACCCAGCTCACGACCCCCCCACCAGCTCTGAACTTTGGGACTGGCCAAGGTGCCACGTGCAGACACAGTGGACGGTAGGGGTGGAGTTGAATTGGGACACACCCCTGCAGCTCTGACCCACGACCCCCATCTTCAGGTATCGCATCACTCCCCCCGAACCCCCACCCGCCAGCTCTGAACTTTGGGACTGGCCAAGGTGCCACGTGCAGATGCAGTAGACGGTGGGAGTGGACTTGAATTGGGACACACCCCTGCAGCTCTGACACACAACCCCCATCTTCAGGTATCGCATCGCTCCCCCCGACCCAGCTCGCGACCCACCCCCCGCCAGCTCTGAACTTTGGGACTGGCCAAGGTGCCGCACGCAGACACAGTGGACAGTGGGGGTGGACTTGAATTGGGACACACCCCTGCAGCTCTGACCCACGACCCCCATCTTCAGGTATCGCATGACTCCCCTGATCCAACTCACAACCCCCCCGCCCCGCCAGCTCTAAACTTTGCGGCCCGAGGGCCAAAGGCCCTCAGGCCAGGACTGAAAGAAAAGGGGGGGGAAACCAACAAAAACAAAAACTAAACAAAAAACCACACAAAAGAACAAAAAAACCTAGACCAAATTTATAACATTTTTCAACATCACTTGAAAAAGTTGTCCAATATTGAAGATTTAGTTTCTTTAGACTACAAACTGCTGTTTGGCCCTACCACATTCGTCCCATCAACCTAAGCAAAAGGAAGGTACTGGACATCTTTATAGAGAAGTAGTGACATCAAACCAAGAACCAACTAACACCTT
>NW_006400015.1:0-13670 GCF_000299155.1 Elephantulus edwardii
CTCTCAAGCTCTCTCTCTCAGCCTCCTCCTCCCTCTCAGTCTCTTCCTCCCCTCTCAAGCTACTCCGTCTCAGCCTCCTCCTCTCCTCTCAAGCCCTACTTCTCAGCCTCCTCCTCTCCTCTCTGCCTCCTCAACCTTCAAACTCCTCTCTCTCAGACTTCTCCTCTCCTCTCAAGCTCTCCCTCTCAGCCACCTCCTCCCTCTCAGCCTCCTCCTCTAAGCCTCCTCTTCTCCTCTCAAGCTCCTCCCTCTCAGACTCCTCTCCTCTCAAGCTCCTCCCTTCATCCTCCTCCTCTCCGCCTCCTCCCCCTCAAGCTCCTCCTCTCTTCTCAGCCTCCTCCTCCCTCTCAGCCTCTTCCTCTCCTCTCAAGCTCTCCCTCTCAGCCTGCTCCTCTCCTTTCTGCCTCATCAACCCTCAAGCTCCTCCCTCCCAGCCTTCTCCTCCATCTCAGCCTCCCCCTCTCCTCTCAAGCTCTCCCTCTCAGCCTCCTCCTCTCCCTCTCAAGCTCTCCCTCTCAGCCACCTCCTCCCTCTCACACTCCTCCTCTCCTCTCAAGCTCTCCCTCTCAGCCTCTTCCTCTCTAACCAAGCTCCCCCTCTCAGCCACCTCTTCTGTCTCAGACTCTTCCTCCTTCCTCTCATCCTCCTTCCTCTCAGCCTCTTCCTCTCCTCTCAGCCTCCTCCCTCCCAGCCTCCTCCTCTCCTTTCAGCCTCCTTCTTTCCTCTCAGCCACCTCCTCCCTCTCAGCCTCCTACTCTCTTCTCAAGCTCTCCGTCTTAGCCTCCTACTCTCCTTTCTAGCTCTCCCTCTCAGTCCCCTCCCTCTCAGCCTCCTCCTCTCCTCTCAGCCTTCTCCTCTCCTCAGCCTCCTCCTCTCGTCTCAAGCTCCTCCCTCTCAGCCTCTTCCCTCTCAGCCTCCTCCTCAGTCTCTTTTTCTCCTCTCAGCCTCCTTCTCCCTCTCAGCCTCCTCCTCTACACTCAGCCGCCTCCTCCTCCCCTCTAAAGTCCCTCCCTCTCAGCCTTCGCCCCTCAAGCTCCTCCCTCTCAGCCTCCTCCCCCCTCTCAGCCTCCTCCATCAAGCTCCTCCTTCTCAGCCACCTCTTCCGTCTCAGCCTCCTCCTCTCCTTTCAGCCTCCTCCTCCTCTCCTCTCAGAATCCTTCTCTCCTCTCAGCCTCCTACCCCCTCAAGCTCCTCCCTCTCAGCCTCCTCCTCTCCTTTCAAGCTCTCCTTCTCAGCCAACTCCTCCTCCTCCCCCTCAGGCGCCTCCTCTCCTTTCAAGCTCTCCCTCTTAGCCTCTTGCCGCTCAGCCTCTTCCTCCCACTCAGACTCCTCCTCCCTCTCAGCCGCGTCCTCTC
Organism: Elephantulus edwardii; assembly: GCF_000299155.1. Lineage (NCBI taxonomy): Eukaryota > Metazoa > Chordata > Mammalia > Macroscelidea > Macroscelididae > Elephantulus > Elephantulus edwardii. Next base: position 1,356 of record NW_006400015.1, read on the forward strand.
CTTTCAGCCTCGTCTCTTCTCAGCTGCCTTCTCCTCCCTCTCAGGCTTCTCCTCCCTCTCCTCTCAGCCTCCTCCCCCCTCAAGCTTCTCCTTCTCAGCCTCCTCTCCCCTCAAGCTCCTTCCTCTCAAGTTCCTCCCTCTCAGCCCCCTCCAGTCCTCTCAGCCTCCTCCTTACCTCTCAAGCTCCTCCTCCCTGTCAGCCTCCTCCTCCCTCTCAAGCTCCTCCTCCCTCTCAAGCTCCTCCCTCTCAGCCTTCTCCTCCCTCTCAGGCTCCTCCTTCCTCTCAGGCTCCTCCTTCTACTCTCAGCCTCCTCCCCCTTCAAGCTCCTTCCTCTCAGCCTAATCCTCCCTCTCAGCCTCCTCCTCCTGTCTTCTCAGCCTCCTCTCCTCTCAGGCTCCTCCTCTCCTCTGAGCTTCCTCCTCCCTCTCAAGCTCCTCCTTCTCAGCCACCTCTTCTGTCTCAGCCGCCTCCTCCCTCTCAGCCTACTCCTCTCCTCTCAGCCTCCTCCTCTGCTCTCAAGCTCTCCCTCTGAGCCTCCTCCTCTCCTCTGAGCCTCCTACTCTCCTCTCAAACTCCTCCTCAGGCTCCTCCTCCCTCTCAAACTCCTCCCTTTCAGCCTCCTGCTCCTCCCTCTCAGCCTCCTCCTCCTCTCCTCTGCTTCCTCCTCCCCTCTCAGCCTCCTCCTTTCCTCTCAGCGTCCTCCTTTCCTCTCCGCTTAGTCCTCCCTTTCAGCCTCCTCCTCTCTTCTCCAGCTCCTCCCTCTCAGCCTTCTCCCCTCAAGCTCCTCCTTCTCAGCCACCTCCTCCATCTCAGCCTCTTCCTCGCCTCTCAAGCTCCTCCCTCTCTGCCTCCTCCCCCCCTCAGCCTGCTCCTCCCTCAAGCTCCTCCGTCTCAACCTCCTCCCGCTCAGCCTCCTCTCAGCTTCTTCCTCCCCTCTCAGCCTCCTCCTCTCCTCTCAAGCTCTCCCTCTCAGCCACCTCCTCCTCCTCCACTCAGCCTCCTCACCCCTTAAGATCCTCCCTCTCAGCCTCTTCCTCCCTCTCAGCCTCCTCCTCTCCTCTCAAGCTCCTCCCTCTCATCCTCCTCCTCACTTCTCAGCTTCCTCATCCCTCTCAGCCTCCTCCTCTCTTCTCCAGCTCCTCCCTCTCAGCCGCCGCCTCCACTGCTCCTCCTCTCCTCTCAGCCTCCTCCTCTCCTCTGAGTATCATCCTCTCCTCTCAGCCTCCTCCTCCCTATCAAGCTCCTCCCTCTCAGCTTCCTTCTCTCTTCTCAGTCTCCTCCTCCCCACTCAAGCTCCTCCCTCTCAGCCTCCTCCTGTCAGTCTCTTTCTCTCAGTCTCCTTCTCTCCTCTCAGCCTCCTCCTCTCCTCTCAGTGGCCTCCTCTCCTCTCAGGCTCCTCCTGCCTTCTCAAGCTCCTCCTCCCTCTCAGCCTCTTCCTCTCCTCTCAAGCTCTCCCTTCTCAGCCTTCTCCTCTGCTCTGAAGCTCTCCCTCTCAGCCTCCTCCCTCTCATCCTCCTCCCCCCCTCAGCTTCTTCCTCTCTGCTCCTCCCTCTCATCCTCCTCCTCCCTCTCAGCCTCCACCGTGCCTCCTCCTCACCTCTCAGCCTCCCCTTCTCTGCCACCTCCTCCCTCTCAGGTTCCTCCTCCCCTCTCAAGCTCTCCCTCTCAGCCACCTCCTCGTCTCAGCCTCCTCTCCTCTCAGCCACCTGCTCCGCCTCAGCCGCCTCCTCCTCTCCTCTCAAGCTCCTCCCTCTCAGCCTCCTCCTCTCCTCTCAAGCTCCTCCCTCTCAGCTTCTTCCTCTCCGCTCCTCCCTGTAAGCCTCCTCCTCACCTCTCAGCCTCCTCGTCCCTCTCAGCCTTCTCCTCCATTTCTACCTCCTCCTCCCTCTCAGCCTGCTCCTCTCCTCTCTGCCTCATCAACCCTCAAGCTCCTCCCTCTCAACCTCCTCCATCTCAGCCTGCTCCTCTCCTTTCAGCCTCCTCCTCTCCAGCTCCTCCCTCTCAGCCTCCTCACCTTCTGAAGTATTCTGTCAGTTTCCTCCCATAGATGTGGATCTTTTTAAGAGTACAATGCTCAAGACATACCTTCCTTCCAATTAAGCCAAACTACAGTTTGGTTTCAAGAAAACACCAGGGGCTGTTTTTGGCTTAAGGGGGAGAGTTTAAAGCTGACACCAAGGACACTGGATTTCGGAACATCTGAGCTTTACCTCCCCATTCCATTTCCTTCTCCTCATTCTCACTCTCTTTTCTCTCCTGCTCCAGGTGAGCAGAGACCAATTATTGTACCTTGAGTGTTTAAATGAAGCTTTTAATACCCCAGACAGCTACACAGTGAAATAGGAGGTAGAATGGAAACATTCGCCAGAGCCCCCTAAATAAATACCACACTAGGCCAGTTAATCGTCCCACGACCCCAGAGCTCCAAATGAGGACGTACAATCTCGTGCCTCAGCAGCTGCTCTCTGTGTTCGCGGCTAGAGCACGATATTTGTCACCTCAGCGTCTTGCAGGAGTGCAACCCTTACTGACACTGGTGACTTAATCAGCTGCGCACCCTTCAGTCATGAGCATTCGCTCTAAAGCCGAGCGCCCCCGAAGCACTGAGCCCTGCGGGCACCACCAAGAATCGCGGCTCTGGTCGTTTGGTCCCGGACATGCCCCTGCTCCCTTGCTTTTCCCGAGTGATTTGTGTCACTTTGAGAACTGAGGTGCACCTGGCCCAAGTCAGAGTATCTTCAGTCATTCATATGCTCCACTGGCCTAGTGGTAAGGAGTTGTACTGCCAGCCCCAAGGCAGGTGGTTCAAATCCACTAGCTGCTTTGATGGAGAAAGATGAGCAGTCTGCTCCCATGCGATTTACAGGGTCTGAAAACCTGCTGGAGGGTCAGCGGTCAGTTCCAGCTTGATAGCACATATTAACAATATGTGAATAGGAAAGCTGGACAATGAATATACAAAGCCAAAGAAGTAGTGAATTGTGCCGGCAGAGAGGAATTGGCTAGTCCATGGGCTGTCAAAAGAGTAAACAATTCTGTCTGGAAGACGCACGGTTAGAATGCTCCTTAAGACTCAAGGTTGGTAAGACTCCGTCTCAGCTACACTGGGTCTGTTCTCAGAAGGGCCAGTTCTTGGAGAAAGACATCATATCTGATACAGCAGGGGATGGGGGCAAGGAGGAAGACTCTCAACAGGATAGAGCACATGACTGAAAATACCGTGAATTGGGCCAGGTACCCCTCAGTCCTCAAAGTGACATCTTTGCTCTTCAGCAGTTTAAAGAGGTCCCTTGCAACAGATTTGCCCGATGCAATATGCTATTTGATTTGGTTTGTTGTTTTTGGTATTGTTGTTAAGTGCTAGGTGACTCATGGCGACCCTATAAACCAAAAGTCCTTGACACTTGGGTGACTTTCATCCTTTCTCCAGGTTCATAGGGTTTTTCTGGAGGCAAGCTCTTATGGAAGTGGATGCCACTCCTGCTTCCAAGTCTGTTTTAATTGGGGAGCTCCACCCAACACTGTCCACCATGGGTGACCATTCTCGCATTTGACACATCAGTGTCACAGTGTTCAACTTCACAGCCACCACAAGTTACCGCTGTACGGCAAGTGGATTCACCAGGGCTATACGACCTAGAGGAATGTTTGAACACCAAAACAATGAAAAACAGGGATGCTTAATCCTGATTTTCCCAAGCCCCCAAGTTAATCCTTCATTTTCTGTTGTCTGACTTTTCCCAGAACAGATAAAAAGGTTTACTCCAACAACACTCCAGATTTGAATTCTTCCTTTGAAAGTCCCTGTGCAGATAGCATCTCCAGATCCCAGAAAGGCTCCATCAGGGTCAGCTGGCAGCTTCACTCCCCTAGCTACACTTCAGCCCTCGGTAAACTTGGAGCACTTATAATCTGCTCCACTGTTAGTCACCTGTGGACTTCTCATGTGCATTTCTTGAAAGATTCAAAGTAGTGATGGTTAGAGGCATCGGGAAGAGAGATGGAGTGGGGGCATCAGGAGTCAAGGTCTTCACGTCTTTGAGGTAAGGACAGGGGCCATGGGGTGTGTCCATCTCTAAATGGCCTCAACTGTTAGAAGTGACCCAGTTCAAAAGGGTTATGTGCAAAAGAGGCAAAGGTCTAGAGAGAGAGAGAGGCAGAATCTGACTTAGAGTACTCAGTGCAAGAGGCGTCACATCACAGCAGGACTGGAATGACGGTCTTCTAACTCCCAGCAGCCTGTCCTCTCTAGTACCCTACCCTCTCCCCAGCCCTGCCCTCTCCCAAAGCCCTATCCTTTCCCAGCCAACAATGCTGTTGGAGCTGATTTAATTACGGGGGAGTGTGCTTTCCAAATGGTAAGACTGACGGTGAACACGCGAGAGTGCTGAGGTATTATCTCAGGTCAAAGCAAAGTCTCCGAAATGTGGTCTTTAAAGTAAAACAAGGAGACGTAAGAGATGGAATGTGTGTAAAATAATATGTAAATGGAGCTGAAGCTTCCATTTGAAAGGTTTCCCTGTTTGATACAAAAGTGCTCAGTGTCAAGAGAGGTGGTCACTGCAGCCCAGGGGTGTCCTAGCCTCAGTGACTGGATACTTAAGGTAAATATTTTCAGTATGTCACATACACGCCCGGAGTCAGCCTTTTACAGTCAGCGGGGATCCTGGGAATTGAACACTGATGTGTGCAGACGGGACACACCGTTCCTAGACTAGGCCTCCCAAGATGCCTTCCTCGTCCCTGTCTGCCCCTTCTGTGTGCTGTTGGGAGCACTCCTGAAGGTGCAGACACACGACAGCAAAGCCTCTTGTCCTCTTTTCTGAGAAGCAGGACCCTGCTGGCTGTGTGGCACTTATATTGTGAGCACTAAGTATAAACTGTTATGGCTGGAAGGTGCTGCGATTTTGGGTTACATAGCATTGGGAAAGTCTGCCGCCAGGGACCTCTCCAGAGTACTGAAGAGCAACGATGTCAGGCCAAGGTCTTCTCAATTGCTTGCTACGTATCTGAGAGTGGGACAGTGACTAAGGCTGACAGAAGAAGAATCGATCATGAAGAAATGCTCAAAATCCCTAGCTGTCAGTGAGATGCAAATCAAAACAACTAGGAGACAGAATCTACTCCAGCAAGAAAAGCAAAGTACACCAGGGCAACAAACGGGAGTTGCTGGCGAGGTTGTGGAGGGACTGGACATGCTAAGGGCAGTGTAAAAGATGTAGCCACTACGGAAAGTGGACTGACATTGTCTGAAAAAGTTGCAAATAGAAATACCATTTGACCCAGCAATTCCACTACTGGGAATATACCCTAAAGGAACCAGAGCCACAACTCAAACAGATGTATGCACACCCATGTTTATGGCTGTGTTATTCACAATAGCAAAGAGATGGAGGTAACCTAAGTGCCCATCAACACACAAATGGATGGAAAAGCTATGGTCCATCCACACAATGGAATACTATGCAGCATTGGAAAGCAACAAACACATGAATATTATACAACATGTGTGACCCTGGAGGACATCATACTGAGTGTCATAGTCACAAAAGGACAAATACTGCATAATACCACTGTTACAAAATAGCATTGATTTGGCAGGATAATGGGAAAAGAATAGATAATGAACACTGCAACAGACTAGATGGGGGAAGGATGGTCTGAAAGGAATATATGATTAGACATTATACTATGCAGGCTCCAACTTGGTTCCAAATTATCCAGGACACCTGCACCTCACTATTCCTTAACCAAAGTCAAATGGCAACCAGTCTTTCCCATTGTTTCCTGTGTGCCTCTTTACAATGACCTTTGCTAGAAGCAGTACCAATTAATTTCTCTAGACCATGTGCCACCAAAACACCTCAAGCCATTCCATCAGCCCCAAAAACTCATTTCTAACTTAAATTTTCCTTCTCTAAGATCAAGAGTAATCATAAGCATACTGTTATTAATCACTCCAAGTCTCTCTAAGTTTTTACTTCACAGGATCAAGGAGATGACCACCTTAATTCTCCCTTGGCCACTAATCCCAGACTGACTCCAGGCTCTGAACCCGTAGATCATCGCCCCTGTTCAGCAGGAAGTAGCAAAAAGAAAGATACATCGCCCTGTTTTATCACTAAAAAGAGTCTAAGATGTTAGTCTGGGCAAATAGGGCCAAAGAGAAGAATGAAGAATTCAGAACTCAAATGCTGATGGCCTTGTCTGTAGTTGATAAGAAGAGCAAACAGCCTTGCATGTCTGGCTGAGCTAGCAGGTGGCTCCTAAGTCAGAGTGGAATGTCCCTCCCTAAAGACTCTGTTTATAAAAATCCTCCCCAGTAAGTTCACCATGTGACTTCCCATTCTGCCTCTCCAGGATAAGGAACTCATCCAGGAGTTCCACTACCCCCCTCTCCTCCCTTTAATAAAGCTGCATTAAGATTTCTCCCATTCTCTCTGATTTTCTTCTTTAAGTCCACTAACCTAACAATATGCACGACAGCAATCTGGAATGAGGTGTATTGCAAAGTGGACTAGAAAGAAAATGTACAAGAATGAATGGTTTTAAAAAATTGATGCCTTTGAGCTGTGGTGCTGGAGAAGAATATTGAACATATCATGGACTACTAAGAGAATTAATAGGTGTCTCCTGGAGAGGGTGAAACCAGGTTGCTCCTTGGAGGCAAGGCTTTTGAAGCTCTGTCTCACATACTTTGGGCATGTCTCCAGGAGGGACCAGTCCTTGGAAAAGGACATCATGCTCGGAAGGGTAGAGGGAGAGCGCAGGAGAGGAAGACTCTGGAGGAGATAGGTGTGTCAGACGGGGAAGTGGGCTCAGGACAGGGCAGGATTCAGAGTTGTTCACAGGGTTGCTGACTCCTAGTTGACTCAATGTCACATAGCAATACAACAGCTATTATTCTGATAGCATCTGTGGTTTGGGTTCAAGGAGAGGAATACTGGGGTTGGAGGAAAGGGTGTGTCATGTCCTTGTCACCTGTGAGCCTTCCTCTCACGTACAGGCAGATGCCCCCTGCACTCTGGCCGTCATGGAGAAGAGTTACTTCAAAAGTCCACGAATGCCCTCTCTTTCACTGGGTACTACGTGTTTCTCTCTGGGAACTTAGAAGTGACATGGCAAACGGGATGCTTGGAAGAGAGACCAGCACTGGCTGAAGCTGAAAGTAAGGAAAAAGGATTCTTCAGGTCTCCCCAAACTGACCCCTGTGGAAGAGGCTCGTCCAAACTCCCAGTGCAACTTAGAATACAGCTTGAACCTTCCTGGTGGCATGAGGAGACACGACATGTAGATTTGGAAGACCTGAGTTTGAGTCTTGGCTTCACCAGTGACTGTGTATTTAAGTACATTTCTTAATCTCAGTATGCCTTATTTTCCATCCCAGACTGGGTATACTATGAAACAATGTAATTAATAGCACATGCAACTATAATCTTGTTGCAGGTGATTTTAAAATGGTTAGAATCGACAGAGCTGCCAGAAATGCAGGCTGTACCATCAGGGATATCACTACTGATGCCACACAGTCCTTAGTTAAAAGCAGAGAACACTGGAAGGAGGTCTATTTGTGTTCTGTTGACTATTCAAAGACATTTGATTGTGTACATCATAAACGATGGCTGACATTCAGAAGAATGGGAATCCCAGAACATTTAGTTGGTTGTTTTTGTGTGAAATCTACACCTAGACCAAGCAGCTGTTATACAAACCCAGGAAAGGAATACTGCAGGGTGTAACATCAAGGAAGGTGTGCATCAGGGCCCTGTCCTTTCTTCATACTTACTCATTCTGTGTGCTGAAAAAAAATCACTTGAGAAGCTGTACTATATGAAGGATGTGGCATCAAGATTGGAGGAAGGCTTATCGACAGCTAGTTAAACAAATGACAGAACATTCCTTGCTTGCTGCAGAGGATCAAAGACTATAGCCTTCACTATGAATTACATCTCAACATCAAGAAGACCAAATTCTCACCACAGGGCCGACAGGCAACATTATGATCGATCGAGAAGAGTGAGAAGTTGGCAATTACTTCCTTTTACATGGATCCACTATCAACACACTTGGCACCAGCAGCCAGGAACTCAAAAGACACATTGTGTGGAGAAAGTCACGGACCCTTCAAAGCGCTGAAGAGCAATGAGATCACTTTGAAGACTAGAGTGAAGTTGGTCTAAAGCATGATCTTTCCAGTGGCTGTGCGTCTGAGAGCTGGACAGTGAATACAAATGACAGCAGAGGAACTGATGCCTTTGGGCTGTGGTGTAGAGGAAGAGGCCTCAACATCCCATGAAGTTCCAAAGAACAGAAAATATAGGTCTGAGAAAAGGTGCAGCTTCAGTGCTCCTTGGAGGCAAGGCGAGTGAAACAGCCTCACGTAATTTGGGCATGTTGTTAAAAGGGGCCAGTGCTTGGAAGGTGGAGGGTCGGCAAAAGTGAGGAAGACCCTCAACAAGCCGGATTGACTGCAATGGTGGGATTGAGAGTTTCAGAGACGATGAGGGAGGCACAGGAGAGAACGGGGTTCAGATCTGTTGTTTATAAGGTCACTATGAGGTGTGTTAACTCGACGGCACCTGATAAAGACAGCAGTATTGGACTTCCCACCGTACAGAATTATGCAGATAGAGATAAAACATGTGGCGAACGCTTTGTAAACCATGCAGCCACTGAACTAGCTTAGACTCGTGGCCAGCCCACAGGTCAGGGAACTGGGATCTGCAGGGATTCAGTGGCTGGTCCTCTGAAGGAACTCCAAGGCGCCCCTTTCTGTGGTACTTTTGGTGGCCCTGAGCCTTCAACCTGGGTTAACAGCTGAGGCGTGATGGTTTTCACCCCCAGGAACGACTATACAACCATACAACTAAAACATGCAAACTTACTGCCGTCCAGTAAGGGTTGACTTGTGGCTGCCTCCTGAGACTGTAGATTGCACAGTCTCTGTAAACTTCCATTAAAATTATTTTTTTTAAGAAAGAGCGAAGGCATGCAGAAGGAGGCAATCCTTATGCATTTTTGTATCTATACAAAAAATATTAGCCAATTTAGGGAGGGAGAGGGGGTAAAATATGCAACAAGGAATGAATGAAAATCTAACTCTTCTGTACACTTTTGTTAAAATCACAATTAAAATAAAAAACTTTATTTAAAAAAGAATTGCGCAAGCGGAGACTGCCCCCCTTCCTCTCATGGAGCCGTGGGTGACTCTGAACCGCCAGGGTGGGCAGGGTCTTTGGGTTCGGAGCACAAACCCCCGTGGAACATGCTTCCAAAGCTCCGAGAACTTTGGTTTAGTTAAGGGGGTGACAGCCCACATCGTGCACACACTCCAGGGAAGATTCACCAGCAGACACTCGAGCTGAGGGATCTGCACCAGGACAAAGCCTTTCGCCCGTCAGATCCTTCCCAGGTTCTGGAATGTGCTCAGACATCCATCGGGGTGGCTGATGGCACAGCACAGCCTGTGATAAGATGGTACCACTGGCCTTTCAGGAGAAAAAGGCCGAATTTGTAGTGTTTTGTGGCGCACCTGTTCCTACCGGAGCCATTTTCCAGTTATAACTTGGTGTCATGGGCGTAGAGGCCACTCGGTTACAAAAATAACAGATGGTCCGTGTTGTCAGCTGCTGGAGCATGGGGCCCTGGCTCGTGGCAGCCCTCTGCCCGGTCCTTCCCGGTCCTGCGCCCTCCGCATGCCCAGAACCTTGTGACTCGCTGGCTTTTAGTCTAGCTCATTTCTAGCTCAGATCTCCAGGCTTGCTTTCTGATCCATCTGTGGATTAGATCTGGGAGCAGGTGTTCAACATCACAGCCACACACGCACTTTCAGTCGCAGACTGACAGTGTCTGCATGTGAAGGCTGTTACCAGGAACAGAACCCGCGTTTCTGGCACAGAAGATGAGAATTCCACCACTGCCCTAGTAAACCCTAGTAAACTGTTATTAAATCATAGCCGCGCAGAGCAGAACGCAGAGAGAAAATGCCAGATGCTTCACCAGTGAAAAAAGACAGGAGCGGCACCTTCCAATTGTCAAAAAAGAAGAGACTTCTATGCATGAAGTTTAGTTTTTAGATGCCGTATCTATCAGACCGGATACAGACAGTTCTGTTTCTTAATTTTATTCTAATGCAACGGAAATATTTTTCTGTGTTACTTAAGTCTGTCCTAAGCATTTCAAACCCACTGCCACTGAGTGGATTCTCACTTACAGTGACTCTGTGACCTGGGTTACCTAGGTTACAATCATTATGGATGACGGCGACTACATCTTCCTCTCACAGGTGGGTTCGAACCAATGACCTTTCAGTTCCCAGTAGGCATTTTGCTGCCAGGGATTCTTAAGCATTTTCCCTCTCACTGTTGTTGACGCAGTTCAAACTCAGCCACTCTTCAGTCAGTTCCTGGGGCTGTAAATCATTATTGCCCATCTGAGGGACCTGTGGATTCGAACTACCAATGTGCACATCTTTTTGGTTAGCAGTTCACATTAAGGACAACACCAACTGAGCTGCTTGTAAGCCTTCCAGCAACCACGCACAGACCAACCGCATGTACACAATTAAGATTATTTCCAATTTTTCCACTTTATGTTATGTAAATAAACATCCTCATGGCACCAAGAAATGTTTTGACAGATACTGAGTGTGCAGTGATGGGAGCCACCGAGGGAACAGAAGGGAGCAGGAGCCCACGGATCTCGGGGGCGGGGGGAATCCCTGGGCGTGAACCTCTTACGTGCTCAAGAGACTTCCAGGCTTGGCCCATGGGACACGTGGCTGTCAACCTTCAGCACCACACACATCAATGTCCCTAGATGTTCATCCCCTCAAGTGGCTGAGCCCCAGCATATTCCTCTGAGACGCTGCCTCTGAGCTCCTGCTTCGTGGCGAGTGAACACCGCTCTCTACTCAAAGTTCCCAGGGCGTTCCTTCTACTCCCGCCTTAACAGAACCCTGATGAGCTGCTGTGAGCTGTACAAACGCACACTGTCTCCTATTTTCTATTGCTCATTCTCTTAAAACCAGAAGGTGAGGTGAGGGTTCTGTTGCCCCTTGTTGTCTGTACCTCCCATCACGTCGAATATCATCCCTGTGAGGTGCGTGAATCCAGCCACGTCACTTCCTTTGTGTCTGTCACCTTCCCGTCCCCTGAGTACTCTTCCCTAATTGCTGAGGATCTTACATCTGCCCAAGCCTCTCCTCCTCAAGCCAGCCACAGCCTCATTCAAAGGGGCTGAACCATTTTACACTCCTATCAGCAGTGCATGAGGGTTCACACAATGGAATACTATGTTGTTTGTTATGTGCCTTCGAGTCGCCTGTGACTCAGCAACAGCCCTAAACCCTACCCTATCCTGTGCCAATTTCACTGTCTCTGACACACCTACCCCCATTACCGCAGCCACTGAATCAATCCACCTCATACAGGGTCTTCCTCTCCTGTGCGGTCCCTCCACTCACCCAAGTATGACGTCCCTCCTTGCAACATGTCCAAAGTATGTCAGATGAAGCTTCAGAATCTTTGCCTCTAAGGAGCGGTCTGGCTTCACCCTCTCCAGGACCAACCTGTTCATTGTCTTAGCAGTCATGGTATATTCAATACTCTTCTCCAGCACCACAGCTCAAAGGTATCAATTCTCCTTCTATCACCCCTAGTCATTGTCCAACTCTCTGACACATAGCAAGTGATTGCAAAGACCATGGCCTGTATCAGGCACACCTTAGTCTCTAAAGTGACATCATTGTTCTTCAGCTAGAGGTCTCTAACAGCAGACTTTCCCATTGCAGTAAGTCTTTTAATTTCCTGACTGCTGGTGCCAAGAGTGTTGACTAAAAACAACATGGGAAAGTCTAGAAAGCACTATGTTGAGTGAAATAACTTCCACAAAAGGACACATATTGTACAAGGCCAGGACGGTAGAAATAGCAGGGAACAGATGGGGGAAGGAGGGGATGCATAATGTTGTTATGTGCTGTCAAGTCGCTTGCAACTCACAGTGACCCTATGTACAACAGCTCTGAACCCTGCTCTATCCTGAGCCCACCTTACTGTCTCCATCATACCTATCCTCATTACCCCAGTCATTGAATCCATCCATCCCATCTGGGGTCTTCCTCTTTTGCACTATCCTTCCACCCTTCCAAGCATGAGGTCCTTCTCTAAGGACTGGCTCCTCCTTGTAACAAGCTCAAAGAATGCCACGTGAAGCTTAGGAATCCTTGCCTCCAAAGAGCAGCCTGTTTTCAGCCTCTTCAGGGTGAACCTGTTTGTTCTCTCAGCAGTCCATGGTATGTTGTTGTTGTTGTTGTT
>NW_006400015.1:14050-27130 GCF_000299155.1 Elephantulus edwardii
TAGTCTCCAGAGAGACACCACTCCTCTTCAGGTCCCTAACAGCAGACTTTCCCATGGCAATGCGCCTTTTAATTTCCTGGTTGCTGGTGCCAAGACTGTTGACTATGGAGCCAAGCAAACTAAAGCTGTGTACAATCTCAGTCTCAGGCACACCTTAGTCTCCAACCTGACATCGTTGCTCTTCAGTACTCTGGAGAGATTCCTGAGAGCAGACTTTCCCAATGCAATTTGCCTTTTGATTTCCTGGGTGCTAGCTAGTACCAAGAGGTAAGCAGTGCTAAAAGATAAGGCAAGATAAGTAGTGGTCCCTAGAATAGCTTTTAGGAAAAAAAAATGTTGTTTGAAAATACTAGAAATAACATTTGTGTATACAGAAACATTCAGTAAGATGTTGTCTTTTAGAAACATAAGGAAACTTCTATTAAATGAGTTGAACTTTCTATACCCAGACAGCCAAAATAAAATGTGATTGTTAAATTTAAAAGACAGGGTGAGTACAGTGAATATCATAATAGAAAATGCAGAAAATGAGTCAGGCGGAGTACAATGTAATTATTTGCTCAGAGTATTTTAGAAATAGGAAAACCAAAGTGGAAATGAGGATAAGAAGTAGAAACAGGCCTGATGACTAATTGTAAGAGCAACAATTTGATTAAAACAATTAGCACAATGACTCACAATTAAACTTTGAATCTTCAGTATAAAGAATTCACCATGTTTTAAATGTCTGTACTTTGAACCCTAAGAAGTAGTTTTAAATTCAGAAGAACATAAAAAGAACAAAAGAACCTAATTGAGAACTACTTAAAGTAAAAATACTTTTATGAACAGAAAATGCAATTTCACATAGAGTAATAAAAGTCCTACATTTTTATCTTTTTTTTGTAAGTGTAAATGTACATAAGCTATATTACAAATAAAGTATTTAAACCCGCTTTAAGCAGCAAACAACTTTGGTGTATGTCACATCTCTCTGAAAGAAAGGAAGGAACAAAGAGAGAGAGAGAGTGCGCGTAAGCAAGATTGAAATAATTTACCAAACCCTCCCTTTCTAAATAGAAAGTTAAGGGGAAATGTCCATTTAGATGACAGTGTAAAGCCCGAGGTGTACCTGACCAAAGCCGTGATATTTTTCAGTTGCTTTGTGTTCATGTGAAACCTGAACAGTGAATGCAGAATCCTGATGAATGGATGCTTTTGCATCATGGTGCTGGAGAAGAGCATGGAATATCCATGGACTGACAAACAAGTCCATTTTGGAAGAAGTGCAAGCAGCCTGCTCCTTAGAGACAAGGATGGTGGACTCCGTCTTGCACATCTTGGGTGCGTAGCCAGGAGGGCACAGCCTTTGGGCTAGGGTATCACTCTGGAAAGCTGGAGGGTTAGATGAAGAGAGGAAGACCCTCAACAAGATAGATTGGCATGATGACTGAAGGAATGGGTCAGAGATAGCGAGGTGGTTCAGATCAGGCAAGGTTTCAGTCTCTGATACAGAGGGTTACCATGAATTTGACTCAACTCAGTATTGCCTTCTCTATGTTGATGCTGTTGTTGTTAAGTGCTGTCAAGTCGTAGAGAACGAAAGTCCTCAACACTTGCGTGACTTTCATCCTCTCTCCAGATTCATAGGGTTTCCGGAGGCAAGCTATTATGGAAGTGGATGCCACTCCTGCTTCCAAGCTTGTTTTAATCGGGGAGCTCCACCAAACAATAACACCAACATAGAGAGAGATCAGTTGGCCTAGTGGAGAGAAAGTGATGCTACCGAGCCAAAGATGGGTGACTTCTAACCCGTGGCCCTCGGGCCTGTTTTTCATTGTTTTTCTTCAAACATTCTTCTAGGTTGTATAGCCCTGGTGTGTCCACTTGCTGTACAGAGGTAACTCGTGGTTGCTGTGAAGCTGGACACTGTGACACAGATGTGTCAGATGTGATAATGGTCACCCATAGTGGACAGTGTTTGGTGGAGCTCCCCAATTAAAACAAGCTTGGAAGCAGGAGTGGCATCCACTTCCGTAATAGCTTGCCTCCGGAAACCCTATGGATCTGGAGAGAGGGTGAACGTCACACAAGTGTTGAGGACTTTCATTCATAGGGTCGCTATGAGTCGCCTATGACTCGACAATACTTAACAATAACAGTATCACCTAAAAACAATAACTGCAATGTGTCATTGTTGCTATGTGACATCACATAGCTTATATTCTAGCAGGTTTTCAGAGGCTTTAAACTGACTAAAAATATCCAAAACAAAACAAACGTTGGAGGAGACTGCCTGTCTTTCTCAGAGCAGCTGGTGGATCCAAACTGCCTCCTTTTGAGTTGATAGGAAAACGTCCTAACTCTAGGTTACCAGAGCTCCCTAACAACATATTATTGGTGCTGTTAGGTGCTGTCAAGTAGAGAATGACTCATAACGACCCCATGATCAGCAGATTTGAACCCTGTCCTGTCCTGTGCCATCTACAATCTCTGACACACTTGAGCCGATTGCTGCAGTCACTGTATCAGTTCACCTGGCTGAAGGTCTTCCTCACTTTCACCATCCCTGCACCATGATTTTTCACAGGTCTGACTTGCTGTCAGAGCAGAGACACGTAAGCTATAGGAAGATGGCCCAGGAACAGAATCTCAGCAACAGGGATCTCCCTCCAGAACCACAGAGAGAAAGCTTTCCCTGGAGCTGGTGCCTGGATGTCAGACTTGGAGTCTCCTAAACTGAGATTGATTGACCAGTTTGTTGTATTGCGGCAACCTGTATATATATTATCTGTATATTGCTAATTATTTTATTGATTAAGTATCTTCTGGCTTGTTTATCAATGTTCTTATTAGTACAGTACTTGTCTGTCAGTGTGCTGCACTGAGGTAACTTGTATGTGCTGTGATGCAGAAAGCCCTGCCCTAACAATAGAATAGTCAATTATTTTAAAAGGAAATAAATTAAGATCATTATGTATCAGTGCTTACAGAATGGAGACAAAGAAGATCTATGTGATAGATTCTCCACTACTTTAAAAAGATATGACAGATACATCCAACTGAGGCACCAAAAACAGAATATAAAGTTAAAGCATGAGGAAGGAAAGAGAGGCAGAAGTTAGCATGTGGAAGTAAAAGAGGATACAGGCTTTGCAAGCATTTTGAAATAAAGGTGGAGGAAGTAGGAAAAATGATGATGTATAATTATTTATAACTGTACAATAATTTTCTTCATGGACCATATGAATCAATAATTTGAAAACACAGAAATATTAAAAGTAGTAAGTGAAGCTAAAGATGTGTGCTACACCATTAAAGGCCAAGTTTTATGAGCAAGTTCTTCTGCTCATTTCGAAGCTACTTCAGAAAAGCAATTTTTGAAAAGCATTTGCATAAGGACGAATCCTACATAGGACCACTATTGTGAAAACAGAAGGATGATGGAACCAAATGTGTCTAAATGTCCAAAAGGTGGAAGTGGGTGGAAAAGGGGAGGTGGGGATATCAATGGGACAGCAGAGGTCAGTGGGCAGATGTGAGGGTGAAGGAACAAAGAATCAATGGAGACTTGAAAAGATGACATGATTATAGGCATAAATCGATCATAATTAATTATATAAAATACACTGTATTTTGAATACATTGAATGATATAAAATACAATGTATTGTGAATGATTATATAAAATGTCAATGAAATGAGTATACAAATGTAAATGAAAGATTATATAAAACACAATGTACATGCATGAAACACAATGTATATGAATGATTGTATGCAACTAACAAAAATATGTAATAAAGCATTCCCAACAATATCAAAGTCTGACTATGCATCAAAAAAATGTGCAAATTTTACTTTGGAATATAAATACGGAAATATTATTTGGCATAAATAATCAGTATGTTAAAGGTATGATTCAGGGTGCGGCCTCAAAAAATGTACCAGAGGGTCAGCTTTGAGTTCGTTCCAACTCAGTGGCACGCACCACCACCACCAGATGTCAGGAAAAGATTTTCATATTAATGAATGAACTTGTACAATATTACTTTTAATGATGGTCTCCCGTGGAGACCATCACCCAGAACACCCTCTTGTGGGTGCTTCTGCTCTGTCCTCCTGTACTTAGAGCAGCTGGTGGATTCAAACCCCATGCCCTTGGGTTGACAGCACAGCTCCTTACCACGAGGCCACCAAGCTCCGGGACACAATACTGACAAGGATCATTCTTGAGAGGAAGAAGCCATGTCTGTTGCTTAGGAAGCCAACGAGGTGATGGGGAGCCTTGGTGAGGTAGGTTGTCATAACAGCCCTGATGGACTGTGACCACTGGGGACTACAGGGCTGATGGGGGATGTGGGCAGTGGACAGGACTCTGCAGGACAGGCTGACTGCACAGAGCCTATCAGAACTTGCTGTGGGAGACCTGAAAACGGATGTAGTTCTGAAATCATACTGCAAAGTGGAAAAAAGGAGACTCCTGCATACCTTTAGATAATTTTTGGAGTTTGAATCACATGAAATATAGTCCTCAAATATTCTCTTAGCCCATGTAGTAAAGTCTAAAATAACATGCTATTTTCTCTCCTGCCCCCCATGAGTCCTGAGTTAAGATTTTTTTTTTTAAGGGTTTCCATTCATTCATCGTTGCACTTTTCTCCCTGCCCACCTCCTCCCCCCCAACTCACTCTTCTCTTTGAAAAGAAAAACTCTTTCATTGTTATACAATCCGTCCCCCCAAGTCCTCTCTACTGTGCAGCCTTCATTCTGGACTCCTGTCATGACAATAATACCCAATCATATATCCCTTTTAAACAGTTCTCTCTTTCATCTGTTTCAACAGAGTATCCATCATTCCTCCCCTCCTTTTCTGTCTTCCCTCAACCCCGATGTCAGTCCCATTTTACAACAGTGGCCCTATACAATATTTGTCCTTTTGTAACTGAGATATTTCACTCAGCATAATGTCCTCCAGGGTCATTCATTTTGCATAATATATCATGAGTTCCTTGTTTTTCAATGCACCACAGAATTCCATTGTGTGAATATACCAGAGCTTCTCTATCCATTCATTTGTTGATGGGCACTTGGTTTGTTTCCAGCTCTTTGCTATTGTGAACAAAGCTGCAATAAACATGAGTGTGCGTTAAGATTGTTTTTATTGTTTCTCTTGTAGAGGATATATACTATTAATTGTATTTTCTCAAGGGTTATTGCTGATACATTTTAAAAAAATCCAGTTTTTAAATTAGATGCTATACTTGCACAAATTTCTTCTTATAATTATTATGATATGTGACCATTCTGTTTGACCTATTAATTTGATGAATTACAATAATAAACTTTATGATGATTCACTACGCTTCTATTACTGAAAAAAAATCATACTTGAACACAGTGCATTTCTATTTAAGTAGTTTTGGATGTTATTTGTTAATATTTTAATTAGGCTTTTTGCTTCTATGTTTTGTAAATGAGACTGGCCTGAAGGATTGATTTTGGAGCTCTGCTCGTTGGTTTGTATATTCTGATGGTGCCAAATCCGTATAATACATCGGTAAGCTCTCCGCCCTTGCAGGGCCTTTGGAAGGATTTGTGAGCGTGATCCCAGTGGGTGATGGATAGAATTCTTAAGCAAGTACTCTTAGCCTTTCATCGTATTCACAGATATAATAATAAACAGTACTCTTAGTCCTTCGCACTTATTAGACTCTTTGGTTTTGCTCCTGCATCATCTGGATTATTTATACTTTTGTGCAAAGTCGAATGACTTTCTCTCGCTGTCAATAACGCTCTCTGGCCAGTTTGTGTGTTGTGCTTTTCAGTCTAACGGTAACCGATTGGGAAGCTGTTGATCACATCAGCCCCGGGTACCCCATGGTGGATGGTCTCGTCTTCCAGGGCCGACACTGTCCACTCCTAATTAGGGTCTCCTGGGGCACCCACCCCGGGGCTTCCTCTGATGATTCCTCACGATGCTACACCACTTTCTGTCAAGAAAGACCATTACCAAAGGGCACTGGGGAGGGCTGCACCCTCGTTGGCTCCATCTGCACAGCATCCATCAGACGTTTAGGGGAATTTCTGACATTTGAAGGGCAGCTTTTCCGAGTTGGAGCAGTCTCTTCTTAATCACTGGCCTTGGGAGAGTCGGGAGGAGGGCCTGTTTCCAGGCTACCGTTCTTCCCTCAAGTGTCAACACACCTTGCGTTCTTGCTTTAACTGCTTTTCATCAAGGGCAGTGATGGG
The DNA here is from genome assembly GCF_000299155.1 of Elephantulus edwardii. Lineage (NCBI taxonomy): Eukaryota > Metazoa > Chordata > Mammalia > Macroscelidea > Macroscelididae > Elephantulus > Elephantulus edwardii. The sequence continues at coordinate 20,281 of NW_006400015.1, forward strand.
ACCTGGGGCCCGGGGCCGTGTCTATAAATGTAGCTGGTGTCGAGAGAGGAGATTAATCAAAGCAGTGAACATAAACAATTAGTCCTGGAAGCCCAAATAGGCTGACAGCCCTGTGGCCAAGGCCTGGAGCGACTCGGCAGAGGACTGACTTTTTGTTTTAATGTGTGAAATAGCCAAGAAGGTGGAAAATATGACCGTCAGTGTGATGAGTCCATTCTCTAATATTCCTTCCCCCTCTTTGTTGTGGCTGGCAGGCACTGTTGAGTCAAGAAGGACTCACGGCGACCCTGTGCACACAGATCTGAACTCCGTCTTATCCTGTGCCGTCCTTGTCATCCCTGAAAATGCTTGAACCTACCGCTGCAGTCTCTGCGTCAATGCATCTTATGAGGGTCTTTCCTGAACGCTCTACCTTTCCAAGCACTACATCCCTTTCTGAAGAACAGCCCCTCCTAACAACACGCGCGAGGGAGGTCTGGTGGCCTGATGGGAAGAACCTGTGTTGTGATCCCAATGGCACAGAGTTTGTCTCCACCAGTGCTCTGTGGGAGAAAGATGGTCAATCTCCTCTCCTGAAATTTACTGCTTCTGAAAACCCACGGGAAGGTCAGTGGTCGGTTGATTCTGACTCAATGTTACACAAGAACAACACGTCCAAAGTCCGTGAGGTGAAGCGTCACCACCGTGGCCTCGAAGGAGCTCTCTGGCTGCACTTTCTCCATACGTATCTGTTTGTTCTTCTGTCAGTCTGGGCAATATTCAGTCCTCTCCTTAAATATCACAACCCAAAGGCCTCAATTCTTCTTTTTCATCCTTATTTTTTTTGCCCAGTTTCTATATCCATAGGAGGTGATAGAAAAAGACCATGGCTTTAACCAGGCACATCTTAGTTTTTGGCTGACATTACTGCTCTTCAGGACTAACATTGAGAAGAAGAATCCCAGAACACTTCGTTGTGCTCATGTGAAATCTATACCTAGACCAAGAAGCTGTCATCTGAACTCAAGAACAAGAGAACATGGCATGGTTTAAAATCAGGAAAAGTATACATCAGGGTTGGATCCTTCCTCCATATTTATTCCATCTGTATACTAAGTAAATAATCTGAGAAGCTGGACTTTATGAAGAAAAATGTAGCATCAGGTTTGGGGGAAGATTCAACACCAATCTGTGTTATGAAGATGACACAACTTTGCTTGCTGAAAGCAAGGAGGACCCAAGGCACTTAGTGCAGACGATCAAGGACTACAGCTTTTACTATAGATTACATTTCAACTTCAAGGAAACACAAAGTCTCACCACATCTATAGGAAACAGCATGAGAGATGTAGAAAAGATTGAAATTGTCAGCAATTTCATCTTACTTGGATCCATAATCAGCATCCTTGGGTACCAGCCAGGCAGCTGAGCAGGAGGCATCATGCAGTGGGAAAGTCAGCTGTCAGGTTCTCTCCAAATTACTGATGAGCGATTACGTCCCATTTCTAGTCAAGGTTGCTCTTTGACTGTCATCATCGTTCATGAAAGTAAAGAACATGTATGAATAGAAAATGTAATAGGTTTTCTTTATATTCTGCCACAACATACAAAGAATTATCAGCCCTAGAAGTAGCGCACACTTGGGGCCACACACCCACACACAAGTGCATCATCACAAACCCCTAGGTAATGAGATTCTGAGTCCCATTTCTGACATAGCCTCTTCTGCCATTACTGCCAGTAATATCTCAAATTCAGCGTCATCTGGTCTTACCTCCTTTAAAAACTCTGCCACAAAGTCATGTAAATAGAAGTTCAATTAGCAGACGACTACATATGACAAACATTAAGCAATGATCAAGGGAAGCTGAAATTCCCCAAGCTGTCCCAGTCTCATCCTTTTGAATGTCATTCTCATTTTTTCAAGCCCATTGCAGACTTGCCCCAGCCTTTGTAATAAGCTCTCTGGTGAAGGAAGGAATGTGGGTGCATTGTCCCTAGGACTTTGGGGTTCCATCACAGCCTCACAAAGAGCGTTCTCAAGGGGGAGGTTGGGTTGGAAGAACTTGGAAAGCTGCTGCGCTCTCTTCATTTCACTAGGAAAGCTAGACCTTCTGCAAAACTAGATTTTCTTCTTTAGATTTCATCTCTGTTCCTTTCCTCTAGCAAGAAGCCTCCCTTCTGGCTTCCCTGGAAGCCCGTTTGCATCACCTCCACAGGACATCCAGGGCGGTGCCACTATGGCCTTACAGTGGCCATGGTTAGGCAGAGGGCTGCTAATTATGGCAAAGCCCTTTACAAATGGTGAACATGCATTGGATTGATGACAGGCCCTCGTCCTCACTTTCATGGACTTTATGATGTCATCATCTTTGTAGTGGATAAGCAGAATGGGAGAGGGGCCGGGCCAGGTTCCCCAGTGCCCTTTCTGGTCCATAGCTATTTATCCCATAGACAATGGGGCTGGACTTTCATGACCCAGGGCGTTCCCGACTGGTTTTCCAGTACATTTCTGGTTAGCCTTTCATTGTCCGGAAGCTCTGCTGAGATGTGTTTAGCATCTTTGCCACACAAACATCTTCACTGAGGGCAGGGTAATGGACACCCTTGAAATGCATTGTCTAGAAATAAAATGCAACAGAATGTGGAAAATTTTCCCAAAAAAGGTGATCCAAGAGATTGCAGAGATCATCAATCAGTATCATTAATATTATATGCAAGTAAAATCTTGCTGAAGATCATTCAAAAATGACTAGAATAGTTGTTGTTGTTGTTATGTGCCGTCGAGTCACTTGCGACTCATAGTGACCCTATATACAACAGCTCTAAACTCTGTCCTGTGCCAATCTCACTGTCTCCCACACACTCATCCTGCTTGCCCCAGTCACCGAATCAATCCACCTCCCACAGGGTCTTCCCCTCCTGCGCCTGCCCTCCACCCTCCCAAGCATGATGTCCTTCTCCAAGGACCGGTCTCTCCTTACAACATGGCCAAAGTATATCAGACGAAGTATCAGAATCCTTGCCTCCAAGGAGCAGCCCGGTTTAACCCTCTCCAGGATGAATCTGTTTGTTTTCTTAGCAGTCCATGGTACCCTCAGCACTCTTCTGCAACACCAAAGCTCAAAAGCATCAATTCTCCTTCTATCCACCCTGGTCATTGTCCAGCTCTCTGACGCATAACAAGTGATTGCAAAGACCATGGCCTGTACCAGACACACCTTAGTCTCCAGAGACACACTGTTGCTCTTCAGTACTTTAGAGAGGTCCCTAACTAGAATAGTAATCATTTAAAAATGACTAGAATGGTACATAGGGAAATGTCAGATATTCAGGCTAGATTTAGAAGTCATTGTTCAAGAGATAACAGTGCTGATGTTAGATGGATATTATCTGAATGAAGAGAATACTAGAAGGATATCTATTTGTATGTCATCGACTATGCAAAGCTTTTGATTGTGTGGGTTATAACAAATTATGGTTAACATTGAGAAGAATGGGAATTCCAGAAAATTGAATGTTCATATAAAACTTATACCCAGACTAAGAAGCTGTGGTATAAACAGAGCAAGGGAACAGTGCATGTTTTAAAATCAGGAAAGGTATGCAGCAGGGCTGTATCCTTCTCCCATATCTATTTAATTTGTATGTTGAACAAATCATCTGAGGCACTGGACAATCTGGATCAGGGCCTGAATTTTACAGATGACACAACCTTGTTTGTTGAAATTGAGAAGGACTTGAAATGCTTGCTGTGGAGAATCAAAGACTTCAACCTTCAAAATAAGTTACATCTTAATATTAAGAAAACAAAAATCCTCACCACTGGGCAAATAGGTCACAATAAACGGAGGAGAGAGAGGAATTGTCCACGACTTCTTATTCAGATCCACAGTCAACACCGTTAGCATGAGTAGCCAGGAAATGAAAAAAATTGTGTTACATTGGCAAAAGTCTGCTTCCATGGACCTATTTAACGTGCCGAAGAGCAAAGATGTCAGATTGAAGACTCAGGTGTGTCTGACTCAGCCTATGGTCTTTTCAATCCCTTGCTCTGCATCTGAAAGTTGAACAATGAATGAGGATGACAGAAGACTTGACGCCTTTGAGTTGTGGCATTGGAGAGGAGTGTTGAATATTCTGTGGACGGAAAAGGTGCAGCCAGAGTGCTTCTTGGAGGTAAGACCAGTGACACATTGTCTGACATACTTTGGGCTTGTTGTTAGGAGGGGCTGGACCTTGGAAAAGGACCGCATGGTGGGAGGGTAGAGGGTCAGCGAAGGAGGGCAAGGTGCTCCACGAGATGGCCTGACAGAATGACTATAACGGTGGCCTGGCATGTGTCAGAGATTATGAGGACAGCACAGGACAGGGCAGTTGTGGTAACCTCAAAGGCTCTTAACAACAACAACATGTACGAATAATCCATCGCAGGTCATGTCACCTGGGGGCATTACTGAGATTATTCCAATGAAAGCAATGTTTTGAGACCCTGTAAAAGAAAAAAAAAATCTTGAACAGTGTTCGCATTTTTAACTTATGCAGTATGAAACCCATTGCGGTGGGTAGAGTTGGGTTCCTCCAAATTATGTGCAGGAATCCTAATCTATACTTGTGGTAATCCCAGCTGGATTTTCTTTCTTCTGTTCATGAGGACACATCAGTGCAGAGTGTGTCCTGGACTTTCTGGCTTTGGGGATATAAAAAGAGCAGACGAGGCATGGAAAGGCCCACACCGGACGGCAGGGGAGATGCGGCCACGTCACTGTGAGTCCCTTGCTTGTCATGTACAGTTTTACCGTCTGTGTCTACATCACACAGAGTGGTCTAGTGGTGTGGTCTGCGGAGAGCTGGGCTGCTGACCCAAAGCCTGCACATCTCAGGTGCTGACCATGTACCATCCGCCTCGTGGGAGAAAGATGGGCAGTGCCCTCCTGTTGTGATTTGTATATCCTGCACAAACCGACGGAGGGTGAGCTAGGAATTGGGGCTGACTCTGCGGGCATAAGTTTCTATATGTTACAGACGTCATAATGTCACTTTACCTAGTTATAACGCTGTCTGTTGGAGCCATCTGTATTACTGCATGAAGTCAGGTTTTGTTCATTTTATTAGCTATAAAAATGTTCCATTACACACATGTGCTGCATTTTCTCTGTCTTCCTAATGATGGATTGGGAATATCTCCAGTTTGGGGCATTAAGAACAAGGCTGACGTGAACGTTACAGTAGTTGTATTTGGGTGCACACACACGTCAGGTTTCCGTGGGCATCGACCCTGGAGTGGAGTTGAGGAGTGATGAGGCAAGCACGGCATCTTCTCTTCTGGATGTCAGGAATGGATTTTTTCAATGCCATTTTATTCCCATTTCTGCCAGCAGCTTATCATTCATTGTTCCATAGTTTCACCAAAAGCTCTAAACCATTTTGCCAGACGTTTCAATGTTTGCAAGTCTGATGGGTGTGTAGCAAAACATCCCGTGACTTCAATTTGCATATAACTGGTGAAAAAATGGAACTCACTGCCACCTCGTTTATTTAATGGCCTTTTGGACATTCTTTCTTGTGACGTGCATGATAAAAGCTTTTATCCAGTTTTCTGAGAAAATGCCAAACTGCCTTCTGGAGTGATTGAACCATTTTACAATCCCACCAACAGTGTATAAGAGTTCCTGTCTCACCACATCCTCTCCAACACTTGTTACTTGCTCCCATAAGGACAAATACTGTATAAAACCATTACTGTAGAATGAGTATGGGCATCCCAGGTGGGGTGGGGGGCAGAGGGGTGAGGATGGGCGGGGAGTGGAGGGTGGTTAATTCGAGGCTCGCACAATTTATGGGTAGAGGTGGTGGGGTGAAGGAAATGGGAAAGATCTGGTGTACAAAACAATGCATAAGAACTTTTTAAATAAGCCAGTATAGAACCAGTATATATAAAAAAAGCTTTTGTCCATCCATCCATTTTATTATTGTCTTTAATAGTGCTTAATTTAATCTTTGTATTATTAATAAAGAGTCTGAATGATGAACCGTCAAGGTTGAGACGGTCATCATGCAGCCAGAAGGCAAATGGAGCAGTCTAAGATTTTAGCAAAATGTTGTTACCTAATTAAAAAAAAAAAGTATAAGGGAAAATCCAAACCGAACCCCCTCATAGTGTGTCACATCTGACTTCAGCTCTGAGCAGCCACATAAAAGCAGAGCAGAACCGTCAGTCTAAGCTTCGTCATTCCCCCACAGAGGGGCGGGTGGATTTGAACCACTGGACTTTCCGTTGGCATCCTGTGATGGTTAGTGTTTTATGTGAACGTGACCGTGATCCTCAGAATATGCAACTTTTCTGTGTGTTGTAAAGTCTAACCTCCCTGATGCTACTAAGGCAGGATTATAGGCAGATCTGTAAAGAGATGAGGTGGTTCCTACAACCAGGGGAAGATAAAATAGATGAATGGGACCTTCTAAGAATCAAATCCCTATGCACATCCAAAAACTTCTCCAACAGGGTACAAAGGGAAGCCACAGATTGGGAAGAAGTATTTGGTAATGACATGTCAGATAAGGGACTTATAGCTAGAATTTATAAAATCCTTGAACACAACAACAAGATAAAGGTAAATAATCCAATAGAAAAATGGGCACAGGATATGAAAAGACACTTCATCGAAGAAGACATTCAGATGAGTAACAAGCACATGAAGAAATGTTCAAAGTTCCTAGCTTTAAGAGAAATGCAAATCAAGACAACTATGAGATATCATCTCACCCCAGTCAGAATAGCAAAACTTAACAGAACAGCAAGCAACAAATGCTGGCTAGGTTGTGGAGAAACCGGAACCCTTATTCACTGTTGGTGGGAGTGTAAAATGGT
>NW_006400015.1:28772-41582 GCF_000299155.1 Elephantulus edwardii
CCTCCACCCTCCCAAGCATGATGTCCCTCTCCAAGGACTGGTCCCTGCTTGCACCATGTCCAAAGTATGTCAGCCGAGGCTTCAGAATATACCCTGGACTGCTAGGAAAACAGATAGGTTTGTCGTGGAGAGGGTGAAGCCGGCTGCTCCTTGGAGGCAAGGATTCTGAAAGAGGCGAGGAGGCTTACCTCCTCTGATTAAGGCTGGGTCCCCTCAGGCGTGGGGGATTCTGCTGCTCAGACGTTTTCTGCTCATGCGTGCACGCTGGCAGAAAGCTAGAGAGAGTTTTGCCAAGTCCGCAGCTGACCAGCAGTCTCGCAGCCTCCAGCCTCAAATCAGGGGCCCGCCATACTTGCCAACTTTGGCCTCGCCAATAACGAAAGCCAACGTGTCTGCATCCCAACGACGTCCATGGATATGCCAGGCTGTGCAGCCGGCAGCAGACAGTGGCCAAAGCGCGCCGTCTGTGACGCTGCTTCCCAACAGTCCAGCGCCTGAAGCCCACGGCCCTCCGGGTCACCAGCATGAGGACCCAACTCCGTCTCCCCACAGGCCTCTCTCTCGAAGCCTGACCTACACGCTTGGGACTTAGCTCCACAAGCGTGTGAGCTTTCCTTAAAATCGGTCTCTCTCTCTGCATGTGTACACAGGTTATTGTGAGCTGGCATCGACTGGACCAGCTCTCGAAACTCTATGAACTTGGAGAAATGGCGAAAGGCCTTTTGTTCATCGGGTCACTTGACTCGACGGCAATCAACAGCAAACAACATCAATGGGCAATGAACGAAAGCTCTGCCCTGTCCTGTGCCGTCCGCGTCACCTGCCGCGCTGCAGCCCAGCGTTGCTGTCCTGGTGTCCATCCTCATGGAAAACATTCCTTTCTCTCTTTCTCTGACCCTCCACCTTTCACAGCAAACCATCTGTTTCCTAAGAACTGGTCCCTTCTGATAACAGGTCCAAAGCAGGTGAGATGAACTTTCACCCTCCTTAGCACCGTGAATCACCTCGTTGTACTTCCCCTAAGACAACTCTGTCCTTTGGACAGTCGGTGGTATGGTGAGTACTCTGCCCACACCACCAACCAAAGCCACCAATTCTCCATTGTTTGTTATGTGCTGCTAAATCAGAACCCACTTACAGCTGACCCTTCAGTGGGTTTTAAGAGGTTGGGGGAAAAACAATTATTTGTTGTTATTTATTAATGGTTCAACTTGCATATGCAGCAGCTGAAAATCCCATGGGTTGTGTCAGGTGCCCCTGAGTCTTTAAATTGGTATCCCTGTCCATGGTTACCCTCAAGAGGCCTTTGACAGCAGAGGTCCCCAGTGCAACATGTATTTTCCTCTCTCTTCATTTCTGAGCTTTTACTGTTGTCTCACCTCCTAACCAAACCCACGGGCTGTCAAGTTAGTTCTTAATCATGGGATTCTATTGGGTTTCTGAAGCTGGACATAATTTTTTTTCTTATTAATTTTAATGGACGTTTACAGAGACTTAGGGTTTCCAATCATTCATTGTCGCACTTTTCTCCCTGCCCACTCCCTACCTCCAATTCACTCTTCTCTTTGAAAAGAAAAAGAAAAACTCTCTCATTGTTATTCAATCCCTCCCCCCAAGTTCACTCCACTGTGCAGCTTTCACCCTGGACTTCTGTCATGACAATAATACCCATTCATATGTCCCTTTTAAACAGTTATCTACCTCATCTGTTTCAATGCAATGTCCATCATTCCTTTTCTGTCTTCCCTCAACCCCGATGTCAGTCCCATTCCACAACAGTGGCCCTATGCAATATTTGTCCTTTTGTGACGGAGATATTTCACTCAGCATAGTGTCCTCAGGATCACCCATTTTGTAAAATATTTCATGACTCCTGCTGCTCTGGGCATTAATGTGGATCCAAGGAAAGTGATACTCAGGACAGCGTCAACCTTTTCTCCATCTATCATGATGCTGTCTATTGGTCCAGGGGTGAGGATTTTTGTGTGCTTGATGCTGAGACGTAACCCACGTTGAAGATTGCTGTCTTTGGTCTTCTGCAGCAAGTGCTTTAAGTCTTCTTCATGTTCTGCAAGCAAGGTGGTGTCGTCACCATGATAATGACTGTCCCTCCAACCCCAAACCTTGTTCAGATTCCAGCTTCTCCAATTATTTGCTCAGTATACAGATTGAATATGGAGAAAAGATACAACCTTGACACACACGTTTCCTCATTTTAAACCATACAGGGTCCCCTTGTTCTGTCCAAATGACTGCTTCTTCATTTAAATCCTTCTCTCTCTCTAAATATACAGTTCCAACTTGATGATATACAACACTATATATTATAATATATTATAAAGAATCCTGTTAAAAGATTGTTCTTGTGTGCTACCCAGTGGAACCACCTCATAGCTGACCTTCCAGCAGGTTTTTAGAGGTAGTAAGTCACACAGGAGGAGACCGCCCAGCCTTCTCCTGTGGAGCAGTGTATATCATTGGGTTGGCAGCACAATTCCTTATCACCGGGCCACCAGAGCTCCCTTAAAAAATAGACGTGACTGCAAACCCAGAGGTGTATGGTTCAAATCCACCAGATGCTTTGCTGGAGAAGGAGGGCCAATCTCCTCCTGTACCAGTCAGATCTGATTTGATGGCATACACACAAAAAATAATGTTGTTATTGTTGTTGTTAAGTGCCATCGAGTCTTAGAGGACTCATAGCGATCCTATAACTGAAAGACCAAGACACTTGTATAACTTTGGTCATTTCTCCATGCTCATAGGGTTTCCGGAGGCAATTCATTTCAGAAGTGGGTGCCACTCCTGCTTCCAAACTTGTTTTAATTGGGAAATTCCACCAAACACTGTCCACCATGGGGAACCATTATCACATTTGAGACATCAGTGTCACAGTGTTTAGCATCATAGCAACCACGAGTTACCTCTGTACAGCAAATGGACAGACCAGTGCTATACTGCTTAGAGGAATGCTTGACTGGAAACAATTAAAACCAGTCCTGAGGCCCGCAGATTAAAATCACCCACCTTGGTAGTATAACTTTCTGTCCACTAGGCCACCTGGGCTCTCTCTATGTTGTCATTGTTATTGTTGTTAAGTGCAGTCTAGTTGTAGACGACTCAGCAACCCTCTGAACAGAAGACCTGAACTAAAAAGTCAAGAAATAGACCTGGCTAAAGCTTTGCTGTCTGTGTAATTGACCAAGGAGCCTGGTTGGCATCAGCAGTCTGCAGCATGCTGCTACTCTAAGCGTGAGTGGTTAGAATTTGTCCAGCAGTTCTGCAGAAGAAAGATCTGGTGAACTTCTGTAAGGATAAGAACCAAGGAAAAGCCAGCTCTACTCTGTACGGCGAGGGGCTACCCAGAGCCAGAGTGGACTCAGTGGCAGTGGGCTGGAGTGGACTTCACTCAGATTCCATTACCGTCAACAGGTGTATGGCAAATAGGACGTTTTTGACTTACTAGTCGACCAGCAAGAATCTTATTTATCCATCTCATAGGCAGCTCTGGTGGCCTTGTGGTAAGAAGCTCCGCTGCAACCCCAAAGGCACACGGTTCAAATCCACAAGCTACTCCATGGGAGAAAGATGGGCAGTCTCCTCCTGTGTGATTTACAGCCCCTGGAAACCTGCGAAAGGTTCAGCTCTGGGTCAGTTCCGACTCAATGGTCCACAGAAACAGCATCGAGAACATCAGATGGTTCGGGGGGGGGGCACTAAAGAATGTGGTCTTTGCCCATGGTTTCCAGGAGGTAAACTCAACCCCTGGAAATTCCTGTGTGACTGGATCCCTCCTTTGTGACCTCACAGGAGGCTATGCTAATGAGATGACTTGGGCAGGTGGGGTTGGAGCTGCTGAGCCAAAGGTTGCACGTTTCGGGCAGTTTGAATCCATCACTGACTCACAGAGAGAAAGAGGGGAGGTCTTCTCCTGTCGTGATGGATTCACAGCCTCGAAACCCACTGGGGGCGGTGTCATTATTAGAAGAGCCACCTTGACAGCAGTCCATTCGAGTTGGATTGAGGTCAGAGAGGACATTCAGAGCTGATGCTGGGAGAGCCACAGACAGACTTGACTCTTAAACAAGACTTTGTGTTTTTTTTTTTAGGTTAAGATGATGAGGTAATTGCTGATGGGAAATCTAACTACATCTCCATTAACAGTTAATCTACATTCTCAGAGCAAAACCATGACTATCCAACAGGATTTATAGCATCTCAGGGACTTTCCAACTCATGTAGAATATCAAAGACATTTTCTAGCCATTACTCAGCATAAAAACTGTGTAATGTTTAAAAGTTCTATATACTCCCATTTCTTGGACAAGCTCCTGGAGACACGGGAAAAGAAATCTTCATTTCCAAGTTACATACATTCCATGTTCCAATTATTAAAGGATGTCTGCTGTTATTTTTCTTTGTTTTGACTGACTTCCAATCTGACTCTACCACTGATATTATAACTGTGTTCCTCTACTGTTCATTGGATTTTCAGAGTCCTGTTATATGAGAAGTGGATGGTCAATGATACTTCTTCCTCTGTTGTAATCTGGGATTTCTACTAAAACCTGTTCACCATGGGTAATCCTTGCAGCATTTGATATACCAGCAGAACAGCTTTCAGTATCACAGCAAACTACAAGTTATCTCAGCACAGCAAACTGACAGACAAGTGTTGAACCAGTAAGAACAATATTCTCAAATACAACAAACTGACAATCTGATTAGTGCCTCAAATAGCAAATCAGTCTTCTTTCAAAAGATCAAAGAATATAGCCTTCAATATGGATTTCATCTCAATATCAAGAAAACCAAGTTTCTTACCACTGGACCTATAGGCAACATCATGATAGATGCAGAAAAGATAGAAATTGTCAACAGCTTCATCTGACTTGGATCCATAATATAAACCCTTGGTCTCAGCAGTCAGGAAATCAGGAGAAGTATTGCACTGGGAAAGCCTGTAGTCATGGACATCTCCAAATTACTGAGGAGTGATGATGTCCGTTTGAGGACTACGGTGCACCTGATTGAGGCCATGGTCTTTCTGATCACTTGCTATACATCTGAGAGCTGGACAATGAATAAGGATGAAAGAATTGATTCCTTTGAGCTGTGGCATTAGAGAAAAGTATTGAATATCCCTTGGACTGCCAAAAGAATAAAGAGATATGTCTGGGGAGAAATTGCAGCCAGAGTGCCCTTTGGAGGCAAAGATGTTAAAGCTTCATCTCACATACTTTGGGCATGTTGCTAGGAGGGGCTACTCCTTGGAGAGGGACATGATACTTGGAAAGGGAGAAATTCGGTTAAGGACCCAGCCAGGTATACTAGCACAGTGACTGCTGCAATGGGCTCTAGTGTGTCAGGAAGTGTGAGGGCAGCGCAGGACAGAGTAGGGCTCAGATCTGTTGTTTATAGGGTCGCTATGGGTCATACTCAACTCAACAGCACCTAACAACAATAACATTTTCAAGCCAAAGTTCAAATCTGCTGAAAGAGGAAAGAACTATGGGTCTGCTCTGAGTCTGTTGAATCCTAAGTCAGAGAATGTTGACTGGGCTTTGAGAATATTCTCAGACCTAAGAACTGGGATGGATGATTAGACATTATAACAATATTTGTAATGTCATAATAATACATTGTTGTTGTTATGTGCCATCAAGTCATCTGCAACTCATGGCGACCCTATGTACAAGAGCCCTAAACCCTGCTCTATCCTGTGCCAACCTTACTGTCTCCAACACACCTTCTCCCATTACTCCAATCACGGAATCAATCCACCTCATAGAGGGTCTTCCTCTTCTGCGCTGTCCCTCCACTCTCCCAAACATGATGTCCCTTTCCAAGGACTGGTTCCTCCTTGCAACATGCCCAAAGTATGTCAGATGAAGCTTCAGAATCCTTGACTCCAAGGAGCATTCTGGCTTCACCCTCTCCAGGACAAACCTATATGTTCTCCTAGCAGTCTATGCTAGGAGATTATATCATAAGATATTATAAGATAATATCAGAAGTATACGTACATTATGATATAGTAAATATGATATAAAAAGTATATAGCAACTAATTAACAATCTGGGACAAGACAAGCATTACAAAGATAACTAGAGTTGGGACAAGGAGGAAATGAATGAATAAAATGAAAACCCAATCTCTTTGTAAACTCACTAAAATAATAAAAATAAAAACAAAAAGAATAATAATAATAAGACCTGGCCTGTGGTCTACACAGTCTGTGACAGTTCTGGAAGCAGTTTGTAAAGTGAGCTTTTGAGCAGAGCTTTATAATACCTGGCCTGTGGTCTACACAGTCTATGACAGTTTTGGAAGCAGTTTGTAAAGTGAGCTTTTGAGCAGAGCTTTGCTCCTCTTTCTTTCCCTTTGAGGACACCGCTGGCTCGATCGTGTTTCCAGGTCAGCCTGGCTTGTAAAGCTGTGTGGTTTCTCCACAGAGACCTTGCTCAGGCTTGTAGTTTTATTTGAAAGAACAACACGCAATATCTCCTTCTGGGCGGATCGATGAAACCCCACGGTCTGTGTCTGGAAGGCGAGGCGTGAGCTGTCAGCGGGGGTCTGTGCTACTAAGCCACCTTTCTGAGCTCCGTGGAAGGACCACAGCATGCTCTGGGTGCCCTAGGCTGTGGGCCCCCCTTCTCCTGGGGGAGGTTGGGGAGAGCATCTCCTGTGAACCTCGGTAAGTTTAAAGGCCTATGATGATCAGCCTAGCACCCAATGAGCTTGCTGACTTTTTGCAGGCATTTCCTGGCTGGCAATGTGAGAATCCATTCTCTTTCCTGATCTGCACAACAATTGCATATGAGAAGTAGGATCTATTACCCTGCATCTCAGTAAGACCGGAAAGAGTGTGTGAGACAGACAATGTGCTCCTCGTCCAGCCTCACGCACAGGCAGGAGCTGTCATTAGAGCCTAGATCGCTGGAGTCTAGCCCCAGTCTTCCTCTCACATCACACTTACAAGATTTAAGGATGGTGGAGGGCTTCCAAACAGAGCCCCCTCATCCGTGAGCTCTGGCACCAGAACCCTGGTGGGGATATAAACACCACATTACCACCCAATTGAACGGATGAAGCAGACTAAGCCTCTGGGATGAGAAGTCTTGGAGGACACCCCTGGGTGGAAGGCTTTGAAAATCCCTGCATGTGGCCAGCCAGGCCCCGGAAGAGCAGTGGGGCAGCCAGGAGAGGGCTCATGACTGGCAAGGTCCAAATGCACCAGCCTATACGCCTGTGCCCTTCCAGGAGGTGTCCTGCTTCTCCCCTGGACAGTTCTGGAAGTTCTGTGTCTTGGTTGGTTTCCCTCGGAGGGGAATAAAGAAATATTGTTGATTGTGTTGACATAAAGAGTCAAGTATAAGTGGCATATTTGGAACACCAGGTCCTGTCACAGCTGTTGAGGGCTGTGAGGGAGGGAGGAAGTGCACCCTCCAGGCGTGTGGAGCGAACCAGTGAAGTGGTGCTCTGTGGCTTCGGGGGAGTCCCTGGGCAGGTGGATGCGGATGCTAGCAGGCAGAAGTCAAAGGTGAAAGGTTTGAGGGGTATGCGGTGGGCACCCAAAGGTGGTGCTTCTCCCCTCCTTTCCTGAGAACCAGAACAGTATTTAGATCAGAATCAGCAAACTTGACTCACTGCCATCAGTTTGGACCTGGTGTGTAGCCCGTGTTTGGAGGCCGTGAGTCACACGGGGAGAGATGGCCGGTTTTACTTCTGCAGAGCAGCTGGCAGACCCGAACCGTGTGCCTTGGGGTCGGCAGCAGTACTCCCTGGCCACCAGGCTCCCAGAGCTGACTGCAATACAGCGGTTCCCTGAGAATTATGGGTACGTCTATCCAATATCAAGGTTGCTCACTGCTCATGGCTGCCGCGTGGGAACTGACTCACAGCTGACCCTCTGGTGAGTTTTCAGAGGCTGTAAATTGCATGGGAGGAGATTGCCCAGCCTTCTCCCATGGAGCAGCTGGTGGATTCGAACCTCCAGAGAGGCACCACCTTTGGATTCTCTCTAGATGAGGCCCCACCTCCCCACACATCAAGGCAGACGTGAGACATGTGTGTGGACACACGCTGATCCTTACAGAGAACAAGGACAATCTTGAGCACGGCAGGGACTGTGAGGACGGCCCAGGAACAGGCCAGGGTTTGGTCCCTTACACACAGGATCACCGTGAGTCTGTGCTGACTCCGTGACACCAAACAGCAGCGACAACATGAAAGGCTCTCACGAGACTCGTCTTCAGCTCATGTGTAACCCTCCGCCCTCCTGGACAAGACTCTCCCCTTTTCAGACTTTGAGGCGCTCAATATTTTACCAAAGCGTTACCCCAACCTTGGCTGTAACTGAAGCCGCAACAAAGTTCTTGTCTCTCCTTAAAAATATGTAACGGAAGGAAAAGGAAGGCACCCCCACCAGCGGTCTGGGGGAGCTCGTTACTCACACTTTCTCGTAAATCTTCTCGGGGTGCTCGGGCCACTCAATCATGCAGACGACTCTGTTGGGCATGGTCTCCGTGGTGGAGTAGTAGCCCTGCGGGAAGGCCAGCAGGAGAGCCAGGACCCAGATGACACAGATGACCACCTTGGTGGCAGTGGCTGACAGCCTGGGCTGCAGGGGGTGGATGATCGCCATGTACCTGGAGCAGAGAGGAAAGAGCAGAGGCCACACTCGGTCACCACATGCCGCCCAGGAGAGAGACCCAGACACGCTCTGACCCCTGTGAGTCTTACTGCTTCCTGAACTCTCTCCGGGCCTGTTCTTAAGCGTGTGACATAACGCGAAACCTGTCAGGAAATTCAGCCAGAGTGTTCACATCTTAGCACTTATCTAGAAACTTCGTCTCACTTACTTTGGGCATATTTTCAGGACGAACCAGTCCTTAGAGAGACACAGCACTCTGCGATAGATGGAGGGTCGACCCAAGTCAGGAAGCCCCTCATTGAGAAGGACTGACAGTGACTACGTCAGGAGGGCGGCTCAGGACAGGGCGAGCTTCAGATCTGTCGTTCACAGGGCCCCTGTGAGCCATCGTCCATGTGATCACATCAACCAAACGATGACAACGAGCAGCATTCCAAGAAGGAAAAGTCGATAACTGGAACACTCATCCTAGAGACAGGGTGCCTTAGCGCAGGCCAGTGGGTCAGTGCAACCAGGAAAGTGATGACCGTGATGGAAAAAGTTTATTCACTGTCAAGACTGTCTGTTACCCTCTGAGGGTCAATCTAGAGTTGATTCTGGACTCCTTTCATGACAGGATGAAGGGTTAGTGCTTTGTGAGGGGAGGTGAGTGTGAGCGTGAGAAAGTGGGCCCCAGAACCAACAAGAACATGAACCAGTCCCTGGAGAGATCGCCATGGGTTCTTTGAGCCTCTAGAAGTCAGGATGTGACTTATACCACGTGCTTAGTGAGGAGACGACCACCACAGTGGCTGAGGCTCACAGGCCAGTGCACAGAAAGGGCCTGGGGAGTGGAAGCGTCCTATAGGAATTGAGAACAGAGGGCATGAGGACTTTTGGCTGGAGCGAAATCAGATGCTATCATCTAAAGGAGTGTGTCCCCGCCTTGGGATTTGTGTCCAGCCTCTGGGATGCAGCAAGGATCTCAAGGACACGCCATCCATCAGCATGCTACGCCAGTTCCATGCCAGCACCACCTCTATCTTAGAAGGCATCTATCTCCCTCCTTATGGCCTTGAGTCTATTTCATTCTGTCCACCCTTGACAAATCCTCCCTGGGCGCCCGTCACGGAGCACACTGATTCCTCCTGAGCTTGGAGCTTCTCATTTCCCCAGGGAGAAAGGGCACATAAAACATTACAATGAGATAAGGGAGCTTGAGCAGCCTCCAGTCAATACCTGGAACCACGGGGACACTGAGAAAGGGACTGTGCATCAAAACGGCAGCGACAATTGAAGGAGATTAAAGAGGTGCTCAGAGGATTTGGGGTGACTGCTGAGCATCCAGCTGTGCTGGAACAGGGGGACAAGATCAGAGCCCTCGTCCTCCTCCTCCTCTATCTCTGGGTTATGCTTTGACCTGAATTCCTATCTGGGAAGTGGCTCTGATGGTTTCTCTGAGAGTCCCTTTATCAAGCTAAGCTTCTCCCTCCCCTTTTTTTATTTTAATGAAAGTTTACAGAGACTTTGGATTTCCATTCATTCATTGTTGCACCCTTCTCCCCCCACAAACCCCTCCCCTCTCCCCCACTCCCATTTGCTCCTCTCCTTGAAAAGCAAAAGAAAAACTCCCTCATTGGTACACAATCCCCCCTGGCTTGTTTTTTGTTATCAGCTGCCACCGAGTGGCCCCTGCTGATGGGACCTCATGACAATAAAAGGAAAAGCTGCCTGGTCCAGGGCCATTCCCATGATCACTTGTAGATGTGACTTGTGATTCATGAACCCAAATGTTCATCAACCAACAAACAGAGAAATGATGGTACATTCACACAATGGAATGCAATGAAGCAGTCAGGAGCAACCATTTGAAAAACTACTACATAACATGGGAAAGGCTAGAAAGCATTGCGCGTAGTACACTAACTCAGTCTCCCAATGGCAAATACTGCATAAGACCATTATTGTAAAAATAGAAGGTTTACTAGTAAGATGTGTACCGAAGTTCAAAGGCAGAAGGAGAGGGAAGCGGGGAGATGAGGGTGGGGAGCGGGGGAAATCTCGAGGTCCCTGAGTTTGGTGGGCAGAGTGAGCAGGTGAAGGAATTAGGAAAGATCCAGGGGGATCTGAGAAAGTGGGGTAATGGTTGGCATGGATCAAGGGTGATTAAGTTTATAAAACATAATAGATGGGAACAAAAATGTGCAACACAGTGTTTGGAGTGTCACATTATCATTCACATGCAGTGGAAGGATGTATGAAACACAATGTAGAAAACTTTTGATTGCAAACCAATATTCTTTTTAAAAAGACACACACACACATATATGTGTGTGTGTGTGTATATTATGTGTATATGTATATATGTGTAGCTATGTGTATATATACTATGTGTATATATATGTATATGTGTGAGTATATATCTGTGTATATATGTGGGTATATATGTCTGTGTGTGTATATATGTCTCTCTGTGTACATATACATATACATATACATATCAACACCACCAAAGCAAACCCAAAACAAGAACCTGGACTGCTGACAAAAAAATCACCCACAATGAAGCTAAATAATCCTATGCTTAATCACTATTGGGCTATAAAAGAAATAAAACAAGTAATCAAAAAGCTCCTTGAAATGAATGAAAATACAATATATCAAAACCTCTGGGATACAGCAAAGGTAGTCCTTGGAGGTCAATTCATAGCAGTAAGCAAACACATAAAAGAAGAAAGGATTAAAGGATTAAAGCTACTTAATGCCTCCAACAAATAGAAAAAGAACAATAGGCTAACCCCACAGTCTCTAGAAGGAAGGATATTGTAATGATTAAGGCAGAAACAAACAGAATAGAAACCAGAAAAAAAACCCTACTGAAACAATCAGCAAGACCAGGAGCTGATTCTCTGAAAGGATCAATAAAACAGACAAACCATTGACAAACTTAACAGAATAAAAGACAGAAAAGACACAACTCAAAGAAGAAATAAAAGGGGTGATATTGCAAAAGGACCATTTGAAATTAAAACAATGATAATAATGGACTGTTATGAAAAGCTATGTTCCAGAAGAATTGATCCCTTTGAGTTGTGGGCAGGAGAACAGTATTGAACCTACCACGAACCACCAAGAGAACGAACAGGTCTGTCTTGGAGAAGGCAAAACCAAGTTTCTCCTTGGAGGCTAGGATTCTGAAGAGCCATCTCTCATACTTTGGGCATGTGGCCACCAGGGTCTGGTCCTTGGAGAAGGACATGCTTGGGAAGGTGGAAAGGAAGACTCCAGGTGAGATGGATTGACATAGTAACTGGGGTGATGGGACAGGTGTGTCAGAGTCAGTGAGACTGGCTCAGGATAGGGCCGGCTTCAGGCCTATTGTCCACAGGGTCGCTATGTGTCTCAGCTGACTTGAGGGCACATAACAACAGCAACAACAGAGGAAATGGACAAATTTGTAGAAATCCACACCCTACCCAAACTGAAGCAGGCACTTTGGAAGCAGACAGAAGTAGAACACTTGAACAGACCAATAGGCAGGTCATAAACAAAACATAATAAAAAAGAATTCTGGTCTAGATGACTTTACCAGTGAATTCTACTACCATTCAGAGATGAACTGTCACCAATTCTACTTAAACTCTTTCAAATGATTGAAGAAGAAGGGACATTCCTGGAGTCTTATCTGCCACAAGCGTAACCCTGAAACCAAAATCAGGCAAAGACACCACCAAAAAGAAAACTATAGACCAATGTCTCACATGAGCACAGATGGGAAAATCCTTCACAGTATATTAAACATAATCCATCATGAGCAAATGGGATTCATGACAACAAGGCAAGGATGGGTCAGCATAAGAAAAACAACCGATATAATTCATCGCATTAATAAAGCAAAGAACCACACAATCCTATCAATTGGTACAGAAAAGGCCTTTGACAAAATCCAACACCTCTTCCTGACTTCCTGATTAAAACGCTCAACTAAGCAAGAATAGAGGGTTATTTCCTCAACATAGTTACAAGTGTGCATGCAAATTCAAGAGCTAACATCATTCTCAGTGGAAGATTAAAGACATTTCCCTTGGGAAGATATGCCCACCATTATCAGTTCCTATTCAATAGTGCATTGGAAGCCCTAACAGGGGAAATCAGGCAAGAGAAGGAAATAAGAG
>NW_006400015.1:43288-59107 GCF_000299155.1 Elephantulus edwardii
TTTGGGGCCTGATGGGCCGATTTAACAGAGTGGCAGGACACAAGAGCAATATACGAAAGTTAGATTTCTCTACAGCAACAAAGTGAGCAGTGAGGAAGAACCAAGAAAAGCAATACCGTTTATAATCACCAGCCACAACATGAAATATTGGGAATAAACCTAACTAGAGACATAGGGCTTATATATGGAAAAACGACAAGAAATGAGAGACCTAAGTAAATGGAAAAATATCCCCTGTTCCTGGACAGGAAGACTCAACTTTGGAAAAATGACAATCCTACCAAAGCCATCTACAGACACAACACAATCTCAATACAGATACAAACTTCACTCTTCAAGGAAATCAACAGCGTGAGTTTCCGTTTCATTTGAAAGGAAAGAGACGCCAAACAAGCAAATATCTTCTGAAAGATAAACAAAATAGGAGACACAAATTTTCTAATCTCAAAATCTACTCCACAGTCTTAGTTATCAAAGCAGCACGATGCTGGTACAATGACAAGCACATAGATCAGTGGAATAGAACCAAGAACCCAGAAATCAACCCAGGTACCTAAAGTTAATTAATAATCAACAAGAAAACAAACCCATGAAATAGTGGGGCCTAGGGATAAGAATCCGTGGTGTAATCCCAAAGGCACATGGTTTGAATCCACCAGCTGCTCCGCAGGAGAAATACGGGCAATCTCTTCCTGTGTAAATTACAGCCTCTGAAAACTGGCTAGCGGGCCAGGTGTGAGACAGTTCAGAATTGACTGTGCACAACAACATTAACCACGTGCTGGAAAAATTGGACATCTACCTGAAGAAAATGAAATAGAACCTTCATCTGTCTCCACACATAAAACTCAATTCAAAGTGGATCGGAGACATTAGGGGTAAATCCCCAAATCATAAGATCAACAGAAGAAAGAAAACCACAAAACCAAACAGGGACAAACTCAGAAGCTGTATTCTATGGAGTGAATAGGCTTAGAAATGTAGCCAAAAATGCACAACCAAGAGAGGCTTTTTAAAAATCAATGAATGAGACCTTCGAAAAATCAAAATCTTGTGTACATCAAAAAACATTTTCCAACTGGGTGAAAAGAAAGCCTACAGATTGGGAAAAAAATATTTGGCAGTGACATTTCAGAAAAGGGACTTAAAACTAAAATTTATACAATACTACAGGGCCTCTACAAGAAAAATAATGATAATCCAATCACAAAATGTAGAAAACACATGAAAAGACTCTTCACCAAGGAGACTATTTGGATGGTCAACATTGGAGGAAATGCTCAAAATCACTAGCAATCAGAGAGATGCAAATCAAAACAACAATGAGATACTATATCACCCCGGCAGATAAAAGCAAAGTTTAACAGGATGTCAAACAGTAAACATTGGAGAGGATATGGAGAGGTTGGAACTCTTCACGCACTGCTTGTGGGACTGTAAAATGGTACAACCACACTGGCAGCCAGTTTGAGGTTTCTTCAGAGAGCTGAATACAGAAATCCCCTATGACCCAGCTATTCCACTGCTAGGGATAGAAATAAAAACTTAGGCCTACACAGACAGAGATAGTTACACAGACGTTCATCTCCTCATTGTTCACAACAGCAACAAGATGCAAACAGGTGAAATGACCATCAACAGATGAATGGGAGGAGAAATTGTGGTCCATTCACACCAGGCAATACAATTCATAAAATACCAACCAGCACTGGAAAAGCTGGAGATCATTAAGCCGAGTGAAAGAACTCAGTCACAAAAGTAAGACCATTACTGTGCCAACAGGGGGCTGAACCTGGGGTAGGTGTGCAGAGACAATACGGACAGTCAGTGAACACAAATAATTCAGACCAGGGGAGCGCTGACCCCAGGACAGTGTACAGTTGGCGAACAGGATCTGTATTAATTGTCCAGAAGGGGGAAGGGAAGGGGGGAGGGTGGCGGAAGGAGATGGAGGGGAAAAATAGAAATTGATTCTATAAAACACATTGTATGTCAACAAATGTATAAAACACACATACATGAATGGGAGATAAAAAGGGGTGGGGGAGAGGCAATAGGTTGTAATTTAGATTCAGAAACACTCCTGGGACACCCCCTTCTCAGCTAACCCCAATCTCAGCCTTTCTCTGGTCCTTACCCTCTAACCCTTGAACTGTACCCTGCTTGGGAAATGATGATATGAAACTCTTTTTACTGCCCCCCTCTGTGCTGGGGGAACCCCAACTCCGCCGGTAAGCTCAGAACCCAAGACTTCCCATTCCAGCTCTGCATGCCAGCAGACCACCAAGCTCCCCTGACAGGAGCCCTAAGGCCCTCCTCCCACCGGCAGGCACCCAGCTTTCTCACTCTGGGGCCCCGTGGCTCTGTCCCACGAAGTCTCTGGTTCCCCACCACCTCTGCTCCCCTGTTGCGACCTCACCTCCCTGTCTCACAACGACGTCTCTCCTGCGCCTTAGCCCTCCACCTCTGGGGCACACAGAAATCGCAGGTCCAGAGGCACGTGTTCACTCTCTGGTCCTCCCTTCTGGGTAACAGTGAGATCTCAGTTCTCCATTTCTGCACCAGCTCAAGTTAACGCTGGAGGGATGGCAAAAGTGATCCGTCCCTGTGTTAGAATTTTCAGCATCTTATTTGCATGGTCCAGATCAAGGGTGCTGTTTACCTTTTATTGACGTTACTACCAAGCTATTCAGTCCCCTTTGGAGACCTCAGTCCTACCCAGACAGTGGGCGAAAATAACAAAGACAATGGCCCCCAGGAGCCATGTCAAATAGCTCAGTGACGCACCACATGACGGGGCAGAAGGGGCCACTGGACCTGCACCATTAGCACAAAGCGTCTGCAGTTCCGTGCAGGGGCCCGAAAGCCAGGGTGTTACCTTTAGTGCAAAACCTGCAATCTGTTGAATTTTGCTATTCTGACTGGGGTGAGATGATATTGCATAGTTGTTTTGATTTGCATCTCTCTCAGAGCTAGGATTTTAAACATTTCTTCATGTGTTTGTTGGCCATCTGAATGTCTTCTTTGGTGAAGTGTCTGTTCATAACTTGTGCCCATTTCATAGTTGGGTTGTTTACTTGTTGTGGTGCTCGAGTATTCTATAAATTCTAGATATAAGTGTCTTATCAGACATGTCATTACCAAATACTTTTTCCTAGTCTGTGCCTTCCCTTTTTACCCCGTTGGAGAAGATTTTGGTTGTGCACAGGGATTTGATGCCTAGAAGGTCCCAAGCATCTATTTTATCCTCTCCTGGTTGTAGGTTTTTCAGGATGTTTGGGAGACTGTTCATATTGTGGATTAAGCTTCTAGAGTTCTTCCAAACTTTTCTCTAATAATGAAGTTTATAGTTCTTGGTTTTGGTGTATGGTGTGATGTGTGGGTCTTGTTTGAGTTTTCTGCAGATGTTTTCCAATTTTGCCAACACCATTTGTTAAAAAGGCTGTCATTTCCCCACTTAACGGATTTCATCTCCTTGTCAAAAATCAGTTGACCATAGATAGATGGGCTGATTTCTGGGTTCTCAATTCTATTCCAGTGACCATTACTGGGGAAAAATATTTGGTAATGACATGTCTGATAAGGGACTTATATCTAGAATTTATAGAATACTTGAGCACCACAACACAATAACGGTAAACAACTCAAATACAAAATGGGCACAGGATATGAACAGACTTCACCAAAGAGGACATTCAGATGGCTAACAAACACATGAAGATATGTTCAAAACCTTTAGCTCTAAGAAAGATGCAAATCAAAACAACTAAGAGATATCATCTCACCCCCATAAGATGTGTATCATTGTACCAGTACCACACTGTATTGACCACCACAGCAGCAAAGCAGGATTTGAAATCAGGAAGTGAGATGCCTCCTACCTTGTTTCTCTTTTTAAGGATTATTTTGCTTACTCGGGGTTTCTTTCCATTCCAAATGAAATTGGAGATTGCCTTACTTAAGGCTTGGATCCGTCTTTGTGACAGATGAAAGTATTACTCACATGAATCCAGACAGAGCAAAAAGCAACTGGCCTTCAAAGTGGCACGTATTTATTTGTTAAAATATGAGCCATTACTAAACCTCCCTCTCTTCCTTCCTCTTCCCTCTGCTCTTTGTTTTTCTTTCTCTTTTGCAAACTGCGCCTCTGAAGTTCCTGGAACGTGATGCCTCCTAGAACACGCCTCTGAAGGGTAGGATGCTGTGTGCAGCTGGCCCGCAGGCAGGCATGGGTTTTCTTTCCTGACGCCCCTTCCTAGCTCAAGCCCATCACGACTCATTCATTTATGTATTTACTTCTAACCACCCTGAATAATCCCTGCTCATTCGGTGCTAAGTTTTCTCTGAGCAAGTCTGCAGGCCCTAGGAAAACACTTCCGATAAATATTTATAAGCTGCGCGGCACTCCTGGGGCTGTTCTGCAGTCAACAGCTCGCCTTTCGAGTGCCCACAAATCACCAGGCTGGCAGACACGGGGGTCCAGAGGGGTGTGGGTGGGGCATTGTGTTCCTGTCTCCAGGCTGCTCCTTGCCCTCAGAGGGCTATTGGCACTGGTTTGAATTCTTTGCCACCCTCCCCCCCCATCTGAAAAACCCACTGCACAGCATTCCTTCTGCATGATTCAGCTTTCTAAAGAGAACGCAGCTATCATTTCTCTGCAAATAAGTCAGTTCTGGAGAACCAGGAGAGAGGTTGGCGGTCCAAGCCCAGCCTAAGACAGGTTCACTGTGGAAACTTTGTGGGGTGACTCTGCTCTGCACCCCCGGGTCCCCAGGGGCTGGAATCCACCGAGGATGGCTAACAGCAGCAAGTGCTTTCCTGAATCTGGTAAAATGCAAGGGGAAGACTGGGCAGGGCTCAGCTCTGCTGCTCTCGGGGTCACTGTGAGTGCTGGTCAACTTGATGACACCCAGCATCAACCGTAATATGCATTTTAATAAAGAAGACAGTTACAAGCTCTTCCCAAGGAGAATCCCAGTCTTCAGGAAGCACGGTATCCTCATAACGTCCTCCTAAATTGGTCCCAGGCCAGCTGGGCAGAGAGGATGTCCATCTGCTGCCAAGCAGGTTTGGTCAAACAGCCCATCGTCTGTCTGAACCTTCAGCTGCCCAGCTCTTAGACTAACCGACCCACTGACTGCTTGGCCCTTTGTCTGCCCGGCCCATTGGCTAAGTGACCCTTCCACTGACCAGCCCATTGGCTGACCAGCCTTCTAACTGTCTCCCTGTTGGAAGTTCTCACCCTCTCTCGTTCTTTCTTCACACCTTCCTTGGATAGTAAACCTTTTCTTAAGGGGCCACATCTCCCCAAGTTCAAATGTGCATGATGGTTGCAGCTGGGGCCATAACTGTTTTATTTTATTCCAGGTCCAGCCAGCTTTTTCTGGAAATGGCCAGAGAGTAAATGTCTTAGGCTTGGAAGCTCACGAGGCAGGCTCTGTCCCAGCCATTCAGCTCTGCCATTGTCATGTAAGCACAGTCTTAAACAGTAAAGGAATTACTGGGTGAGGCAGTGGGCCAATTTTGTAAACTTTATTTACGCAAATAAGCAGTGGGCTGGCTTTGGCCGTGGTGTGCTGCCTGCTGGCCTGGCTGATGGGACGTTGAGTGTAGGAGGGATTTGCCTGCTGTTGGACATGGTGTACCCTCAGTCACCCTCTACCTTCTACAGAGTCAGGGCTATAAGTGACTGGGTGGTCAACTCTTCACGCTCCCTCAGTCCGTGAGCCAGCTGGTGGCCACCATGCCCCCCATCTGACGCCCCTTTGAGCCCTGCGGTCAGTTCACCTGGAAAGGTCTCCCTGCCTGGCTGGCTCCTGTCACTCTGAGATGTGGCATCTCCTTGGGGCCGTCTTCAGTGCCCGACTTCCATTGCGTGACGATCCTAGCTTTGTGCTGACTTTGTCCCACGGCCTTCGTCTCTCTGCATGCCTATCTCTTCTCCCTTCAACCTCCACAGATTGTGCGAGAATCCAGTCACGGCATCTCATCTGCACTGATACCCTCAGCCTTCCTCGGAGACTAGTGGGTTGTAAATACTCAGTGAAAGTTTAACTGCGTAAATGAGTATGCAAATTTTGGCACATGCCAAGGGCTCTGTAAATATTTGAATGAATTAAAATAAATACATATAATTTATAGTTGTATACACCCCCGTCCCCAGTCTGTAAGGGAGCTCTGGTGGCCCAGTGGTAAGGAGCTGAGCTGCCAACCCAAAGACATGGAGTTCGAATCCACCAGTTGCTCTGCAGCAGAGAGATGGGCAGTCCCCTCCCGCGTGGTTCATTCACTGCCTCTGCAAGCCCACTGGACGGCCAGCTGTGGGTCAGTTCTGACTAGACAGCACACAACAACAATCTATAAGGGACCTATTATAGCCTAATGGTAAGGAGCTGTGCTGCCAACCCAAAGGCACACGGTTCAAATCCACCAGCTACTACACAGGAGAAAGATGCGCAGTCTCCTCCTGCACGAGTTACTGCCTCTGACAGCCCCCTGGAGGGTCAGCTGGGGGCTGGTTCTGACTCCACAGTTTCACTTCAGAAGGATTATTGCTCAAAATCTTCTGTGTCCTGTAGAAATCTAGGGACAGATCCACAGTGGTGAGCTCACTGGACCAGGGCTTTCCAATTTGACATCAAACCTCTGAGTAAGTTTTCAATATAGTGGCCGAGTACCCTCCGTGTGGGTCAGGGGGCTGGGAACCACACAGAACTCCGCCTTCCTGCGCGGAAGTACCTTCTTCATCTCCTCTGAACCTATTGCTCTGCCCTACTCTCTTCCCCTCCCTCCTTCTTCTGGGAGCACATCACCTTCTCACCAGAGGTAGTAACATTTCCTCTAAAGGAGCCCCACAAGGAGCTCAAAGAGCTGAACATAGACATTCGAGACAACCCAGCTATTACCCTG
Organism: Elephantulus edwardii; assembly: GCF_000299155.1. Taxonomy (NCBI): domain Eukaryota; kingdom Metazoa; phylum Chordata; class Mammalia; order Macroscelidea; family Macroscelididae; genus Elephantulus; species Elephantulus edwardii. The sequence goes on from NW_006400015.1 coordinate 50,198, forward strand.
CAAGGAAGACACCCCAAGGAAATTAGAACTGAGACACAGAGATGTGTACACCAACATTCAGAGTAGCATTATTCACCATCGCAAGAACGTGGAAAACAGCCCCACTGTTCAACCACAATCGAATGGATTGAGAAAGTGTGGTACATTCACACGATGGAATATTATGCAGCAATGAAAATTACTACCTAACCTAGGAGGCACTGAAGAGCGCTATGCTGAGTGAATAGTCTCATATTCCAGTCTCATAAGGACAAATATGGAATAAGACCTAATGGTTTTATTAGAAATAGACATAGAAATAGAAAGATAATGAGTAAAAGACATATGAGGATCCAAGTAGGGGAGAGTGGAAGCAGACGGGTGAGGCTGGACAGGGGGCTAATCACAGGGTCACACAATTTGGTGGGTGGAGGAAGGGTGGGTAAAGGAAACAGGAAAGATTCTCCAGGGATCTGGAAGTACAGGGTAGTGATGGGCACAGTTCAATGACGACTAATTTTATAAAACATAATGAATTCTCTACATCTAGGAGAAGATAAAATAGACAATGGGACCTTCTAAGAATCAAATCCTTATGCACATCCAAAAACTTCTCCAACAGGGTAAAAAGGGAAGCCACAGACTGGGAAAAAGTATTTGGGAATGACATGTCAGATAAGGGACTTCTATCTAGAACTTATAAAACACTTAAGCACCACAACAAGATAAAGGTAAATAATCCAATTGAAAACATAATGAATGGGAATGGTTGTATGAAACACAATGTGAATGAAGGACAGTGTGAAGCACAATGTATACGAACTTTGTAAGCAAATCAATATAAAATAACAAAATCTTCTTTTAAAAAAATAAAGGAACCCCAGGTTAAACCCGTGAGCCTCGTTTTTTGTATGCTTGAAGAGATGCTTTTGGAGGATGAATGTTGAGCGTGAACTCGCGAGTTGACGAGGTGGTAACTCAGTCTAGTTTTGTGATTTTAACATTTCTGTCTTTCATGTGCTTACGAAACGTACTCCTTTATGTTTATTACTACTTTATGTCTGCATATATATGTAATTATACACAAATGTTAAAAATCTTTTGCCATATCTTTAGAAATGATCATGTAAGGTCTTGGGAATCTAAATTCTGAATAATTTCTTTTTAATTCTGCCACTGTGAGTCGTTAGTGGTTAAAGTTCTGCTCATGTTTCAGTGCATTTCTGAGTGAGGGAACACACATTAAGAACTTAGGGAGTGCCGAAGCTCGGCTGGACATCCATAAATTCCCTTCATATGTTGTTTGGTTTGTGTTAACAAGGATATTATATGTCAATTATTAATTAAAATGTTGAAAAAATAAAAGAGCCTCAAACCTCGAACTCATTGTAGTTGAGTCAGAACTGACCCATCGCTGGCCATCCAGGGTGGGATTCCATCGCACGGGAGAAGACAGCCCATCTTTCTCTCACCGATCAGCTTGTGGATTCGAACCACTGAGACGCATGGCCTTGGGTTAGCCGCACAGCTCCCTCTGAACTGCACCTCCCAATATTTCATCATTTGAGATTTCTTTTTGTCATGACATTTCTTTAACCATCAAAATTTCACAGTCCTCATTTAACCAGACCACTGAATCAGTAACCTTAATCTTCATGGATTCAGCTGAGCTCCAGCCCTTCAAATTACAGCAAACAAATTCTTTGAGAAGTCGATAGAGATGCCACAACCTTTACACAACATTTGTACCTGACCGAGTCGCTTGCATTAATGGCAGAGGCCCTATGTCCTCACTGCCACGCCGCACACCATTCCAAGAAACAAAAGTTTCTGGTGTCCCAGCCCCACGTAGATTCACGGCACTGTCAGCTTCCTTTTTAAAAGTGCCACCTGATAGCAAGACAGTAGTGGTAAGAACCATGAGTGATAGATACACGGACAGATGGAAGTGAAGTTCTGTGACAGTTTAGAGTGAAGTGGGGGAAGGGACACACCTGACTGTTGTCCAAGCTGCCCTTCTTCACAAGTGGTCGGAAAAGGACCACGTGGTTCACAGAAGATTCGGACATCTGCTGCCTGAGCTTTGGGGCATGAGGGACCTGTTACAGGGCTCACGAGAGGAGGTGATTACAGACCCTAGGAACCCATTTTCCTCCTCCAGATCTCGAGTTATAGCTTATCTCCATTTGTAGACAGTTTCTCTATCTTTTAATTATAGATCAAACATCTCTTTTAGGAAAACAGATTTCATTGACTAATCACCCTTTTTTTATGTCAGCTGTGAGGGACCTCTCAAGAGTACTGAAGAGCAGTGACGTCAGGCTGGAGACTAAGGCGCGCCTGATCCAGGCTATAGTCTTTGCAATTACGTGTTATGCATCAGAGAGTTGGAAAGTGAATAGGGATGATAGAAAGAGAATTGATGCCTTTGAGCTGTGGTGCTGGAGAAGAGTGTTGAATATACCATGGACTGCTAGGAGAACAAACAGTTTTGTCCTGGAGAGGGTGAAGCCAGAATTCTCCTTGGAGTCAAGGATTCTGAAGCTTCATCTGACATACTTTGGGCATGTTGCAAGGAGGGACCAGTCCTTGGAGAGGGACATCATGTTTGGGAGAGTGGAGGGGCGACGAAGGAAAGGAAGACCCTTGATGAGATGGATCGGTTCTGTGAGTGGAGTGGTGAGAATGAGTGTGTTTGAGACGGTGAGGTTGGCACAGGATAGAATGGCGTTTAGGGCTCTGGTACACAGGGTCACTATGAGTCGCAAGCGACTCGATGGCACATAACAACAACAACAATAATCACCCTTTCTTATGTAGGTAATCATACTGTCCGTTAAGCATCCTCCCATACCCGTCAACTCCACTCTCCTCACATTATGTCATAGAGCTAAACCAAAACAAACAAACAAACACCTTTGCTGCAGAACTGATTGTGATCCATAACCAGATGTAAGCTTCTTTTAGGGCAGGCATTAAACTCACTTAACGTTATATCTTCCAGAGAAGAGAAGAGGACTTAACATAACTGAAAAACACTTCTTTTCCCCTGGATGTTTCAATTAACTTTTTGCCCCCAGAACTGCGTATTCACTTATTGTTGTTGTTATTTGTTGTTAGGTGCCATTGAGTGCAACTCATTGCGACCCTCTGATCACCAGGTCTGAACCCTATCCAGTGACATCCTCACCATCTCTGACACACTTGCCCGTTGTGGGCAAGATATTTGCAGCTGTTTCTCTTCATTTTGACTGACTTCTAATCTGGCTCCACCTCTAATACTGTAACTATTCATGCTCCTCTAAAATCTATGGGGTTTTCAGAGGCCTGATATTTCAGAAGTGGATGGCCAATTCTGCTCCCTAGTCTGTCTTAATCTTGTAGTTCTATTAAGCCCTGTCTGGTGTGGGTGATTCCTCTGGCATTTGATACACTGATGGCAGTTTTCACAGTACCCACAAGATACGTCAGTGCAGCAACCAGACAGACAAGTGCTGTACTCATTAGAACTATTATCTACAAAATAATTGTGAATTCTACTCACATCATGCAGAACAGTCTTAAAGGTCAGATAATAAAAGGGTGGATAAGATTATGAAATGTCCTCTGTTCAGTTAAATATCTGAGTTTACTCCCTCTTAGAATGTGGGGCACTAAGTTAGGGTGGATCAAATGCTCTGAGTCTGAGTGAGAAGAGTTGGGAGATGGCCACTCCGAGGCCCAGGAACCTGGCTACTCTCTTATTCCACAGAGGCAAAGATCGCATAAAAGAAAAGATCTGATAGTGTGAAACACAATGTGTGCAAACTTTTAAGCCAGTCAATGTTTTTGTTGTTGTTTTTAAGTGCTATCAAGTCATAGACATCTCATAGCAACCCTATGAACGAAAGACCTGAACATTTGTATAACTTTCATCGTTTCTCTAAGTTCTGGAGGCAAGCTATTTTGGAAGTGGATGCCACTCCTGCTTCCACGCTTGGTAGCATAACTTTCCATCCACGAGGCCCACAGAGCTCTATGTTCATGTTGTTGTTTAGTGCTGTTGAGTTGTAGACAACTCATAGTGACCCTATGAATGAAAGATCTGAACACTTATATAACTTTCATCATTTCTCCAAGTTCATAGAGTTTCCAGAGGCAAGCTATTTAAAGCCAGTCAATATAAAATAAAAATTAAAAAAAGAAAAACTCTGACAAGAACTGTAGGAAAATTGGCAATGAAGGACCCAATCACGTATAACATACAGACCATTCCTGCCACTAGAGGTGGACCAGATTTAAGTGGGAAGACAATCAACACTGGGGATGCACACCTTTAGGACCACGCAGATAATCATCAGGAGTTTTCTATTCAACAGAGAAATCCCACACTTTACAGGCTGTGGCTGGGCGCAGCTGAGACAGAACAAAGAGAGAGAGATCTTATATCTTTTTGAGTTGACAGGAAAAATGACAGCAAGTTCATAGAACAAAGGAGAACGTGTGGGAGTGAAGTAATGCTTGGTTTCACATCCAGATTAAAGGCTCTGGTCACAGACTGATCAGTGTCACCTTCTGATTGACACATTTCTGATCACTGATTGTTTCCTGTAGGAGGTCTTCATGCTCACATTCGAGGCAGAGCCTATGTTGGTATGTGTGGGGGACAGACACACCCAGCAAGAGTTGGCTTCTGTCAGGTTCTCGTCGTTCTTGGCAATGTTTACTTTTTTTTTTCTTTAGATTTGGAGCCAAAACCAGGTGGGAAAGGATGAACAGCACTAGAAACTTTCCATGTTATAAAACTTTGAATTGGGAAGGGCTGATGGAGTCCATGGAGTCCACATTGCTCCATGGCAGAGCTAGCAAAAAGGAGAGTATTATAGGCTTTTCAAGTGCCATTTTCTTATTATTTTAATTACTTTATGGGAAAGGAGAAGACTTATGGCACTGTGGTTAAAGAGCTGGGCTATAAACCAGAAGGTCGGAAGTTTGAACTCACCAGATGCTCCAAGGGAGAAGGATGTCACAACTTGTGTTTAAGATCAACAGCTTCAGGAACCCTAAAGGCCAGTTCTACTCTGTCCTGTCGGGTCACTATGAGTGCGAGTCCATCAACAGCAGTGGGTTTTAGTGGGTTTACAGGGGAAAGGGAATGACACTGATTACACTTTATACTGTATTGCTTTAATGGACACTTCCCATGGACAGCGTCTTTACAATGCCAAGCTTCCCTGCCTGGTTAGATTCATCAGTAGCTTCTCAAGAGAAAGATAGTCAGTCTCCTCTCTTGTGATTCACAGTCTCAGAGAACCTGCTGGAGGGTCAACTCGGAATTCTGACTCCCTGGCAATGAGTTTGACTTTTATGTTGTTGGCAAAGAGGTTTCAGGGTTTTGCTGTCCCTGGAGAGGGTTGAAAACCCTTTCCAGTAAATTCAGGGAAAAATGACTGGGCAATAATCCAAGAAGGGATTGGGTAGTGTGCACGGCCACCTTGATTTATTCCTGTTCTTATGAAAACCAGAAGACACAAATCTGCTACAGGTAGTTGATCTTTTTTTTTAACAAAACTTTGTAGTTATTTAAGAAGACTGTCCTCAAAGACACCGACTTAATACATGCAATAAAAATGATACATTCACCCGTCTTTCAGTGAAGCGTAACTTTTCATTTAGAGTAAACGACTGTTCTTCTAAATTAATTTCACTCATTTTCCATTTCAATTTTTTCTTGTGACCGTACAAAAGGTGAGATGATAGCTATTAATATGCTGGCTTAGTTATCAGAAGAACCTGACAAAGAGCTAAATGACTCTATTTATTTCAATATAATCTGATTTTTCAAGTAGAAAAATAACTTAATTCTTATAATGGTTTAATCCTTTTAAAATCCAACACATGGTTTCAAAATTTTTGTAAAGTTAAATAACAGAAATTGTTGTAAATGTAATATAAATTTAATTCAAATGTCAACAATGAGGAGCAATTGTTTTATTTTTGTCTTAGCATTTTTTAAATTTTTTTAAAAAATTCTTATTTTACTATTTTGTGTGTGTGTACCATCAAACTGGATCTGACTGGTACAGGAGGAGATTGCCCCTCCTTCTTCAGCAGAGCATCTGGTGGATTTGAACCACATGCCTCTGGGATTTATTTTGGTCTTAGTATTAACAAGGATAAAACATGATGGGATAAGCAATTCCACTACTGGGAATATACCCCAAAGAGACCATAACTACCACCCAGGCAGATATATGCACACCCATGTTTATTGCGGCTTTGTTCACAATATCAAGGAGTTGGAAACAACCTAAGTGCCCATCAACAAACGAATGGATAGAGAAGCTGTGGTATATTCACACAATGGAATACTATGCTGCAATGAAAAACAAGGAACTCAGTCACAAAAGGACAAATACTGCCATAGTATAGTGCCACTGTTGTAAAACAGGACTGACTCTGAGGTTCGGGGGAGACTGAGAAAGATGGGATAAATAATGTACACTGCATTGAAACAGATGAGGGAGAAAACTGTTTAAAAGGGATATGTGATTAGGTATTTTTGTCATGACAGGAGTCCAGAATGAAGGCTGCACAGTGGAATGGACTTGGAGGGAGGGATTGTTAAACAATGAAATAATTTTTCTTTTACTTTCCAAAGAGAAGAGTGAATTGATGGGATGGAGGGGTTGGTAGGGAGAAAAGTGCAACAATGAATTAATGGAAATCCAAAGTCTCTGTAAATTTTCATTAAAATTAATAATAATAAAATTTCTTTAAAAAGACATGGTGGGATAAAAAGAGTAAGAAACTTATGAAGCAGAAATATATTTCTAATGTTGTTGTGTCCCATAGAGTCAAAACCGACCCATAGGTGACCCTCCAGTGGGTTTTCAGAGGCAGTTAATTGCACGGGAGGAGACTGTCTGTCCTTCTCCCACTGCCCTGGTGGATTCAAACTGTGCGCCTTTGGGATTGCAGCACAGGTTCTTGCCGCTAGACTACCAGTGCTCCTTTTAGCACCTGAACTATCTCCGTAGTATTTTATCTCTCTTTGAGCCTTCCAATCTTGGTCTTCCTTGAATTTTGTTCCAAATATGTTGATAATGTAGTCAATGCTTTCAGTGACTGTTGTGTACAAGTTGATGTAACTCATAGTGAACTTGTAGCATCTAGTGGAATGGCCCCGTAAGATTTTGTAAGTTGTAATCTTTGTGGGGCAAAGTTACCAGGTATTTGCTTTCAGGCTTTCAATTGTTGGTGAGTTTGAACCAGTGACCTTTTTGTCAGCATCGGGGTAGTTAACCACTGTACAGGAGAAAGATAGTCAATCTCTCTCATATGTTCTCCCTCCATCCATGTTCAAGTTTAACAACTTTATTGAATTTTCAGAAGCTTGTATTATAATACACTCATTAAAATCACATAGCACTTAGTACATACATGTATACATGTTTATTTCAGAAGACAATAAAACTTCACTGTGATTTACTGCCTCTGAAAACCTGCTAGAAGGTGAGCTACAAGTTAGTTCTGACTCGATGGCGTACAACCACAACACACCAACAGGGCTCCTTCTTTTCAACAAAATACCCAAATGTCCTACTTACTGAAGATTTTATCCAAGTGGGTAATTTGAATATAAAATTAACAAGTAAAAACTCAACATATATTCCCATCAAGCAAGAAGAACTGCAGAATGTAAATAATGAGAAGTCTTAGAGTGTGCATAATGGAATTCTGAAATTCTTTAATTAGTCGTGGAAAGACTTTTACGTTGGAGATGAACCTCTTAGTACAGCTTTTCTTTTTTTTTTTAAATTATCTGTTGTTGTTATGTGCCATCAAAGGGGCTCTAACTCTTAGTGGCCGTATGGACAACGGAACAAAAGCCTGCCCAGTCCCGTCAGCCTCACAACCACTGTGCAGTCACCGTGACCATCCGTCTCGTGAGGGAGTTTCCTCTCTTTCTCTGACTCTACTTTTCCAAGAATGATCTCCTTCTCCAGGGATTGGCCCTTCTTGACAACGTGCCTGAAGCGTGGGAGGCAAAGTCTCACATCGTCCTTGCTTCTGACGAGCATCCTAATGTCACTTCTTCCAACCCGGATTGGTTTACTCTCTTGGCAGTTCATGGGCTAGTCAGCATTTCCCATCAACGCCACAATTCAAAGACATCAACTGGGAGAGACCATGATTTTGCAAGATCTAAATTCAGTGGGTTAAAAGACTGCTTATTTGCAAACTCAGTTCTGTCTCCTAGTGTACCCTGTGGAACCTATATGCTGTGTTCTGTATACTATTTTGGATGCAGGTCACAGAATCTCTCTTTAACATACTTACTGTGCTAATAGTCCTGTTTATTGAGTTTTCTTTTTAAAATTTGTTATTATTATTATTAATTTTAAGGAAACTGTACAGGGATTTTGGGCTTCCTTTTATTAATTGTTGCACTTTTCTCCCTGCCCACCCGTCCCCTCCAGTTAGTTCTTTTTTTTGAAAAAAAGTAAAAGAAAAATTCTTTGTTATACAATCCTCACAAGTCCACTCCACTATGCAGCCTTCGTTCTGGACTCCTGTCATGACAATAATACCTAATCATACATCCATTTTAAACAGTTCGCTCCCTCATCTGTTTCAATGCAGTATACATTATTTATCCCCTCTTTCTCAGTCTCCCCCCACAACTATGGTCATTTTTAATGTTTAGAATTTTGATTTGCCTACTTTTCAAAATTCTCAGCCAGAATTGATATTTTATTTGCTCCTCTCATATCAATCTCTATGCAGAACAGATTATCTGGGAGGCTGGGCTCTATGAGGAGAAATGTGGGGTCAAGGTTGGTGGAAGATCTATCAACAATCTGCGTCATGCAGATGACACAACCCTGCTTGCTGAAACTGAAGAGGACCTGAAGCGCCTGCTGCAGAGGGTCAAGGACTGCAGCCTAC
>NW_006400015.1:59702-78175 GCF_000299155.1 Elephantulus edwardii
GTGTCAGAGACAGTGTGACTGGCACAGGACAGAGCAGAGTTTAGGGCTTTTGTACATAGGGTCGCTATGAGTCACAAGAGACTCGACGGCACAACAACAACCTGCTCACATTTCAAACTTCTCTTTTATTTCTCTTTGTATAATAAAGCACGGAGCTGAGTCTGTTTCTGCAGAGTTTACTCATCGTGACTTATTTCAGTGACTGCTTCATGGTGACTGCTGCTTCCTGCTTATTTCCTTGGGAATTTTATGAGACTTCATTGATGTCTGGGATTTTAAAGATGGGTTCCTCCAGAGAAGATGTGCAATGAGTCTTGCCAGGAACCTGAGAGCATTTCTAGCTTAGGATCACTGTAAATTAAACTTCAGAGAGAAGGTTTATAGACCAATCATTATGAATTGGACCCACATATTAACATGGGATGTGGGTTTTGCTTTAAACTATATTTTGCTATATTTTATCTGTTCTCACACTTGCAAAGTTGGAGATGGGCAAGTTTTTTTTGGAGTCCTTGACAGTCTCCTCTAGTCCTTTTTTAAAAAATTATTTTTATTATTTTTGTGTGAGTGTACAGTCAAATCAGATCTGACTGGTACAGGAGGAGATTGTCCCTCCTTCCCCGGCAGAGCATCTGGTGGATTTGAATCGTGCGCCTCTGGGATTGTAGCTGCAGCTCCTTGCCACTAGGCCACCAGAACTCCCCTAGTCCTTTTTTATATAGAGTGTAGCCTTTGGATTGCTAACTTTAAGAGAAATTATCTCTGCCTATTATATAAAGGGATCTCTGGTGGCCTAGGGGCAAGAAGCTGCACTGCAATCCTGAAGGCGCATGGTTTAAAGCCACCAGCTGCTCCACAGGAGAAGCATGGACAATCTCCTGCCCTGCGGTCAACTGCCTCTGAGAACCCACCAGAGGGTCAGCTATGGGTCGGTTCAGACTCTATGGTACACAACCACATCATCATATAAAATAGAATGTATATAAAGGATTGCATAAAATGCAAGGTACTTGAACGAAACATAATGTGTATATGAACGATTGTATAAAACACAAAGCACATGTACAAAACAAGATGTATATGAACTATTTAAAATGTGTTTGGTGAGCTCTGGTGGCCTAGTGGCAAGAAACTGCACTGCAGTCTCAGAGGTGCATGGTTTGAATCCACCAGATAGATGCTCTGCTGGAGGAGGAGGGACAATATCCTCCTGTATCAGTCAGATCTGATTAGGCGGTACACACACACGTACACACATATCATCATCATCATCGAATGTTTTTTTAAAAAAGGGAAGTTATAAAAGGAATATATTATTAGGTATTACTGGCATGACCAGAGTCCAGAATAAGAGCTGCATAGTAAAGTGCTCTGCGGCGGGGTCGGGGCGGGGGTGTGTGCGTGAAACTGTATAACAATGAAAGAACCTTTTTTCCAAAGAAAAAAGCGAACTGGGGGTAAGGTGGGACAGGGAGGAAAATGTGCAACAATGAATGAATGGAAATCCAAGTTCTTTATAAATTTACAATAAAATCTTAATTTAAAAAAAAGAAAAGGGGCGTTATCCTCTTACCATACCCACCTTGGGTGAGTTCTAGTTTTTATCCCTTACCCCACATGCTCAGAGTAAAGGTCAAGGTCAAGTGCCCTCCAGACAAAGGTCAGTATCACTGTTCTCTCCTGCCTTCATTTAAATTTTTGCACAACTGTTCTTTCTTTATTTATTTATTTAGCAAAATAATTACTGCAATTAAGAATATTTTGTAGTGGAATCTTATCTCGAATGTTTAAGCTAATTTTAACAAGAACATTAATCAGGCCATCTTGTCCACCACTTTAGATGTCTGCTGTCTTAGGGTTTTTAAAAATTTATTTTTATCATTGTCTATTTAGAGTAAAATCTCAGACAATGAAGGTAGATGGGAAGGGACCTTTTCTCATCTCTACTTCATGCCTAATGCCCACTGAGGAGCTGGTGAGCTCCAGGCTCTGTCTTATATTGTTGTTGTTATGTGCTGTCAAGTACCCTGCGACTCATAGCGACCCTGTGTACAACAGCCCTAAACCATGCTCTATCCCGTGCCAATCGCATTGCCTCTGACACACCCATCCCGATTACCCCAGTCACTGAATCAATCCACCTCACAGAGGGTCTTCCCCTCCTGTGCCTGCCCTCCACCCTCCCAAGCATGGCATCCCTCTCCAAGGACCTGTCCCTCCTTGCAACATGTCCAAAGTATGTCAGATGAAGCCCCAGAATCCTTGCCTCCAAGGAGCAGCCCTGTTTAACCCTTTCCAGGATGAACCTGTTTGTTTTCTTTCTGTATATTAACTAGAAGAAGTGACTTCTCTATCACCAGTTCTCTGAGGAAGACTCCTACTATGATCTCCACTTTCCAGGTGGGAAAATGGTGGCTCAGGGAGGTTGAGTAGCTCATCTGTGAAGTGTTGGCACTGGCAGTAAACTCGGCAATGAGTCTTCAGAACCAGTATTTTCAACGTTGGAGGCAAAGATGGTGAAACTCCATCTCACACAGTTTGAGCATGTTGCTGAGAGGAGCCTGTCCTTGGAGGACTTCACGCTTGGAAAGGTGGAGGGTCAGGGAAAGAGAGGGAGACCCTCAACAAGAAGGTCGGACAGTGACCGTAAGAACGGGCTCAAGTGTGTCAGACGTGAGGATGATGGGGAGGTATTGACAAGCTCAGCACTCTCTATGTATGTATCAGTTATGGAACTATAGTCACATAGCTATAAAACTGGCAACAGTTTTCTCCAACCTCAAAGGCTAATTGCTTGACCTTAGAATTCTTCATGTCCTTTCTTTAATCTGTCTGTTTATGGAAGAGGAGATGCATCTCCTACTTTGGCTGTTATCTCTTTCAAGCTATTTGCCCCAATCATATATAAATTGTAACTTAATCTGCATGTTTGATGGGAAAGGGAATATCTGGGCGTGAATGGTTTTCTTTCAGATATAGAAATTCTTTCATTTTACTAACAAAAGTAAAGTAAGTTGGTGTCTCATCCTAGTATAAAAGCCTAATGACCACTCCCAGATGAGGAGGCAGTCTTTGAGGCCAACCCACTGTCCTCCACAGATCTGTAATAAAGTGCATATGGATGTTGCAATCCATTCGTCTTCTTGGCAATTCACTAGGAAAGCCCGAACCCCTTGCGTTCAGTAACAAGGCTGGAACAGATAGGGCAAGGCCCAGATCTGTTCCTCACAGGGTCCAGCACCAAACAATAACCACCCACCACTCCCACGGCCACTGTCAGCAATGGGTGCAAACTCTTACACTCAACACACATAAGCCTGTGGATCTGCACATTGCTCTAGTCCCGCCTGCATCCATCCCTTGTTGTTGTTCTTTGCTGTCGAGTCACCTGTGTCTCATAGCGACCCTATGTACAACAGCTCTAAACCCTGCTCTAACCTGTGCCAATCGCACTGTCTCCAACACGCCTACCCCATGACCCCAGTCACTGAATCAATCCATCTCATCAAGGGTCTTCCTCTCCTGCACTGTCCCTCCACCCTCCCAAGCATGATGTCCCTCTCCAAGGACTGGCCTCTCCTTGCAACATGTTCAAAGTATGTCAGACGAAGCCCCAGAATCCTTGACTCCAAGGAGCAGCCTGGCTTCACCCTCCCCAGGATGAACTTGTTTGTTCTCCTAGCAGTCCATGGTATATTCAATACTTTTCTCCAGCACCACAGCTCAAAGGCATCAACTCTCCTATCATCCCTATTTAATGTCTAGCTTTCTCACGCAAAGCAAATAATAGCAAAGACTATGGCCTGGATCAGGTGCACCTTAGTCTCCAGACTGACATCGTTGCTCTTCCGTCATTTGGAGAGGTCTCTGACAGCACACTTTCTCAGTGCAATTAGTCTTTTCATTTCTTGGCTGCTGGTATTAAGAGTGTTGACTGTAGAGCCAAGCAAACTGAAGCTGTCAACAATCTCAATCTCTTCATCATCCATCGTGATGCTGCCAATAGGCCCAATGGTAAGAATCTTTGTTGTCATGATGGTGAATTTTCAATACGGATTGAAGCTTCAACATCAAGAAAACATCCATCCATTGAGCATGCGTTATTTGACCCACTCCTGTGTGTCATACGGGAAAGGCCAGAGCTCAATGTGTCCACATTCTGAGAAGTAGCTTTATCAGTGCCAGAGGCGCACACTCACATGATACTGACATACAACGTGCTCACATGATAGACAGATGCTGTGCTGGGGGCAGCAGGGGAGTTAGAGAACATACAAGCCCTGGAACAGATACGAGGTCATCTCAGCCTGGGCAGGAAGGTCAGGAAGGTTTTTCAGTGGAGAGGACATTTGAACTTGACTTTGCAGGATGAGTTTTAGTGTGCATTTATAGAGCTGCATTCAACTGACTTTCTAGGAAAATGCAGGTGTATACGCAAAAGCCCAAGAAGATCGTTCTTGACACTTTATCTGGATGCCTGCTGGGAGGAGGTAATAGGTCTTCTTCCCTGACTTTACAAAGCACCTGACCAGACACTCCAGTCACATTAGTAACTACCACCTGGTCTTCTAAACAGCCCCTTCTGTTAACCACACCATGGGCAGAGACCTTGGTCTCTGTGTGGGCTTCCTGGAGACACTGATGGGAAAATGATGGACTTTTTTCAAGTTGTGGAGAGGATGGGGGCTTCTGAGAGCTGAGTGGCGAGAATGGATGTTAACTTGCAAAAGGAGGCATGAAGGACGCTGGGAGCAGAGCTGTGCAGAGCAAGAGCCTCTGCGAGCGAGACAGGCCTTCTGCGGAGTAAACACTGTCCAGCGCCGTGTTTACAGACCACCCTGCGCTCTGCTCTGCTGGTGACGCAGGGCGTTCAGAGCCTGGAGTCTTGGACAGGGGGGCAGGTAGGGGCCTGAGTTAGGACTTTTCTCCTCCCCTGAAGCTTCTTGCAGACAACTCTTCCCCTGTCCGTCTTGCTCCTTGTTGCTCCACCTCTCCAAGCCATTCCGCAGAACCTCTGGGTGCTTCTGGAGAAGTACGAATTGCTCCTGAAATAGCAATTGTTTACTGGTGGTGATGGGTGAACCAGAGAGAGCTCAAAGCGAGAGGGGCATCTCGGCACGGAGCAGGCAGACCCCACACGCTCACTCCCTCCTGAGTCCTGGAGACTTGCGTCCCAGAGGCGTCCTCTCTGCGACTCAGAGCTTCCCTTGAACACAGGGCACTTGGGGCACCAGACGCTCAAACCATCAGCACGACTGGTCGGATCCAGCGCCAGACGCCCAAAGGCACTCGAGCAGCCAGGGGCTGATGAGGACTGGCGTCGGCTTAATAGCTGCTGTCAGGGCATGCAAGTGTTCATTTATCATCAAGAGGGCATGTCCTGGGGAGAAAGAAGTTGGGCCAGTATGGTTCACCCCAAAAGTCCATCTACTGAGACATTTAAGCCGGCGATTGTTGAAATGGGGTACCACAGGCTGGTGAAGGGGCACCAAACCCAGCCAGCCCCAGGTTGGAGCTCATCCCAGGGTACACTGGAGCAAGCTGCTTCACTGCTGGGTGACCCCAGCACCCGCGCTCCTCAGGGGGCAAGGCTGTGAGGGAGATAGGCTTAACCTCTCGTATTTTTCATGTTTATCTCTGGCCAGTCTCTGATGTCACTCTCTTTCATGAGAAGCTCATTTCTCTGGTTGCTCGAGGCTCAGCAGAGGTTGGTGGGACCCTAGACTCTCGGAACGTCATGGGAGGTGAACCATGCAGACTGTGAATACTGACCTGGCTCAGGGGGAAAAGCAAATGGCACAGAGCCAGAGGGGAGCTCATGGGGAGGGCCAGGGGGGGCAGGATGCGGGCTGTAGAGAGGGCTCGCGAGTGTAGCCTCCTTGGTTTCCAGAGTCCTGGTGGCCCCCTCCTGCCTTCCTTCCCTTCCACTCGCTGTGAGACGCCCTTCAAGAGCTGGGGGGTCAGCCCCACGGAGGATCTGCTGACTGGATGCTTCCTAACATGGCCTCATAAAGGGATGGCGGCTGTGGGCTCACACGTAAAGCCATTGGGAGGGTGCCGAGGACCGGATAGGGCTTCATTCTGTTTATGAGTTGAAGCCGACTTAACGAGACCTAACAGTAGCAATGGTAATCAACTTCCTGTACACCTGAAAGCTGGACAATGAATACGGAAAGCCAAAAAAGATGTGTCTTTGAACTGGGGTGTTGGAGAAGAGGACAGAATAGGCCGTAGACTGCCAAGTGAACACACAGGTCTGTCACGGAGGAAGGGTACCACAGGCCTGCGTCGAGGCAAGGAGGATGAAACTCCACCTTCGAGCGTGTTGTCAGGTCCTCGGAGAGAGACACCTGGCTGGGGAAGGTGAAGGGTCAGAGATGAAGAGGAAGACCCTCAAAGAGATGGGCTGTCATGGCGTGACTACAGCAGTGGGATGGCGCGTATCCGAAACGGCGAGGGTGGCACAGGACGGGGCAACGTCCCGGTCTGACGTTCACAGAGCGGTCGTTGACTCTGCAGAACCTCACAGCAACCACAGCCACAACGGGAACAGCATCAGTGCCAGGCTTACCTGAGCCCGGATCTAAAACAACTGGCTTCCGTTGATTTGTGCAGACCCGGCTGAGCTGCTGGCAAATCACTGCTTCTCCAAGGCTGGGTTTCTTATTTGCTGAGCTGGTTTAATTAAGGTCTGTGTAAGGACATCTTTTGCAAACCTCAGCCTTGACGCCAGAGCTGAGCCGCCCTCCCCCAGCTCCACCTCACTTCTGTTCCTGCTCCCTCTCTCTGTTGCTGTCTGTTTCTCTCTCTCTCTCTCACACACACACACACACAAATAAGCCCCCTTCTCTGAGCCCCAACCCCGTCCCTATTCCCTCTCTCTCTCACACACCACCTTCTTCCAGCTTCCTCCAGTCCTTGCTCTCTCTGTTTCTCTCTCTCTTACACGCACACACAGACACACGCACAAATGGACCCCCTTTTCCCGTCTCCCCTGTCCCTGCTCTCTGTCTCTCTCTCTCTCACACACACACACACAGGCCCCCTTCTCTGAGCCCCAACCCCGTCCCTGTTCCCTCTCTCTCACACACACCACCTTCTTCCAGTTTCCTCCGGTCCTTGCTCGCTCTCTCTGTTTCCTCTCTCTCTTTTACACACACACACAGACACATGCACAAATGGACCCCTTTTCCCCATCTCCCCTGTCCCTGCTCTCTGTCTCTGTCTATCTCTCTGTCTCTGTCTTCTCTCTCACACACGTGAATGGGCCCCGTTCTCCTAGCTCTCCCCATCTCTGCTCCGTCCCACATCATTTCTCCAGGGTCTCTCGGGGCTCCCTTTCTTCAGTAATGCTCAAATTCATTTCAGCGCCTGAACTCTTGCCTCTAACATGTTATTATGAGGATTAAATTGGACCAAATGAGATGGAAGTCTCTCTCGAGCTCCCTTACTTCCATCGGAAGTGGTCAAATTCATTTCAGCCACTTGAACTCTCTCATGTCACGTAGTTATTGTGAGGACCAAGTCGGACAAAACTGGAGGGATTTTACCTGTCCTGTGAGACACCGTCAGGGACTTTCGCCAGACAGACCCTCAGGCCCAGGCAGACAGGAGGGGTGTGACTTCTCCTGGTGTGTTGGGCCACATCTAGAGATTTAGGGAGATTGCCGGCAGGCCTTCAGGCTGGACCTGCCTGCCTGTGTGGGGAACCTGTGACGCTCACACCCGGCTTGAACAGGGGGCAGAAATATCAATCAAATGAGGAGGTTCTAACCCTTGGGTCATACGGACTCTTCCCCGTGACTTCAAGGAGAAACCAGCAGGCCAAAGGTAATTCATTCTACCAGAAGCTATTTAAGTCAGAGATTGGGTTGTTGTTGTTGTTAGGTGCCATCGAGTAGAGTAAGACACATAGTGGCCCCACCAGCAGCAGATCTGAACTCCGTCTTCTCCCCTGCCCGCCTCACAATCTCCGACACAATTCACACTCACTGCCAGAGTCACTGTGTCAAGCCAGCGGCCGGAGGGGACGGAGGTGATCTCTTGAGGCGACTTTCCCACAACACTTTATCTAAGACAAAAAGAGTGCCAACTGTCTGTGCACGAGAAAAAGAAAAATGGCCAGCAGGCTGTTAGAGACAGGCGAGGGTTAGTCCATCCCTGGCCCACCACGACTGGAGTCCAGCAGGCTGCCAGAAACAGGTGTGGGCTAGCCCATCCTCGACCCACCATGACTGGAGTGTGGCCCTGGGGCAAGGCGAAGTGAGGTGGCCCTTCTGTCAGTGTCCTCGCAGCCCTAACCCAAAGCCCCAGGCCACTTCTGCAGCGTCGCCCAGAAGGGACAGGAGGGCAGAGCGCAGGGTTCTGCCTTGGCCAAGAGTGCCTACAGCAGAGCAGCGGCCCGCCTCCTTCTCAGGCCTGGCCTACAACACCAGCAACAAACTCCTTAGTATGAAGCTCTCATGCCACAAAGCACAGCTTGGAGGCCCACGGAATTCATTAAAATGGGATTGCATTTATCATAGTAACTACAAACAAAAAGGTAGTGATTTATGGCCAGCTTTCAAACGCCCTTGTGGGACGGGCCGGGAAAGGACTGGAGCTCCCACTGGGCCTTGCCAGTGCTGGCCTCTGGGCTCTCCCTGGGCCTTGCCCACAGGTGCCACAAACAGATGAACGATGTTTGTTTGGGCAGCCCCGGGATTGGGCCCTGTTTCATGGCTACCTTACCTCTCCTCCCAGCACTTTTATTCCCTTTGGACGATTTACTCTGGGTGGTTCCAGGTTCCCTGGGTGACTGGCCAACTGACAAAAAAATGGGCCTGGCCACCTCAGGAGCTATTGTCCTGAAGGGGCCTGACGGGTCAGATTTCAAGTGCCTGCTGGGCCCTCCCTGCAGCCTTAAGGCAGAGCTGGGAGCACTGGCCTGCATGAAGCAAGGAAGCAGAAGACTCTAGCTCAGCACGTTGGATTAGGCATAGAGAGCTGTCAAGAGGTAGGAAAAAACTACACCAAATGCCATGCGTTCAAGTTGTGTCTGTCTAAACTACAGTATCCGACGAGACAGTGTGGACGTTGTATGTGATCTCCTGGGAATTGGTAATTCAATTCTTTGAAAGACGATGAAGGAGGAAGAGTCTGTTGTTAGGTTAGAGCAAGCTGACGACCATCATGGCAACCCAGGGAGCTCCAGTCCTGGACCCCGGCCCACCCTGGGCTCGCCTCCTCATCCCAGATGTGTGGAAGCCCCTGGTGCATGCAGTCACTAGGTCTGTCAATCTAGTGGAAAAACCTCCTTTTTTTTGACCTTTTGCTTCTCCCAGCATGATGTCTTCTTCCCCAAGACTTGTGCCTCTTCACAGCATGTTCAAAGTGTGTGAGACAAAGTTCTACCATTCAGTCTCTAAAGGACACCCGGCTCGCTCTTCCTCCAACACAGACTTGTTTGCTCTTTTTTTTTTTTTTTGTCCATGGGGCTTTCAATAGCCTTGGCCAATTCCACAATCTAAGGGCATGGTCTTCTTTATTTAAAGCAGTTGAAAATAGCACGACGGTCAGACACAGCTCAGTCTTCAGAGTACACCCTTGCTCTTTAACTCTTGAAAGAGGTCCTTGACCAGATTTTTCCAATGCAACGGGTTTGGTTTTGTTTTATTTCTTGGCTGCTGCTACTGTGGGTGTGGACCGTGGGTCCAAGCAACATTAAATTGTTGACAGCATCAGCCTTTTCCCTAACTACCATGGTGGGTCCATTCCCTAACTACCATGGTGGGTCCATTCCCTAACTACCATGGTGGGTCCAAAGGAACAGATTTTTATTTTCTTGCTTCTGAGGGATAACCACTTCTGAAAGCTGCGGTCTTTGATCTTCTGCTCAAGGTTTTCTTCAGTTTCCACAAGCAAGACTGTGCCTTTGTGTAGTGTACGTGTTGACAAGTCTTCTTCCAATCTTGATGCCACGCTCTTCCGTCCATAGCCCACTTTAATTCTTTGCTCAGCATACATATTGGATGTTGTTGTTGTTATGTGCCGTCGAGTCACTTGCGACTCAGTGAACCTATGTACAATAGCCCTAAAACCTGCTCTGTCCTGTGCCAATCTTACTGTCTCCGACACACCTATCCCCATTACTCCAGTCACTGAATCAATCCATCTCATCGAGGGTCTTCCTCTCCTGCGCTGTCCCTCCCGCCTCCCAAGCATGACATCCCTCTCCAAGGACTGATCCCACCTTGCAACATGCCCAAAGTATGTCAGACAAAGCTTCAGAATCCTTGCCTCCAAGGAACAGTGTGATTTCACCCTCTCGAGGACAAACTTGTTTGTTCTCCTAGCAGTCCATGGTATAGTCAATACTCTTCTCCAGCACCACAACTCAAAGGCATCACTTCTCCTTCTATCATCCCTAGTCATTGTCTAGCTCTCTGATACATAGCAAGTAACTGCAAAGACTATGACCTGTGTCAGGTTCCTTTTAGTCTCCAGACTGACATTGTTGTTCCTCAGTACATTGGACACGTCTCTGGCAGTAGACTTTCCCAATGCAATTCATCATTTAATTTCTTGGCTGCTGGTACCAAGAGTGTTGATTGTAGACCCAAGCAAACTGAAGCTGTTAACAATCTCAATCTCTCCATCATCCATCATAATGCTGCCAATCGGCCCAGAAAAGAAGAACATATTGGACAGATATGGAAAACAACTCTGGTATACCTTGTTTTGCGCTGAAGCCCATGCAGTGTCCCCTGTGTCTGTGTGAGTGACTTCTTACTGGTCTATGCACCAGTTTAACAGTAGCACAATTAAGTGTTCTGGAACTCCTCTGGTAGCCTAGTGGCAAGAAGCTGTGCTGCAATCCCAAAGGCACACAGTTCGAGGACACTAGCTGGGCTGTGGGAGATGGATGGGCAATCTCCTCCTGGGTGATCACTACTTCTGAAAACCTGCCAGAGGGTCAGCTATGAGCCAGTTCTGACTCAATGGTACAACAATGACAACAACAACAATCCCTAATTTATTATTATCCATTTAGGCAAATGCCTTAGTAGAGAAAAAAAAAAAACACCCAACAAAACCCCAAATCCACCAGCAAACATCTTTCTGGTATTCTTTGTTTTCACCAGGATCCATCTCACATCAGCAGTGATCATCCCTTGATCCCCAGCCTCTGCTGCATCCAGCTTGAATTTCTGGTAATTCCTTGTCAGTGTACCATCCCAGCCACTAGAGAATAATATTCAGCAAGATTTTACTTGAAAGGGATAATATTGTTCAAGAATTATTAAACAATAATTATTGCTCTATAATTTCTACATTTTGTAGAATTCTTTTTGGTAGAAGGGAACAAAATGGATCCCTTTCCGTTGGTTGGCCAGATATCGGTCTTCTAAATTTCTTGGTCTAGGCTACAGAATACATCTAGGGCGGCATCTGTTTCCTGAAACACCTCTGCTGGTATTCCGTTAATTCCTATAGCCCACTTTTGACCAAGGTGCCCTGGTGGCTGGTCCCCAGGGAGACACACTGTTAACCTAAAGGTGTCTCCCCAGTGGCTCAGGTCCACCAGTGGTTCAGAGGAAGAAAGATGGGAAAATTCATGCCATGCAATTTACAGCCCTCCTTCCCCCCCCAAAAACCCACTGGAGAGTCAATTAAGAGCCAATTACCCCTCGATGGCAATGAGTTCAGTTGCTATCTTTTTGTCTTTACCGATGCTATCAGTGTGGCTTTGACTTCTTCCTTCTGTATTACTGGTTCTTACTCACATGCTTCTTCCTGAAGTGGTTCAGAGTCAATCAATTATTCTTGCTGCCAGGACAGTGTATTCCTTCCACCTTCTTTTGAAGCTTCCTGCCTCATGCAGTATTCTGTGCAATAAATTCTTCAGTACGGCCACTCAGGGCTGCTCTTCCATTTCCAGGCTGAGAAATACAAAGCACGTCCTTCCCTTCTTGTGTTCTAACTCCAGCTCTTTACACGTTTGACCACAACAGACCTTGGTTTGTCTTCTCAGGCTGCCCTGCGAAACCCTCTTTTCAGTTCTGGTCATCATTTCTCCCCTTCACTCGACTTATCTGCACTGAACAGCAGAACTGAGGCTCTCTTCCGATGTCTGTTTTGGCGGGTGGACAGAGGCGCCCAGTTGGCCTGGCTCCTCTCTGGTGAGGATGGGCCGTTATTACACTGCTACGCTCTGTGGCAATTACACTAGGGTGAAGTGGAATGTGCCTCCCCAGAACCATGCCCAAAGCATCAACAGTTTATAGTTTATACACTTTCTACCGATGAATGGTCAACCTTTGTGGTTGTGGACACCATTCCTCAGGCTCTTAGATTGCTCAATGCCTCACAACTTAAGTCGTAAGGCCAGGATCTCCATCTATTTCTACTCCACTCAAAAACTTCAGCTTCTCTCACTCACCATGGTTTGGGAAAACTTGTTCTGATAATGCCCGATAGTATATTTTAGGTTCTGTAGGTCGTTGAAACTACTCTCCTGGAGTGAGAACATGTGAGTAAATGTGTGGCTGTGTGTCAATATAATTTAATAAACAGCAGATGGTTGGCCCAGTTGGCCTGTGGGTCATAGTTTGCTGGCCCCTGCACGCAGCAATAGAAAGCTCTGGTGGCTTCACGGGTAAAGAACTGTGCTCCCATCCCAAAGACAAGTGGTTCAAATCTACCAGCTGCTCTGACGAGATAGATGGACAGTCTCTTCCTGTGCTATTTGCAGCCTCAGAAACCCTGCTAGAGGGTAGACTAGGAGTTGATTCCAACTCAGTGGTTATGAGTTGACACCAAACAGGTACCTATAATTCAGCCTTCCATATAAAAAGAAATGGAACGGACATTTGTTACAGCATTCAGCACAGCTTAACAAGGGGCTGCCCAGTGTCCTACTGGCCCTTCCTGGCCTTTACTTCTGCTTCCAGGGTATCAAGGCTGGTATCAGGAAACTGAGGCATGGAGGGATTTTCATGACGAGTGTGTTGACAAGTCCATTAGCCGGGGTTTGGGGACTGGGCAGGTTTCAGGTCAGACTGTCTGCCTTCAGCACCGGCAATTTTTCTACTAAAATATGAAAAGTTAAGGAGACCTGTGCTGCCAGCTTCCCTGCTTTGGCCTCAAAGGCATCAGAATGCCTGCATTCAGCCCTGCCTCTCCCACAGGCTAGTGTGCCCCTCCTTCCCTGCTCCGGGAGCGGGTGAAGCAGCCTTTTCAGCACACGTCAGACAGACCCACTCCTCTCGGCAATGCCTGTATACCAGATAGACAATTCCAGAGCATTCCTCCCACACACAAACACAAGTAAATCATCAGTGTTCAATATTCTGGTAACAAAGCCATCTCCTTCCTGTTGAGCGGAAGATAAGGGATTTGAGAGGCTCCGTTGGGGGAAGAAATAAAAACTTGCATTCTAAGTTTATTTGAGACACAGCCAAGATTCTAACATCTTGTTCTGGAGCTGGAAGCAGAGTGAGACAGGGAAGTGAGCAGCCAGAAAGATAAGCCCACCAGGTGGTGAGGGTTCAAGGAGAGCGTCCTGCCTGGTGAGCCCCCACTGGCGATGTGGGAATTCAGAGAGAGCCCCTTAGCTTGAGATTGTTAACGGGAGAGGAAATGTATGATGCAGAAATCTGCTTCTGTTCCTTTCAAATCAACATGTTTCCATTAAAGTGGGAATTGAAGTCTCATGAAATGACACTACTGTTTTCTGCGATTTACCCTACTTTTCCCCAACCACAGTGGAAATTGAAATACTGAAACTCCATGTCATCCATTAGCCTTTGGAAGTGACGACGACAGAGAATTTCTCGCAGTAGTCTATTATCCTGGGCACTGTGTGCGGAGACTGTATATTTGGGGGCAAGGGGGTGAGCAGGTAAGGGCTTACCTCTCTAAATTACCATTCAGGTTAATTGAGAAAGGCAGAGAGAAGGTGGGGGCTGGAAGGGTGAGGGAAGCTTGTTCTTATTGTTGTTGTTAAGGGGAAAAGAACAAAGGCACACAAAATACTGTCTGAAGGTAAGGCTTTCTGAAAGTCATTCTCAAGAGAAAAGGAGCCAAGATTCACATGCAAAGGCCACAAGGCAGACAGGGTCTGGGAAGCCCGCTGCGAAAATCAACAGTGGGCAGAAGCTGCTGCTGCCTCCTTGGGCCATTTCCTGAGGGTCTGTGCTGGAAAGTGTAGGCAGGAAACTCCAAAGGGCAGTGCCCTGGACTCTGCCAAACCCAACCCTGCCATCATCCCCGTGAGACCCACCACGAGGATGTTCCACTAAACATCCCATCCTCACACCCAACCCTGCCATCGTCCACGTGAGACTCATTAGAAGGATGTTCCACTCAAGAGCCTAGGCCAATCTTTAAGCTTCCCATTTTGACACAACAACTGCGGAAGGCTTTCTGTCTTGTCTGCAAAGGGAAGCTGTATGCTCCTTAAGGACAAAATTCAAGTTGCATATTAAGTGTACATTCTTTGTAATGTCCCAAACCAAGAATAAGTATCATCTGAGATCTCCTTGCCTTGTAGTCCAGATTCGTTGTATTCAAACTTTCAGTTTTCCAATCTTGGTGGAGTTTAAACTCCTAGCCCCGATATGTGAGGATCCTCATGGTCCCTCTTCTCATCATTCCCTACCCACCTGCCCACTTACTCACTGGCCTCAAGTTTATTCCGACTCATAGGAATCCCTCCAGCAGGCTCTGAGGCTAGAACTCTCAACCAGAGGAGACTACTGCCCAACTTTCTCCTGACAAGTGCCTGGTGGATTAGAATAGTTGACCTTTTGGCTAGCAGCTCACCGTGCACTACACCATGCCATCAGGGCTCCTTCTTAACAGCAGAGATTATATAACTTTATCCCTGTCACTAAACTCAATGTAAGACTCATTTTTTCACTGTTGTTGTTGTTGATTGCCATTGAGTCGAGCACGACTCATAGTGACTCTATGAACAAAAGACCTAATACCTTTCCATATACCATAGCTATAGTCAGTTCCAAGTTCATAGAGTTTCCAGAGGCATGTTGTTTAGGAATTGGATGCCACTCCTACTTGCCAACTTGTTTTACAACTGGGAGCTCCACCAAACACTGTCCACACTGGGAAACCATTCATTTGATACCCCAATGATACAAGGTTCAATATCACAGCAAACCCAGGTTACTTCAGGTACATTGACAAAGAGTGATGTACAAAGTGGAAGAGTGTTCCCCCAGATACAACAGTACTAGTTTTATTTAACAGTAGTTAAGAGTCGTCAAGTCGAATATGACCGAGAGTAAGTTTTGCACAAAAGACCTGAACTCTGTTCTATAACTAACATCATTTCTGTACATTTATACAGTTTAGAGAGTTTGTAGAAGCATCTAGTTTAGGAAGCGGATGCCATTCCTGATTCTCAGCATAAATCAATCTAGAAGCTCATCCAAACGTTGTACATAATAGATAACCATTATGGTATTTGACAAGACTATGAAACAGTGTACAGCAGCATCGCAGCAACACCAAGTTGTTCAGTTCAGCAAATAGACAAAAGATTGTTGTTTCGTTTAAGGAATATTCATTCGAAAACACCTTTCAGCAGACTTCCATCCTAGGCAAAGGCTCAAGGACACCCACTCTTGAGGAGAAAAGAGCAGCAATGCACATCAGACACAACCCCAAAAACCTCTCTCATGCGCCCATCAAGACTGCCTTCGGATGCAAAAAGACAGCCAATGTCCCAGAGTGGAGGTTCCAGGCCCCAGCCAGCAGTCCCCCATTTTTTTCACGAGGCTCCATACAAATTGGTGAGTCCATCTTTTGGACTGGGGAACGAGAGCTCACAAGACGATCCTTTCTTTACGCAACTTACAGCCTTCTGCCATCTTGTTGGCTATTAGAGGTTGAATTTTGTGCCCCCAAAGACACTAAAGTCCTAACCCCTGGATGTGTGAATGTGACCTTGTTTGAAAGGTCTGCTTTCTTCTTTTCTCATCAAGGAGCTCTGGTGGCTTAGTGGTAAGGAGTTATGTTGCCAACCCAAAGGCACACAGTATGAATCCTCCAGCTGCTTCACAGAAGAAAAATGGGCAGTCTCCTCCCAGGTGAATCACAGCCGCTGAAAACTCACTGGAAGTCAGCTGTGGGTCAGTTCTGACCACACCACATATAGCAGACAACAACAACAACTTTTGTTATCAGAGTGGGGTGGATTCTACTATTAATCCTTTCTTATGTATGAGTTAATGTTTTAATTTTTAAGATCTGTACAGAAACAGATCACCAGATGCTTCTCCCATGATGCTCCTGGGTGGATCCAAACTGCCATCTTTCAGACTGGTTGTCATATGCAAAGTACTTGGAGTCAAGTGCAGACCTGTTTACAGCACAGCCAAGAAAGCCCGCAGAGCACAGTCTACTCTTGAATAAGTCAGGTCACCACGCATGGGAATTGGCATAGGGAGATGGATTATCAGGTACTCTATTGTTGTTGCTGTTATGTGCCGTAGAGTCAACCACGACTCATCGTGATCCTATGAGCCAAAACTTTGAACCCTGCCCTATTGAGACAATCTCACCATGTCTAACACACCTTCCCCTATTACCACAGTCACTGTGTCAATCCATCTCATCCAAAGTCTTTCTCTCCTGCAGTGACTCTCTACTCTTCCAAGCACGATGTCCTTCACCAAGGACTGGTCACTCCTGGCAACCTGCTCAAAGTATGTGAGATGGAGCTTCAAAATCCTTGTTTTCAGGGATGTTGGAAACCCTCTCCAGAACAGACCTGTTTGTTCTCTTGGCAGTCTACAGTGTGTTCAATACTCTTCTCCAACAACACAACTCAAAGGTATCAATTCTTCTTCTGTCATCATTACTCATCGTCCAGCTCTCCGATGCATAGAAAGCAACTGAGAAGATGATGGCCTGGATCAGGTGTACCTTAGTCTTTAGTTAGGAATTAGGAATTCGTGGGTGAATGAGGGATAGCCCTTTTCCTAAGAATCTTAGACGTGGGCCAGAAGTGTAGTACACCAACTACAGCCATCTTGACAACGTTCTTATTGTCAAGGGTAGGTGCTATCAAGCTAACTACAATGCAGAGAGATCTGAGCCTTGCCCTGCCCAGCATCTCCCTCCCAACCTGCACTAGGTCAATCGTTACAGCCACTCTGTCTGTCTGTCCGTCCTGTTGTGGATCCTCCTCTCCTCCTCTGACTCTCCACTTTCTCTGCATGATGTCGTTTGCCAAGGACCATCTCCTCATGTCAGGAGTATGTGAGGCATGCCCAACGAATGTGAGACCAAGTTTGTGGGAAGCTGAATATAAAATTGAATATTAATAATAAACCAAGTGCTATATCAGGAAATTTCATAGGGAGGCTGGGCTCTATGAGGAGAAATGTGGGGTCAAGATTGATGAACGATTTATCAACAATCTGCGTTATGCAGATGACACAACCCTGCTTGCTGAAACTGAGAAGGACCTGAAGCGCTTGCTGCAGTGGGGCAAGGACTGCAGCCTCCAATATGGACTGAGGCTCAATGTCAAGAAGACAAAGATTCTCATCACTGGACCAATTGGCAGCATCAGGATGGATGGTGAAGAAACTGAGATTGTTCACAGCTTTAGTTTACTTGGCTCCACAGTCAACACTCTTGCACCAGTAGCCAGGAAATTAAAAGCCGCATTGCCATGGGAAAGTCTGCTGTTAGGGACCTCTCCAAAGTACTGAAGAGCAATGGTGTCTCTCTGGAGATTAAGTTGCGTCTGATACAGGCCATAGTCCTCGCAATCACTTGTTACGCATCAGAGAGTTGGACAATGACCAAGGAGGATGGAAGGAGAATTGATGCCTTTGATCTGTAGTGCTGGATAAGAGTATCGAGGGTACCATGGACTGCTAGGAAAACAAACAGATTCATCCTGGAAAGGGTTAAACTGGGTGGCTCCTTGGGGGCAATGATTCTGAGGCTCCGTCTAACATACTTTGGACATGTTGTGAGGAGGGACTGGTCCTTGGAGAAGGACATGCTTGGGAGGGTGGTGGGACAGCGCAGGAGGGGAAGGCCCTCTATGAGGTGGATTGATTCAGTGACTGGAATCATCAGGATGGGAGTGTCAGAGACAGTGCAATTGGCACGGGACAGAGCAGAGTTTAGGGCTGTTGTACATAGGGTTGATATGAGTTGCAAGGACTCGGCACATAACAACAACAAACAACATATCAGGAAATGGGGGAGGCTTAATACAAGCTAGAGTTCACCCTGAGGCACTAAGGCATTCCTTAAGAGTCAACATTGTTCTTGTTGTTGTTATGTGCCGTCGATTTGTTTCCGACTCATAGCAACCCTATGCACAACAGCCCTAAACCCTGCTCTATCCTGAGCCAACCGCACCGCCTCTGACACACCCATCCCGATTACCCCAGTCACCGAATCAATCCATCTCATAGAGGGTCTTCCCCTCCGGCGCCGTCCCTCCA
>NW_006400015.1:79074-105361 GCF_000299155.1 Elephantulus edwardii
TTATGATCCACACAGTCAAATGCCTTTGCATAATCAATGAAACAGAGATAGACATTCTTCGGGTATTCTCTGCTTTCAGCCAAGATCCATCTAACATCAGCAACAATATCCCTAGTACCACGACCCCTTCTAAACCCAGCCTGGACTTCCGGCAGTTCTTAGTCTGTATTTATGAAATCCCTCCCTTCTGAGATAAGCATAAGCATAAGGTAAACAATAGAGAGGAACTTGGCCTTATCTGCAAAAGACTTCCCATGATCCCTTGTTTTTGTTTTCTACTCCCTTGTGATTTTCCTTTGTTTACCTTCCTAATGATTCTCAATAAATATACAGAGAGGCATGGCCTGAGGCGCTTCAGTCAAGAACTGCTGGCCCCCTGTCTTTTATGCTCTCTGTTCTATCTCATTCTTGGTGTTCTGTCTCATTATTAATAATTATAAAAATACTTTACCCTCGGTCTGCAACACAAGTGTCCCCATCCCTGTCCCTTAGGAGCATGCTGGTGGCATTGTCTCAATGATCTATTTTCCTATGCTCTGGATATAGTCTCCAGGCCACATTGGACCCTTTCAGGTTTCCTGCTGCTGCACTCTCTGGCGTCTGCCTCATCTTACCATGAGGAGCCAAGTTCAGCACATCTTTGCTTTTCTACCACAACCAGCCACGATCTACCCTACTTTCACCAAACCATACTTGCTGTTTTCATATGTACCATTTCCCTTGACCTTCGTAACAACTGAATTACAACCAGCTCCTCATTCCTATTTATGGATGAGGACAGAGATTCAGAGTAGTTACATGATTTACCTAAACTCACACAGCCAGTGGGGACTGGAGAGATGTGACTCGATCCCAGGACCTCTGGTCTTCTCTTCCACATTCCCCCGAGCATACCATTAAATGCAGCTAAGGTGTCGGCTTCTGCTTTATGGGTGTTCTGTTTTCTCATTCTTCATGCCAAGCTTCAAGCTGGCAAATATTTAACTTTAAAGGTAAGGTTCTTAAACAATATCCCCTCTGATCCCCTGGGCCTCCTTCCTCAACAAGACAGAGGTTCTCAGTTCAGCTTAGCAAACAATTCTGATCGACTTTGCCAAACTACAAACAATGCTTTCTGTCTCTTTTAAGCTTTTCAGTTAAGTCCCTGAAACTCAAGTTGGGAGGGTGGGCAAAACCATTGAAAACTCCAGAACAGAAATAACAGGGGTAAAGTATTTAGTGACAAGGGGTTCAGGCCGTCATTTATTCAAGCAACACATTTTTTGAAAAAATTTTTTTCAAGAGATTAATGTGCCACAATATAAAACAAATAAGACTTGGTTATCTAAGCTCAAGGAATTCATGGCCCATTAGAGAAAGAGGACTGGCTAAACACAAGGAGAGACCTGCTTAGCTTCTTTCCCTTTCATTGTCATTGGGTTGGAACCAACTCACTGTTGACCCTCCAGGGGGTTTTCAGAACAACTCTGGAGGCCTAGTGGTCAGGAGCTGCACTGCAATCCCAAAGGCACGGAACATCAGCTGCTCTGTGGGAGAAGGATGGCCAGTGGGTTTTCAAAACTCCAAAACTGAATGGAAGGAGGGGGCCATCTCCCTCCCACAAAGCAGCTGGTATGTTCAAACCACCTGCCTTTGTGATGGCAGTCCAACTCCTTTCCCGCCACACCACTTAAAATTTCATTCAGCTCAGACACTTTGCATTCTAAAATTATCAATTTGGTGGGTGGAGGGAGGAAGTAAAGGATTTGGGAAAGATCCAGCGGGGACCTGAGAAGATGAAGTAATGGTGGGCATTGATCAATGGTGATTAACTTTATAAAACACAATGGATTGTATGAAACACACATGAATGAAGATTAAGTGAATGTGTGAAACACTATGTATGCAAATTCTGTATGTAAACGAATATAAAATACAATTAAACAATTAGTTGCTGCTTCTACCTCTGTAACTTCTAACATTCTAGACAACACTGTAGAATATCCACCAAATACTCTTCATTTCTAATAAGAGATAACACTGCATTTCCTAAACTTTTCACCTCATATCTCATATTTTTATTTATTATAGTTATATGTATTCATTTTCGCTTTTTAGTTCTGAGTCTTTAGAGAGCTTTTTAAACTCTATTTTTGAGTCACTGAGATAATTTCCTGCTCACTCAGTATTTTACTTTTATTGACTGCTAACATTTGCAAATAAAAATCTGAAATTTTAAAGTTAGATTTGCCAATTTATAATCTAAATGTAATTTATTATTTCAGGATCACTACTTCCTAATGCGAGATCAGCTGTGGCTTTTCGATGGTGTTGGAGCCTGAATCTCAAGTCTCGCAGAGAATATGAGTCGATTCTGCTGTCCTTCTGGTCCTTGCTCACTTTAGGGGGCAAACTTTCTTCAGCGCGCACTGGCTGTGGTTCCTGCGTGCCCTTCCTCCTGTCTTTGAAAGTGTGAAGTCATTTCATGGGTCTGATGGTGTGTCTGTGTTTCCTCATCTTTCCTGAGGAAGACGTCTTGTTTGCTCAGAGATGTGATTGCTTTTGTTGGAAATGGTAAGGATTCTCATTCAAATCTTAAGTCCAAGATAGAATAGGAGATGCCTGCAGATTGAGCTTGTGGGAAGAGCGGGAAGGAGCTCACAGAGAACCTTGTCTTGGAGCACTACTTCTGGTCAAGGTCATGTCGATGGTCATTTTAGCTTAACTATTTATCCGTCCATCTACCCACCTACTGACTCAACCATCCATTCATCCATCCATCCATCCATCAATCCACCCACTGACTCAACCATCCATCCACCCACCCATCCATCCATTCGTCCATTGACCCACTCACTCATTCCATCCATCCACCCATCCATCAACTCAACCATCCATCCACCTACTGATCCATCCATCCATCCATCCATCCATCCATCCACATTCAGTAGGATGATGCAGAAAGCAAAATGGACACAAAATTTGAATCCAGAAGAGAAATCTGGGTTGGCATCATAAACACTAGGGCTATTAGAACTGACTTAATAACTGAAGCTATGAACAAGGATGAAGTTCCCCAGGAGACATGTGATATGAAGTGAGAAAGGGACCAATCAGAATACTTGAGAACACAACCTTCAAAGAGTGGGAAGGATCAAGAGGCTGGTTGTGAGCTGGAGTCAGGCTGGTCTATGTTGCAGGGAGGCTGGTCTGTGTGTTGGAGGCAGGTTGGTCTGTCTGTTAGAGGCAGACTGGTCTTTGAGCTGGAGGCAGGCTAGTCTGAGACACAGGATAGAAACCAGCAAGTAGGAGCACTAGAGAAACAGACAAGGACAGTGGAAAGAAGTAGAAAGAAGCCGGGGTCCAGGAAGACAAGGCAATGAAAGAGTCCATTGGATTTCACTTCTAGGATAGTAGTGATCTCAGTGGCAAGCCTGGTTTCAGTGGGGACACCACAGCAGAGGTGAAGCTTATTGCGCCGCCTGTGATGTTCATGAACCTGGACCATCACGTGGAGCCTGCCCGTGCCGCATACAGCCCCCAAACCCGGCCATTGTGATGAGGGGCCTCTAATTTGGTTCAGCCCACACACACCCGTTCCTCCAGCGTCCTCACGCCTGAGCTAGACCTGAGTTCCCCATTGCATCCCTGTGCCAGTGAACCTCCTTGGGCCCCCCTCTCTTTCCATGCCCTTTTACCAAACTCTAATGAGTTTCCATTTCCAGATTTATGAAATCGGAGTTGCTTGTAGGAGAACAAATGTGCGGTGATTCCAGGGGGCAAGACTGTGGACTCCTCGCCACCCCCCAAACAGATGCGGCTATTCTTAGCCCGGGGCGCCTCCAGGTGCTATTTTAACACAGCACGCCTTAGAGGGAACAGCACCCAGGCGCTGGCCCTGATGGAGGCCTCGGCACCTCCCACGGCCCCTACATTTCATCCTGAGGCCGGCTCTGCAGCCTTGTTAATAAGGTTAACCAAGAAACACAATCTTCTGTGTGCTTCGGTGCTGACGCAAGCGGGGCTGCCAGGGAAAGGTCCCCGGTCGGAGATGTTTTGCAACGTTGGTGCATTGTTCCAACCATCAGACGGGAGCAGAACCGCAGCTCCAGCCCAGTGAGGTGGCAGAACGCTTTCCTGTTTGTCTAAGTAGATGCCAGCGCTTAAATAAACATCATGTTCCTTCCCAGAACTCGGCCAGCAGGCACCCTCTCCAAACACAACCCGGGGATGCTCGGCGAGCGGCCAAAGCCAGCTGACATTTCAATTGTCTGTCTCCCCATTGTCGGGATCTCAAGTGGCCACATTGCTTCTGACCACTCGATGAGAACATTTCAGTGGCAGAGACCAAGTGGCGGTGGTAGAATGGCCTCACATTTATCCCTGCCTCCGCCCACGCTGCCAAGTCTAAGTCACTCGTTAACCATGTGGGAAAAGGCACCAGGCACTTTGCTAGGGGTCAAGGTCACAAGGCTGAGCGACACTGAGCTGCCCTTGAGGAGCTCAGAGGTGAGAGTGAAGGACAAGCGTGTTACCAGTGAAGGGTGGCGCAGGGAGGCGGGCATGTGTATGGAATGTGCTATGATGTGCTGTGTGGGGACCCTGCGAAGGGTCATCCAATTCGCTAGCTTGGTCCCTGGGGTGGGAACTGAAATGTCAGCGGCTTCTGACCGTCAGTCAAGGTTAGCAGATCCCATATAGGAAGCACTCAGCCAAGCTCAAGAGATGACCGAAAACACCACTGACCATGCCTACGGGTTAAAAGTCGAGCCAAATAAACCAAATGCGCCTCTTTTCTCACATCTGTTTCAACTCAGGGAGATACCCCTTCAGGTTTTCCAGACTGTAAATCTCTACATTCCCTTTTACATGGATCTGCTGTCAACGCCCACGGTAATGGCAGTCAAGAAGTCAAGACATGTTGCATTGAGGAATTCTCTGTCAAGGACCCCTTCAAAGGGCTACCAACCATGCCATCCTTACGCCAGCCATGGCATCTCACAGTCCTTCCTGTGCATCTGAGGACGGAACAACGGATAGGGAGGACCGAAGAAGATGATGCCTTAGAAATGTGGTGACGGAGACGAGTATAAAAACAAAGACTTCCAAAAGACCAACCAACGCTGCCCAGGAGGACACGCAGTCAGGGTGATCTTAGAGGTGAGGACAGGGAGACTTCATCTCACAGACTTTGGGCACGTTGTTGGGCGGCCAGTCCTTGGAAGAAGACGTCACACTGGGAAAGGTGGAGGTTCAGAGAGAGAGAGGAAGACCCTCCCTCGAGGAGACGGACTGATGTACTGACTGCAGCGAAGGGAGGCTGGTCCAGGAAGGGGCCAGGTTCCGATCTGTGGTTCACAGAGCTGCTATGAGTCATAGTGGGCTCATCGTAACCTAGCAACAACATCATCATCAAACCATTATGTGAGGGGACTGCCAATCTGTCCGCTGCGGAGCGACTGGGATTCAAACGAACGAACTTTGGGTTAGAAGCTCAACGTGTAATATACCATGCCACCAAGGCTCTCTGAGTCACCTCACCTCTGTCCTCAGAAGATGACAGTGACAGACACCTCCTGGGAAGATGGACGACACATCTCCATCCTCTTTGACTAACAACTATTAGTCTAAAGAAATGAAGCCAAGACCACTGGTGAGTGTGGCTTTCGGCAGGTGCCCAGCAGGAGAGTACGTCCGAGAATGAGCACACACCACCCCCACCCCGCCCCAGTTAGATCCAAGACGACAGCCCGGGATGGGATCCGTGTCATCGGAATTCTTTTCCCGAGACCCTCACCTCTTCTGTGGGGTGGCACATCTGCTTCTCTCAACCCAGTCCTGACGTCACGAGACAGCGGACCAAGCAGAAGTCACTCACCCTTCTAAGGGTCACAACCTTCATCTGCAAAACACCAGGGTGGTCTATGTTCAGAGGTGTCATCTAGGTCCAAGGATTTACAATGTGTTCTTATAATAAGGAAGATATTACTAGAAAGCTCTCCACGTTTAGAAGATTTGCAGAGTCATGTGCCATTACGGGGAACTCCTGAAACACACAAGTTATAAGCATGTGGAGAGTGGACACGGACCCTGCCCTGTCCTGTGCTTCCCTTGTCATCTCTGATGCTCGAATCCATTGTCACTGCCACAGTGTCGATCCAGCCCCCTCACCTCTTACCTGGCCCCAATCCTCTAAATGATTCTGCGGTGAATGAGCCAATTCACCCAGAGGCAAAAGTTCTAACTCCTCTGTGTTTAACTCCTCTTTGACTCCCTTGCTGCCTCTTCCCCTCCACCCCCCACACACACACTAAGGCAAGTCCAGCATCCTCAGGTAACCCTGTTAGCCAGGCTCAGTGCACATGACCAGACAGCACCACGGAGTGCAGCACAGTTCAGCTTGATTCGGAGTGCCAGGCATGGGTGGTACCTAGGTGTTTCCTGCAGGGTGCAGGCCTCACTGTGGGGGTACACAGAGGCTGAGGCCAAGGGTTCTTCATGAACGGAAGGGGTGGGGTGGGGGGCTGGCTGTGTGGGCCATGAACTCCCAGAGCCAATGTTGTCCCCCTCAGGGTCTCCTGCTGTCCCCCAGAATCCGCACCATCAGGGTCATGCCATTAACTGTGGAGACACCACCAACACTCTGTTCTGAATGCCCATGTAATGCCCTAGGGGACCCTCTGAGGGGCCCAAGGGGAGGACCTAATTTCTCAGGGGGCTCTGGAGGAGAAGCTAGAGCTTCGGGGGGTCCTGGGGGAGCAACTAGGCCCTATGGGGTTTTTTGGGGAGCAGCTAGACCCTTTGGGGGGGCCCTGGGAGGAGCTGGGCCCTCTGGGGACTCTGAGGGAGCAGCTAGGCCCTCTGGGGGGGGGTGGGCTTAGGGAGGACCTCACCCTCCAAGCTGAGCATGTCATGAGGCCAGAACCACTGGTGAAGCTTCTCACTCTGGAGATTTATAAGTAGGAGTTTAGCCCAGGGAGACAGTCGCCCGAGCAAAAACCATTAGGAACTCAGGACCCACCAAGCCTTGCTCTGGCAGGGTCCCCATCTGTCCCCTCCCTTCCATCAGCCTGCAGCTCAGACCCTGTGACACTGTCTGGCTGAGGGCTCCTTGCTGTCCTGTGTTCCCCTCTGGTCTTCTGGGCCCTGGTCTCTCCCCATCATCCTCCTTAGTGCTGTTCAGGGAACCCCCTAAAGTGCTACCACTGAGCACTCCTCAGACCCTGGCACGCCCACCGTCACTGAGTGAGGGCTCCCCACCAGCCAGAAGGACAAGCTGCAGCGGTGTAGGAAGCCTGCCTCTCTTCCCTGGCAAATCTTGGCCCTTCCTGCCCCTTTGTTTGCCCACATCCACCCTCCTGTGCACGTTGCTGACCCGACTGCATTTCACAGGGAAGGGCGGGTGGCTGTGACTTCCTCTGCTTATTTGGGGATGTGGCTGCTTTTGGCCCTTGGGGACTGTCCCCAGCCAGCGCCCCTGCTGGCCCCCTCAGGGGTGTGCACTCCATTCTTCTTGGGATCCCAGCTCTTGACAAGTCTCCGTTCTCACCGCTTCCTGCAGAGCATTCCCCTGCTCTGCCCTGTCTAGGATCTTGTCCAGGACCTTCTTGTTCCACGCCTGCCCTGCCCCCAGACCCGCTGCGTCCTGCTCCCTCTGCCTCCTCGTCCCCACATTCCCTTCCTTCTGCGTCCTCTCCTGTCTTGGTCTCCATCTGTTCTCTAAGGTGCCCTGGCTTCTCACTCTGCCTCACCCATTTCCATCCACCCTCACTTCCCCAGCTTATCAGCTCACCTCCTTCCCCAGAGGATGGCAAACCATGTTTCCCAGCGACCCACAAAGCTCAGGGATCCACACACAGGGTTCAGGTCTTCTCCATGTCAAGTCACTACATCACTTCTTCCCTTCCTATAAAGTCACACTCACATTTTACCAGATCCACATGACAAGAGAGGGAGCTCGGGTGGGTTAGTGGTTAAGAAGCTGCACTGCAATCCCAAAAGCACGTGGTTCAAATCCACTAGCTGCTCTGTGGGCGAGGGATGGTCCATCTCTTCCCGTGGGATTAATTGCCTCTGAAAACCTGCTGGCGGGTCAGCTATGGGTCAGTTCTGACTTCACGGCTACCAGCGCCACCACCAGAGAGGCTGTCAGAGGTCAAAGACCCTCCACAAATTGGTTTGTGCTGCTGAGTCAGCTGTGACGCCCAGAGACACTACAAACAGCAGGCCTGCGCTGTGCCCGACCCCACACAGCCTTCAAACAAGAGCCAACTCAAGACGGCTTCAAGTCCATCCTGCGACTTGAACC
Organism: Elephantulus edwardii; assembly: GCF_000299155.1. Taxonomy (NCBI): domain Eukaryota; kingdom Metazoa; phylum Chordata; class Mammalia; order Macroscelidea; family Macroscelididae; genus Elephantulus; species Elephantulus edwardii. The sequence continues at coordinate 87,362 of NW_006400015.1, forward strand.
CTTGACGCAGTGACCATCCCAGTGGGCTGGGGCACATCAGAGATCCCCAAGACAGCGCAGCACAGGGCAGGGTCCAGACCCGCTAGCCGCAGGGTCGCGATGAGCCAGTGTCTACGTGAGGGACCCTGGCTTTAATGCAGGGTCAGCAGGGATCTGGTCCGGGGCCCGACCTGCCCTGCTGTTTGTTATCTAAGTGATTTATGAGCTAAAAATGATGTTCTTTTAAATGGTTAAAAACCACACAGAAACAAGAGGAAGAATATCTTGCAGCACGTGAAGTCACAGGCAGTGAGGATATAAGTGGCCCTGAAGACAGTCACACTCCAGTTTTTTTTTTAAACAATCTCTCACTGCGTCTCCATGACAAAGGCCGAGCTGCCAAAAAGCCAAATATTTACTATCTAGTCTTTTATGAGGGAGTTCTGGTGGCCTAGTGGCAAGAAGCTGTGCTGCAATCCCGAAGGCGTGTGGTTCGAGGTCACCAGCTGCTCCACGGAAGAAAGGTGGACAATCTCCTCTCGTGTGATTTACTGCCTCTGAAAACCCACTGGAGGGTCAGCTATGGGTCAGTTCTACCTCGATGGTACACAACAACAAGTGTTTTATAGAAAATTTGGTAACCACGCCCCAACTTGTATTTCTGCATTGTGTTTTGGCGAGCACGTTAAAGTTTAGTTTTCACCCAAAAAAAGGTAAGAGAGCTATATGAAGACATGCCACATTTCTACTATATGAAGAAGAATCAGACAGGAGAGAGGCCGCACCCCATCGGTGAAGCTGACAACCCCCAACTCTCCGCGTCCTGTGCTAGCAGTGGTCATGCGGGCTGGTCAAGCCATGCACTGGCCCAAGGTCTTAGATCTCCCAAGACTTCCAGCCACTGGCCAGGCCAACAGTGGAAGGGGAAGAGGTTGGAAGGGCCAGTCCTGTGGTCAGGGGTCCTGGTGGCACAGGGGTGGGGAGGGATGGGAGTGAGAGCGGAGGGGTGTGTCCTGGGAGCAAACCCCTCCGTGGCTGGATGGAGGGAGCCGAGTGCTGGGTGTGCACAGACCCCCCTCGCCTTGCGCCCTTCACTTCCGTCAGCATCTGCAGCCCTCTGCATGCCAAACTATGTTTGCAGGCATCACATAGCTCAAATACACCTAAGTAAGGTCACCATGTCCCTCCTTCCCCGGCTGTATTTCAGGTGAGGTCACATTCACACTTCACCACACCTGCATGACTAGAGAGGGAGTTAGAGGCAGAAGGCCATCCATGGAAGGGACACTGGGAATCTGAGGAAGCAGCTCGGACAGACACTCACGCTTCTCTTCCCTCGTCTCTCAAAGAGAACACTCAGGCTCTGACAACCATGCCCTCACTGGGCTGTGAGGATCTCCAAAGACTGTGTGGCATCAGGGGACGTCGTAGGAGCTGGAAAAGCAGGTTTTTCGACTTGATTTGTCCTCCTGGTTCATGTACAATGTGGCAAAGTCAGGCCGGCAAGTGGCTTGGGCAGCTGGAGAGAGGCTGGGCCCGAGCCCAGGACCCCATGGTCGCGGCATTAGTGCCAGTGGGAGCCCATCCACCCCAGAGCCTAGGCCTGACTCAGAGTCACCGTCGTCACAGCTGTAATCCCAAAATGAAAGGGACGAGGGTGTATCTTTAATCCAGAAGGAGGTGGGTCCCAAGCAGCTCAAATGTTCCGTTCTGTCCTTTGACTCTCCTGGCTGCTCACGTTGGGTGACGTGAGGAAGACAGTCCTGATTACTGAGCGGAGGCTCAGCTGTGAAGGTGCTGACAGGCCTCCCCCTCGAGACGCCGGCAGGCGCAATCCAAGTTCCCATGGTGATAAGCATCGGCTCCGAGCCAAGGAGCCTGCACCATGTGCACGGGAGGTGTTCACTGGGCCTGAAGTGCGTTTCACGTACGAAAGGATGGAGGCTTAGCTGTGCTGAGAATGCATCCAAGGCTGCAGAGATAGTTGAAAGCGGAGAGAGTTCAAGGCCAATGATGACCCAAGGTGGTGCCCTAAGACCCCTCGCTAAGATGGATCGAATGAACTCCACGCGGAGGCCTGGGAGTTAGGGTGAGTTCAGGGGCAGAATTCTCACTTGCCCACGAGAGAGCTGGGTTTGATTCCTGGTGAACCCGCTTGGCACGCAGCTGCCACCTGCCTGCTGTGTGCAGAGGCTGGCACGCTGCGGTGATGTGGGCAGGTTCTAGCAGAGCTTCCAGCCCGAGAGACGAATAGGGAAGACCTGGTGATCTACGTCAGCAAAAATCAACCCACTGACCAAGTAGTGACAGGCATGCCCAGGGCCGCCCGCAGGGTGTTCCCTTGACCACTGTGTGGCCGTGATTGAGGCCAGTGTAAGAACAGCAGAAACAACACACCAAAGTCTGTGAGCTCCTCGGATGCGGGAAGGCCTGAGTGTTTATCAGAAGATGTTAGTCCAGGCGACTGTCACCAAAACACCCTGCACCAGGCAAAGTGCACACGGTTCACTGGCGCCCCTTGCCCTCAGCCCTGTGTCCCAAACTGGACGTGCCTGTGGCGTGTTCTTGGGGTCTGGGAGGACAGGGATTTTTCCAGGACAAAGTGCCTATTTACTGTGATAGACAGGGAGATGGGGGGCTGGCTCCGGCCTCCGGCGAAGTGCTAACCCCGCAGTCGGCTTGGTTTTCACAGCAGGTTCTAGCATCTTTGGGCAGTAGCCAGACATTGCCAGCAATTAAATCTCATTGAGGTGCCTGCCGCGAATGTGCCGTGGCACCAGGAGAAGCCAAAGGCTTTTGCAACCTAACCTTGTTTGGCAGCTGGGCCCTCATAGCTGCGCAGTCCTCCAATTAACAGGCCCGAGACAGCAGCAGTGGAGGCAGGCCTGGAGGGCGGGACCTGTGGCCAGTTGAGAGGATGCTGTGTGGCTGTCTGCGCGGGCCTCGGGGTCCCCACTGCCCACCAGCGGCCTGTTGTCGTTAGGTGCTGTCAAGCCGAGCACCCTGTGAAGAGGCGACCTGAGCCCTGGCCTCTCCTGTGCCATCCTCAGCATCTCGGGCACACGAGATCCCACTGCTGAAGCTGCCGTGTCGATCCAGATCACTGGGTGGCGGGGGGGAAGGGGAAGTCTTCCCTTCATCGCCAACCCGCCTTCTTTCCAAGCACGATGCCCCTTCCCGAGGAAAAGCCTCCCTGGCTACACGTTTAAAATACGTGATCTAAAGCTTAGTCACCCTTGCCTCTAAGAAGCACTCTGGCTACATATCCCCCCCAAATATATTCTTTTGTTCTCTTGGCAGTCCATGGGATATTCAGTGCTCTTCTCCAGCACCACAGCTTGTAGGCAGCAATTCTCCTGTCCTCCTTATTCATTGTCCAGCTCTCTGATGCATCCTGGGTGATTGAGAAGACTGTGGCCTGGATCAGATGCACCTCACTCTTCACACTGACATCATTGCTCTGCAATATTCTGGAGAGGTCCCCGACAGCAGACTCGCCCAATGCAATGCATCTCCTGATTTCCTGACTGCTGGTACCAAGGGTTGATCCAGTTCAGTCTTTCTCCATCTATGGTAATGTTGACGGTTGGTAATGCTGTTTGTATGTAAGGGCTTTTGTTTTCTTGATGTTGACATGTAATCCATATCAAAGGTTGTAAGGGCTTGGTCTTCTGCATCAAGTGTGTCTCATCCTCCTAACTTCCAGCTAACAGTTGTGCTTTCTGCATAATGCAGGCCACTTCCTCCAACCCTGATATCATACTCCTCTTCTTCATGCAGCCTGGCTTCGTGAGTTAGGTGTTTGGCATACAGATCGAACAGACATCCTGCAGCGAGTTATTGCAACCTCTAACCACGTGCTTCCTGTCTTGTAAAACAGAGACAGTCACCACATGGACAGCATGGTTCAGGTTTACTGGCTGCTTTGCAGGTATTGTCACATTTCGCTCTCACAGCACCCACTAGTTAATAAAACAACTTCTTAGTGCTATTTCGCTTTGAAAGGGAGTGAGAGGCTATGTAGCTTGGAGTCCTTGGGCGGTACAAATACTTAAGTGCTGGGCTACTAACTGCGAAAGGTGAGTGGTTCAAACCCACTTTGAGTTGTCTCAGAAGGCAGCCCTAATGATGTTGCAAAGCCACAGTCCAGGAAACCCATGGGGCAGTTTACACACATGGCATCCTGTGTGTGAGAACGTGGTGACCGTAACTACAAGAATCAGCTAGGCAGCTCGTGGCTGCGACAGGCCACGACAGAGACAGATTTCAGTCCAGGTTGACCACCAATGCATTCTAGATTTAGCAGAGTTCAGAAAGCACAGCCAAACATTATTCTCTTTCTTGGCTGCATGGTTTAAATTATTAATGAACACTGCACTGGGACAGATGAAGGAAAGAATTGTTTAAAGGAATATCGGACCAGGCATTATTTGTATGATAACAGTCCCGAATAAGAAGTGCATTGCAAAGTGGGCTGGGGAGGGAGGAAATTGTAAAACAACGAATGAATAATGAATTTTTTAAAAAAAGGAGGAACCGGGGAGGTTTCTGGTGAGTAAGCTCATAGCACAGAAGCAGTTGTGTTATGAAAGGACCTCTGGGAAATTCTCATGGGCTGCCAAAGGAACCAACAAATCTGCCTTGGGAGAATCAGAATCAGGGTGTCCATTGAGGCAAAGATGCTGGAATATCCCACAGACTTTGTGCATGTGGTTTGGGGAGGCAAGTCCTTGGGAAAAGACTTTCTTCTGGGAAAGGCAGAGGCTCATGGAAAGGGAAGCAGAGCCTGCTATGGAATGGGAGGCTGGAACAGCAAGAGGCTTGACCGTGACCGGGATGCTGAGGACGGTGCCAGATCGGGACGAGGTTCACAGCTGTTGTCCTCAGGGTTGCCGTGAGTCGTAGCTGTCTCGACAGCACATAACCACCACGTCTGATAAATTTAATGAATTTTGGGTTTTCTCCCCATACACCTACTGTGAATGCATACCAAGAAACCAGCATCTACAGAAGTAGAAACTCTTGGGAACCCTGAATCACATACCAGGAAACAGAATTTTCACTAGCCAGAGATTTGAAGAGGCGTAAAAGCAAGAGGCGGAGAGAGGGTGTGAGGACTTTCAATCAAGCCACAGCCACACAGATCCTTCTTTGAAACAAGGGATATCTCCACCAGAGAAAGGGGAACCAGCCGACACCTGTTGTTGTTGTTGTTATGTGCTGCCGAGTTGCCTGCACCTCATAGTGACGCTCATACAATAGCCCTAAACCCTGCTCTATCCTGTGCCAATCTCACTGTCTCTGACACACCTACCCTCATTGCCCCAGTGACTGAACAATCCACCTCATAGAGGGTCTCCCCCTCCTGCGCTATCCCTCCACCCTCTCAAGCATGACGTCCCTCTCCAAGGACTGGTCCCTCCTTGCAACATGTCCAAAGTATGTCAGATGAAGCCTCAGAATCCTTGCCTCCAAGGACTAGCCAGTTTAACCCTCTCCAGAATGAACCTGTTTGTTTTCTTAGCAGTCCATGATCTTCTCCAGCACTGCAGCAAAGGCATCAATTCTCCTTCTGTCCTTCCTAGTCATTGTCCAGCTCTCTGACGCATAGCAAGTGATTGCAAAGACCATGGCCTGTATCAGACACACCTGCGTCTCCAGAGTGACTCCATTGCTCTTCAGTACTTTGGAGAGGTCCCTAGCAGCAGACTTTCTCATTGCAATACGTCTTTTAATTTCCTGGCTGCTGGTGCCAAGAGTGTTGACCGTGGAGCCAAGCAAACTAAAGCTGTGAACAATCTCAATCTCTTCACCATCCATCCTGATGCTGCCGATTGGTCCAGTGGTGAGAATCTTTGTCTTCTTGATATTGAGCCTCAATCCATATTGGAGGCTGCAGTCCTTGACCCTCTGCAGCAGGTGCTTCAGGTCCTCCTCAGTTTCAGCAAGCAGGGTTGTGTCATCCGCATAACGCAGATTGTTGACGAATGTTCTGGTTACTGAATAATCAGAGCCGTTTAGCCACTCTCATGCCTCTGTTCTGGGACTACAATTACCCATGACACTGTGGCGCTGGAATGCTAGTGGCTTGGACGGTCACGTTGCTGGAAGAAGGGGCTCAAGGAGGGTGCCCGCTGGGAGTCACAGCGTGTACTGTAAGGTCAGTTCACTGAGTGCTTCTCACATCCCAACCACGGTGAGCATCCACGGGACCAGGAAAGTCATTCACTAAAGAGATGCCCAGCACCACTCACGAAGTGACCGTCAGGCAGGGCGAGTAGATTCTCCTCCTGACAGTAAATCCACGCTAAATCAAAGACCTCAAAGCAGCAGACAACAGACTGCCAAGAGTGACTATCAAATAGAAGTGCATTTTAAGATCTGAGATGAGAATTTTATTAGTAATGAGTAAATGGAATAAAAACAAACAGAAAACAAGAAACCACATAAATAACATGCAGCAATGACAGGTGCCCCAAAACAAACGGGCAGTGAGTCAAGGTGTTTCGTTGTCATTCTCCAGTAAACAGGGGAAGGACGCAGAGAGGAAACTGCAGCCTGCAGGTGGGAGAGTGAAGCAATCTGAACAAAAGTGACTTGAGACATGGTAGAAGGAAAACGTTCCCAAATAAAGACGTGAGGTCCTAACCAAATCAGCACAGGCCTATGCAGGGGAACAAGTACCTCCCTGATATATTATAATAAATACAATATATACGACTTTTTCTTATTTTAAGAGTAAACATCCTCCATGACATTGAACCTGGAAGAACTAGGTGATGTCCTGAGAATGACCACAGTAGGAGGTCCTAGATAGTTGAGTGTTTTGGGGCATCTGTCACTGCCGCATGTTATTTATGTGATTTCTTGTTTTCTGTTTGTTTTTATTCCATTTACTCATTACTAATAAAATTCTCATCTCAGATCTTAAAATGCACTTCTATTTGATAGTCACTCTTGGCAGTCTGTTGTCTGCTGCTTTGAGGTCTTTGATTTAGCGTGGATTTACTGTCAGGAGGAGAATCTACTCGCCCTGCCTGACTGTCACTTCGTGAGTGGTGTTGGGCACGATGGAACAAAATTCAACTCATTTAAAAAACCCAAACCAGGTCGAATAGAGATGGTTGGAACCCCCAAGACTGTGACCCTTACACGCCCTTCAGGCCTGAAACAAAATTCACCTCCGTGGCTCGACATTCAGCCAACCAGTATGTAGGCACACAAGGTGATGAGACACTGGGACAAGATAAGGAAGGGCATCACCGTCCAGTGAGAAAGTCCACAGGGAGGAGAAAAGGAAGGACAGAGAAAAGGATAAACACAGGTGGGGCTGACGAAGCGTGCTGTTACGTCATGGGCATTACCGTCAATACTACAAATCAAAACATATAAGAATTATTGAATAGAGAACCAGCTTGCTCTGCAAACTTTCACCCACATCATAATAAAAAGTTAGAATGAAATAATGAACTGACCAATCATTTCACCTAAAAGGGAAAAAGAGATCAGGCTGAATAACTCTGTTCTGTTAATCTATAACCTCGCTGAAATCGAGCCTGAAGCGTCTGCTGCAGAAAGTCAAGGGCTGTAGTCTTCAATATGTCCTCTTCGACATGAAGAAAACAAAGATTCTCACCACTGGGTCAACTGGAAGCACCATGATAGGTGGAGAAATGGTTGTGATTGTCAACAATTTCAGCTTGCTTTTTGGGTTCACAATCAACATTCTTAAAACCAGCAGCCCAGGAAATCAAAAGATGAATTGCATTGGGAAAATCTGCTGTCAGGGACCTCTCTAGTGTGCTGAAGTGCAAAGATGTCAGTCTATAGGACAAGGTGCGCCTGATTCAGGTGATGGTCTTCACAAATACTTGCTATACATCAGGGAGCTGGACAATGACTAAGGATGACAGAAGAATAATTGATGCCTTTGACTTGTGGGGCTGGAGAATAGCACTGAACATACCATGGACTGCCAAGAGAACAAACAGGTCTGTTCTGGACTTGAAATGAACTTGATCTCTGGAGGTAAGGATTCTGAAGCTCCATCTCACAAACTTTGGGCCTGTTGCCAGGAGGGACCAGTCCTTGGAAAGTGTGGAAGGTCAGTGCAGGAGAGGAAGACTCTGGATGAGATAGATTGATACAGTGACTGGGGTGATGGTAATAAGGACAGGTGTGTTGGAGACAGTGGGATTGGCTCAGGATAGGACAGAGTTTAGAGCTATTGTGTATAGGGTTGCTATGAGTCACAGGCAACTCAACGGCACATAACAACAACAAACAACTGTTAATGCAGAAAATAATGGGGCCACATCTGTGAAATTCTGGGAAAAGAGAACATGGTCCACAGTTTCTCTTCTTAAATTATTGTTTATACGTCAAAGTGACTAAAGGAACTTCTGAGGAGAAAGGGCTTAGAAAATAAACCAGCATTATTATTCCTAAGAAAAAACAATAACAGAAACCAATACTGTTCAAGTTTAACACAAACCCAGAAAGCCACTCTCAGAGGAGAAAGTATGGTGCATAGAAGTTAACAGTAAAAACAGAAGTAAAAAGTCCATATATCATAAAAAAAGAAGAAAGGAAAGAATAAGTAAAATGCATACAGAAGTGTTATTCATTCACAGAGTTAGCCAATAAACACAGCTTTCATCTGATTGAGTCCAGTAAGTGTTTCTTGAAATTAAGTGTAGTCAGTAGAGAAATACCTACAGAGTACATAACTTAGAAGTCACAGGAGGAAATGCAAATCACCACAGGAAACAAAAGCTAAAGGAGAGACAGGTCAAGTAGTAAAAGTAGCATCAAAAGCCCAGCAAAGAGAAAGAAAAACAGAAGAGCTTAGACAGAAGCAGCCGCCGAGGCTTGCTGAGAGCTAAAGCTCCAACTCAAGGAAAATGGCTAAAAGATAAGTGGCATAAAAGCAATTATTGCAGAGAATTTGAAAAACGATTTCCTAGGGAGTTACAAATAAAACGCGGGCAGCTCTAGCGTATCAGAGACGATGAGGATGGCACAGGAGAGGGCAGGGTGCAGGGTGGCTGTTCACAGGGTCACCGCGAGGACAGTACCTCAAAACAATAACAACGTTCATAGGAGAGAGTGCTAGTGGCCCTAGTCTGGTGGCTCAGTGGAAAGGAATTGCACTGCTGACACAGAGGTACATGGTTCAAACCCATCCGCTTCCCTGTGGGAAAATGAAGATCAGTCTCTTCCTGTGCGATTTATTGCCTCTGACAAGGCACTGGAGGGTCAGCTGTGGGTCAGTTCTGACTTGATACACAACAACAACAGTGGCCCGGTTGGTAGGAGGTGTGCCACTAACCCAAACATGCAGCCTCTCTGGTTGTTCGAATCCACCTGTCACTCCGTGGAAGAATATTCACATCAAAGAGACAGAAGCAACCCAGGTGCCCATCAACAAACGAATGGACAGAAAGACTATGGCCCATTCACACAACATTAAAAACAGTGAACTCATACAATGTTACACAACATGGGTGAGCCTGGAAGATGTTGTTGTTTGGCGTTATGTGCCGTAGAGTCACTTGCATCCCATGTACAACAGCCCTAAGCCCTGCTCCACCCTGTGCCAACCTTATGTCTCTGACACACCTACCCCCGTCACCCCCGTCACTGAATCAATCCACCTCATAGAGCGTCTTCCTCTCTTGTGCTGGCCCTCCCCCTTTCAAGCATTCTATGGCATGAAACGGCACAATCACAAAAGGACAAATCTGTGTAACACCACAGTGATAAAGTAGGAGTGGCAGGGGGGTCGGGGGAGAATAGGAAAATAGTGGATAGACCATGAGCGCTGCATTAGAACAGATGAGGGGGAGACTGTCCGAAAGGAACATATGATTAGGTATGACACGGATGATGACAGTCGGGAACAAGGGGTGCACGGCAAAGTGGACTGGGGAAGGGGTAAGAGAGAGGGAGGGAGGGAAATGTGCAATATTGAATGAAAGAATAAAAAAAGACTTCAGTGTAAAAAAAAACCAATCAGAAGACGCCAACCATGAGCCCTAACCACATGATCAGACCAACGGGCATCAAAGACATCCTAAGCATTGCACGTTTTCATGACTTCACCAGATGTCTCTTCAAGAAAGTCTCAGAGATTCTGACAATCTCACAAAAGAGATGCGGTGGGTGTGGTTGGGGGCTGCTCATTCTCAGCAAGCCTGTGAACCAGGGATGGACACTCTGCCCCTCCTGCACCGTCCTCCCGATCTCCGCCATGGTCAAGTCCATTGCTGTGGTCGCTGTGTGTGCGGTAAGGAGGAGAGCACACAGCCCAGTGAGCTCTCTCTAGTTCAGGTCTACAGCCAGTGATTCCGGTGAATACCAGAAGGGAGGCAGGGCCTTCAAATGACTGTCAACACCACTTAAACTTAGACTAGCAAAGAGCATCTTGGGACCAGAACAATAAAACATGCTGGTGAAAAGGAAGGAGCTTGAGATAGAAGTGAAACATTTCTCCAAGGGGATGGGTTTCCTTAAAGTCTGCGTTATTTCAGATGTTCTTAATTATACTTCCTGGCTTCCTCAGTTACTGACACAGTTCCTTGTAACTGAAGGTCAACAGGATTATATTTTTAGCTTTGCGTGTGTGTACACTACTTACTTCTCAATAACACTTCAAAACGTGATGACTAATTTCACTTTTAATCTTTCTGTGCACTAGTTTTATGTTACCACTTCATTTAAAGATGGACGACTCAGAGAAATTTTGTTGATGTTTCAAAGCTGTTAAAATACCATGGTAGGATTCCATTTGCAGTCTGCTCTGCTGTGTATAACGTTCTGTCTATGTCTCACTTGTGAAATAAACTTCTGGGACTCTCCTACTTATGGTTCTTTCTTTGTCCTGTTCCCATACGAGGTGACACCTCCTAGCCCGTTTGCAGGTAGGGAAGGTCATGAGGCTAAACGAGGCCAACAAAACGTGAACCAAGTGCTGCGTGCCACAAGGCAGGGAGGAGTGTAATGCCATCCCCACTTTCTTTCTTCTTCTGCCATGGTGACTGGGAAGCCAAGTGTTGAAATGACCATGTAACAAGTTGTTGTTGTTAGAAGCTATTTAGTCTGCTACAACTCAGAGCGACCGTATGAACAGCAGCCTGGAGCCCTGTCCTTCCTGTGCCCATCTCACCAACACTGACGCACGTGAGCTCTCTGCTACCGTCACTATGCCAATCCATCTGGCTGAGGGTCTTCCTCTTCTACACTGACCCTCCAACGTTCCTTCTCCAGGTACTGAAGCCTCCCAACAACATGGTCAAAGTGGGGGGGGGAGGGTGGGAGAGAGAGGAGGGGAGAGAAGAGGAGAAGAGAGGAGGGGAGAGAGGGGGAGAGAAAGGGAGAGAGACAGGGGGAGAGAGAGGGAGAGAGAGAGCGAGAGGGAGAGAGACTGAGAGATTGATTGAGATTGGGTGCGCGCACAAGAGATATTGATTGATGGATTGAGATATTTGACCTGTGAGTTTTCACGCAGAGGAGAGTGCCCATGGACTCAGTCCAGACTTCAAGCAATAAGCTGACATGCTGAACTCCTGAGAAGCCAGCATGCATCTCCTGCAGCCCCAGAGGCTTAGCTAGGGCAATCGGCGAGTGTGGACTGCACTGGGGGGACGTCATCAGGATGGACAGCACCATGACTGCCCAGGACCTTTCTGGCTAGTGTTTGAGTACAATTTCATTACTTAAATAAAATAGTCCCAGTAGTTTGTTTTATCCTTTTTCTGTGAAAAATGCTGTTGAATTGGAAGTACCTCCTGGTTGACCCTCCAGGGGATTTCTGTGAGGCGGTGAGCTTCATGGGAGGAGATGTTCATCTCTCTACCCAGACAGAGCCACGGGTCAGATTAGAGCCACTGAGAAGTTAAACCTTGCTCAGGGTACCCGCCAGACCGCTACCATTAGCTAAAGCTCTGTACCTATGTGCACTTTTGGAATTTTCTAATGTACTCCAGGGAGCACCAGCAGTGTAGCCTGCAGCGTATGGGGCTGTTAACCCGGAGCTGACCTCTGGCAGTTCTAATCTAGTCAATGGCTCTGTCTGTGGGAGGGAGATGAACCATCTCCTCCTGGGGTCTCACAGTCTCCCCAAAATCCACTGCAGTGAGTTTGAACCCTTAAAAAGAAATAAAAAGATACCATATTACATATAGGTAGGGAGCTCTGGTGGCCTAGTGGGCAAGGAGCTGCACTGCCAACCCAAAGGCATGTGGTTCAAATCCACCAACTGCTCTGTAGGAGAAAGATGGGCAGTCTCCTCTTGTGTAATTTACTGTCTCTGAAAACTCGCTGGAGGGTCAACTAGAGGTTGGTTCCGACTTGATGTTGTTATCTGGCTTGACGACAACAACAGTATTATACATATACAAATATATCTAGAAACACGTGTACACATAGTGAGAGAGAAGAGGAGCCCTCTGCCCCCCAACCTGCTGGGGAGTCAGTGTGGAGTCAGCTCCTAAGCAACAGCACATAATAACAACAGCTACACATGTATGTATTCACACACAACACATATATGTTTTATTAGTGTTATTTCTCAAGAGAAAGTGAAGACGCCGCCTTGGTGTTTCTGCTAAAGGATCCTAGATGGGACAGTAAGAGAGCAACATGGAGAGAGTCTCGTCACAGGATGGAATTATTCATCTTCATCTCCCATTCTATTTATTCGTTCTAGTCAATGAAATTGAAAATGCATCAGCTGTATTTCTCAACACAGGTTATGCAGTTTATACTGTATACAGAATAAGTTCTTCTCTTTTCTTTGGAGTATTCTATGATGCCAGGCAAACCCTGTCCCTTAGTCTTGAAACAGGGACACATATCTTTTAACAAATGGATGTGCAGAGGCAAATGCAAATTTAAAAAGCAGAGGTGATATTGTTCACAGTGTGCCAAATAGAAATAATAAAAAGTAAGTATGAACAAATGAATCATACAGTAAAGATTAAAGATATTAGAAGAAAATGAAAATGTAAAGACATGATAACTTGAAAAAATTTAATGTGGTAAAAGAAATAGAGGTGTTTGAAATAATAAATGATAAAAATCAGTTGGAACATAAACCAAAAATCTAAAAAAAAAAAACCCACCATAAACCAACACACCCAACAAATAAACAAAAGAATTTACTGGAAAATTGAAAAATTAACTGTGTCACGATGCTGGTTCACACTGAGTTAATGCTGTGAGGTCTGAGCCCATGAACAGCTGTCTCTCCACCATATTTCCAAAGCTGGAAACCATGCAGCAGGAGACGGTCGATCTTTCTTTCCTGCAGCTGCTGATGGACTTGAACTGCCTTTGGGGCAGAGGTGAAACTCCCTATGGACTGTTGTTGTTGTTGTTGTTGATTGCTTTCCAGTCGAGCATGCCTCATAGTGACTCTGAACAAAAGGCCTGAAGCCCCTCTACAACTATCGACATTTATCAAAGTGCGTAGGGTTTCCAGAGGTATGCTATTTAGGAAGTGAATGTCACTCCTGCTTCCAACCCTATGGTCTAGACCTCCAAAACCTGGCCCAGGTACTTTAAAAGGTAGTTTTTTAAAGGTTGCATTAAAAAAAAAGGAGGTCAAACTCTTAATTCATTTAATGAAGCACAAGCGTGGTAACAAAGCCCCGCAGCTCTTGTTCCACAAAGAAAAGTCATTAGTCTTCTCTCATGTACCTTCAACTCAAAAGAGCTTAAAATACAGATCCGCCTGTACAATGAGAGACAACATGGCAAGTCTTGCTAGTGGGATGTCATGCTTGGAAGGGTGGAGGGTGAGCACAGGAGAGGAAGACGCTGGATGAGATGGATTGACATAGTAGCTGGAGTAATGAGGGTAGGTGTGTCGGAGGCAGTGAGATTGACTTAAGATAGGGCAGGGTTCAGGGCTGTGGTGCATAAGGTTGGTATGAATCATAGTCAACTCAACAGCTCATAACAACAACAACAACAACAACAACGCCACATTATCATAATCTAGCCCTTTTAGTTTGATATAGAGAAAGGATACAACCCTGACACCTACCTTTCTTAATCTTAAACTGTGCAGTCTTCCTTTTTTCCTGTTCAGACAGCTGCTTGGTCTATGTTGTTAAGTGCCATCGAGTCGCACACGACTCAGAACAACCCTATGAATGAAAGACTTGAATTATTGTATAATTTTCATAATTTCTCCAAGCTCATAGGGTTTCCAGAGGCAAGTCATTTTGGAATTGGATGCCACTCCTGCTTCCAAGCTTGTTTTAATTGGGAGCTTCACCAAAAACTGTCCACCATGGGTGACCATTATCACATCTGACACATCAGTGTCACAGTGTTCAGCATCACAGCAACCACGAGTTACCTCTGTACAGCAAATGGACAGACCAGTGCTATACCACTTAGGAGAATGTTTGACCAAAACCAGTTAAAACCAGGCCTGATGGCCACAGATTAAAATCACCCACTTTTGGCTTGGTAGCATCACTTTCTATCCACTAAGCCAACAGAGATCTCTCTAGCTTGGTCTTTGCATTAGCCATAATTTATTATTTAACACACAGTCAATTGATTTTGCTTAGTCAATAAAACACAAGTAAACATCCTTCTGATAATCTCTGCTTTCAGCCAAGATTTATGTGGCAGTAGCAATGATATCTCTCACGTCATGGCTTCTTCTAAATCTAACTTGAATTTCTGACAGTTCCTTGTCAATGTACAGTTCTCAATATTTCTAAATAACCTTCAAGATTTTACTTGCATGTGATAGAAATCATACTGTTTAATATTTTCTACACTCTGTTGGGTCAACTTCTTTTTTTAATGAGAACAAATATGGACACCTTCCAGTCAATTGACTAGGTGGCTGCCTTCCAAATGTTGTGACATAAACTCGAGAGCATATCCAGCACAGCTGCAGCTGGATTCAAAGTGCTGTCAGGACTTCAGGAAAACTAATCACCAATATGAATTATGCAGAAGACACAACCTCACTTGTAGAAACTGAAGACGACTTGAAGTGCTTACTGAAGAATATAAAATTTTTCAATATCGACTCTCTCTCTAGATAGAGATAAAGCTATTGAGCTATATTGCTATAGCTATAGATGATATAGATACAGATGATATAGATACAGGTGATATAGATACAGATGATAGAGATAGAGATATCTCAACATCAAGAAAACATTTCCTCCTTATCATTGGACCAGTAGGCGACATCACTATAGATGGAGAAAAGATCGAAGTTGTCAATTATTTCATTTCACTAAGATTCACCATAAACATCCATGATCCAGTAGTCAAGAAATCAAAAGATTCCCTAGGGAAAATCCAATGCCAAGGACCTCCTTAAAGTACTAAAGAACAAGAATGTCAGACTAAGATACAACCAGTATTTTCCATTACTTCATAGGCATTTGCAAGTTGGACAATGACTAAAGAAGATTGGAGAAGTATCCATGCCTTTGCATGATATTATTTTGCAAACAGTACTCACTATGTAGTTGACTGTTAAAAACCCACACAAATGTCTTGCAGGAAATGCAACCAGGTTCTTCAGGGGCAAAGCTGGTGAAACTTCGCATCCTTTGGGCATGTTGTCAGGAGATGCCAATCTTTGATAACAACATCGTGGGGGGGAAGGCAGAGGAAGACCCTCAATGAGATGGATTGACACGGTGACTTTAACAACGGGCTTGAACATGTCAGAGATGATGAGGACGGCCCAGGACGGGGCAAGGTTTTAATTTGCTGTTCATAGGGTCACTGTGAGTTATAATCTACTGAGACCCAACAACAACAAGAGTCCAGTAAATCCCATAAAATGACTGAGCAAGACTATACAAAGAAGGATGGCTCACCAAGAAGATTGCACAGCCTGCTAATAATGCAATCAGGTCCATGGAATCCCTGGAGGGGGCTAGACTACCTATCTAGGACTATGCATAGAAGGTGTGGGGAGTGTTTGTATTTGTAGGGGACTGGTTAGTTTTTCCATCCCACTAGGCTTAAGGTGAGTCAACCTGGGAGGAAAGGAACTCAGCAACAAGAAAAAGAACCCAGAGCAAAGCAAGTAATTTATGTCTGGGGACCTTGTGCTGAGAACCTCCTAAATCCAGGAGACAGAGGAGGCTGTGATACTAGAGGTGGCAGTAGCCCCAGACCTACAGACCATGAGTGATAGTATAGTGGTCTTCCTGGCTGGCCATGGAGTGAGGCATCTACAGTGAGAGGTGAGTACCTTTGGGCAGGTGGCTGCCTGGCAGGGTGAGTTGCCTTGGACACTTGTTAGTGGAACTAATGAGATTTAGAATACTAATCTGAGGAGGGCAGAGGTCAGGGGCCAGAGAGGGCCAAGGGAGGATGAGATGAGCCTGTCCCCATGGGATATACATGGCAGAGGGAAGGACCTGCCTACTTGCATAGCTGAGAGAGCTGTACAAAGATGAGCCCTCTACTTGGGGAGACTTTTCCAGGTTCTACCTATATGCTTCTCAGTCTTGTTACGTCCTTAATAAATGCTCTATCTGTGAGTGTGATCTGTGACTTCTGTGTAGACTCAAAATCCAAAAGAGAAGTAGAGAGTGCTGTGGGAGGGGTGGGTGGTGAAAGAATTGGGAAAAAGTTTGGAGGGTGGAAGCTACATCTGACCTTTTCATCATAGGAATTAGCTGTGGGCTGATGTTGATGCTTCTGAAGTTGGATGGTCTCTGATGACATACGATTTTTATCATTGCTCATAACTTCCTCTTCAGACCTTTCACCTTTTTGAGTAAAAAATTCTAAGTGTCCACTAAAACCACTTACAGAGAGTCGAGTAAAGGCACAGTGGCCACTTGAGGCTGGCGTGTCACCTCCCTTCTCTGGGTTAGAATATCTGGCCCCTGGAGTAAGTCTGGGAGTGCCCTTTGACAATTTTGTCCCTGGGATTGAGTTCTCATAACCATCAGCTCAGCAACTTCTTAGCTGCAGGTCCCTGTCCACAAATCTTCCGGTTCTGAACTCACAGGTCACCGCTGGTGGAGGCAGGAAGAGAGCCTGTGTCTGCAAGTGTCTATTCTCGGCTCACGCTGCCATGACATCCGTTAGAAAGCAACTCTCCTACCAGCTCCCAAGCAATGTTTTCATAACAGGGAAAGCAGCATATGCTAATGAGCCAATTAAAACAATTAACTTTTCCTAGTACAGCACACAAATATCCCTGAAGTCCGTAACCCTTCATTAAAAGCCCCTGCTAATGGATATCCCCTGAAGGAATAGTTTTCCCTCTGTGAATAGAGACTATGACAACCTAAACCATGAAGCGTGAGGGCTCAGGGCTCTATTAAAACGAGTAACATTAGGACAGTCATTAATAACAAGATGGCGCGTCATTAGATTACAGGAGAAAAGCACACGACCGTCTGGACAGAAGCCAGAAACTGACCCAGGAAAATGCAGCATGCAGACAGGACTTTAACAAGATAGAAAGCACAGCAAATCAGCCAACGGTGACACAGAGCAGTGCGTTCCTACAGGGAGAGCGCTCCAGCCAACAAAACCCCATCACTGTCAAAGGCTCTGGCTCACAGCACCTCCACAGGACAAGGTGGGATGCCCGCCGCTGTCAGGGGGTCCCTGGTCACCTCCGGTGCACAGCGACCCTGTGGACAAAAGAAAAACAAGCCCACCGGCCCCTGGGCTGTCCCACAAGTTTGCTGGGCTTACACCCACTAGGCCAATCCATCTCACTGAGGGTCTTCCACTCTCTTTCTCTCTCTTCCTCTCCCTCCTTCTCTCTCTCTC
Source organism: Elephantulus edwardii (assembly GCF_000299155.1). Lineage (NCBI taxonomy): Eukaryota > Metazoa > Chordata > Mammalia > Macroscelidea > Macroscelididae > Elephantulus > Elephantulus edwardii. Next base: position 105,131 of record NW_006400015.1, read on the forward strand.
TCTGTTTACAGAAGTCAGGCCATCTCATTTTCCTCTTGGCATTGATGGTGGGTTCAAATTGCCAATGTGCTGCTTAGAGATTTCCCCATCACACCCCTGGTTCTTGGCATTATTGAAAGTGCCTTCACTGTAGCCAGAGTGCCCACTGATACGACACCACTCGCCGTCTAGCTGACACCATGACTGGTGTCCCGGGTTTTCAGCTTATACTCCTTCAGAAGTACATCTCTA
>NW_006400015.1:105641-107870 GCF_000299155.1 Elephantulus edwardii
GAGTGCCCACTGATACGACACCACTCGCCGTCTAGCTGACACCATGACTGGTGTCCCGGGTTTTCAGCTTATACTCCTTCAGAAGTACATCTCTATAGTCTTCTCCCCTAGTATGTCTGGGTGTTCTCGAACCACTAACCTTTAGATTAGCAGTCATTTGCATTAATCATTTGCACTACCCTAGGACACTGATGCTGACATAACTCAAAGTCATTGCTATTCAGTGGCAACTTAGTCTTAAGCTGACCCTCCAGCAGGTTTTGGGGAGCAGTAAGTTGCATAGGAGGACACTGCCCATCTTTCTCCCATGGAGCAGCTGGTGATTTTGAACCGTCTTTCAAAAGAGAGTCATCTCTTTTTGATTGACCGTGCAAATCCTCATGAACTAATTGATCAGAACTGTGATTGATACTGTCACGGAAGCTTTAAAATGAACTCAGGGAGCTCGGGTGAGGAGTTGAAGGTTGAGCTGATAGTCCAAAGATGGTTGGTCTCTGGTGGTTCAAATGTCCAAGCTAATGTCCAAGCTGCTCGTCAGGGATAAAGACGGACAATGGCCTCCTGCATGGCATCAGCCTCAGAAAACCCGCTGCAGGGTCAGCTGTCAGCTCTGACTTGATGGCATAAAAACATACTACAGAAACTGAAGAGGATTATAATAGACACTTGGGGGTTGACCAAGCCGTCAGTCCCTCCCAACTCTCCCATTCACTAACGCGGATCTAGTCACATTTGTTTCAGGTCATTCCTTTTTTTTTGGATTCCCGGTCACCACTGACTTTCCAGAGGCAGAGACTGCCATCGATCTGGCCAGCAGTCCCTTTCCAAAGCCCTGTGGAAGTGAGAGCGAGGGAAGGACTGGACTTTCATCACGGGGGGCTGGCGTTTCAAATGTAAGAGGTCATCAGGGGTTCCGTCCTCTCGTACACGGTTAAGCGAGCCGAGGAAGGCTGTTTTCAGTCCAAGGATGGAGTGGACATACAGAGAGGCACGGCTCCAGGAACAAGAAAGCCCCATTCCGGTTGCTATAAAGGTGCAAATGCAGCTCTCCCTTTGGGTTGTGTGAGATGTCTCACTGTTGCTGGAAGTGTTCTGGTCACTGGTAATGTTTCCGTGGAGAAACAGAGGAAGGTAGCTCGTTATACAATGCATAGCAAACAAAGTTTTCACATGCGTACATTACCAGTGTGTATGGGTGTGTGTGACAGCAAGGAAAGAGTGCCCTAGATAAACAGATACGTCTTCCCCACAAACAGCAGCAGAAAAGGAAGACTTCAGGAAGCGTCTAATGAAAATGTGCAGGACATCTGTATGGGGTGCAAATTCAGTGCATGACAGAGGTACGATGAGAGGCTCAAAACAAGAGGAATTCATTACCACCAAATAGTTTTCTGTCCTAATACAAGGAAAATAAATGCTGCTGGCACATCTGTTCCCGGCTCCTGCCTGGGCGAGTGGACTGGTCAGAGAGACCAGCAGGCTGGCAGTGAGAAACAGACCAGCTCCGTCAGACGCCAGCCACCGTCTTAATGGTTCAAACAGGGAGGCATTGGAGGAGGACTGGAAGGGAGATCAAGACACCGAAGGAGACAGTCTCAAGCTAGACTGCAATAAATATGGGAGTTTAATACGAAATGCCGGTGACACTGCAGATTCATGGGGGGGGGGGAAAGGAACGTTGCCAAGAAATCCTTCTGGAATAACTGATAAACTATCTGGGGAAAAAGGTGCTTTCTTATCTCACACACCACACAAACTAGACAGAAAAAAAAATAGGTAAATAACTGATCTTGAGGTGAGACAGAACTCTTTGAATTTAAAGTCATCTGGGGGAAAAAGATGAATACGGGAGAGACGATGTAAATCTTCTGAACATCAAACATGTTTTAGAAAAATATAGGAAGTAAATAACAAAGAAAGAGTATTTGAATCTTATAAAAAAAGATTTAATGCTCATACTATTAGAAGAGTTCTTGGAAACCTACTTAAGAAATAGAAAAATGGTCCCTAATATAAACATGGCTAAGAGTTAAAATAAAAGAGAAGGAAAAAAAAGGGATATGTGATTAGGTATTTTTGTCATGATAGGAGCCCAGAACGAAGGCTGCATGGGGGAGTGGACCTGGGAGGAGGGTTTGTAAAACAATGAAAGAATTTTTCTTCTACTTTTCCAAGAGGGTAGTATACTAGGGGGGAGGGTTGGGAGGGGAGAAAAGTGCAACAATGAAT
>NW_006400015.1:108826-118685 GCF_000299155.1 Elephantulus edwardii
TTAAAAAATCATTAGGTTTACTAATATCAAACAAGTGCAATTAGTATAATACTATGCTGCCATTTTCACTTACTAAAAAGCCAAATATGTTTTTGAAACAACAAACGCATGGAGAGTCCCTAAGTTGTCAAATTATCAGAAGTACATTATGTACAGCATCGGAGAAAGAGGCCCAGAGTCTTTCAGAAAGTAAAATCAACAACATGTCACAAGTGTTGACAGTTGGAATAATAATCTTGGACTTGTAATTCCAATTTTAGAATTTTCCCCTGTGGAAATTGTTGGTGTGCAAAGATTTATGAGGAGGACTATTTGTTACTTATATTTTTACAAAATCTTAAAGCAAAGGTCCAACAGAATGTGACTGGCAATGAGAGTGGAAGAGAGCGGGCAACTGTGTCACACAGCGTGAGACACAGAACGCTGACCCTCCCTGCAAGGTCCCATTAAATCTGAACCCTGTGCCGTGGGAAGAGGTCCTCCGCAGAAGTGCTTCACTGGAGGAGACGTTAAACTGAGAAGATTGTCCTGGATTAGATGAGTGGTCCACGAAACCATCCAGCCTTCACAGCCAGAGCCTCTCCTGGCCAGCAGTGGGCAGATGGGAGAAGAGAGGGATGACTGAGCACGTTCAACAATACTGAGAGAATGTGGACAGGGTCCTTGCGCTACGGGAAGTGAGGGGCTGGAGGACACCAGGAACCAGGCTGTCCCCTAGGGAGCAGGAGGGGAAAACGACGCTTTGTCAACACTTGGATTTCAGCTCCCTGAGCCCTGAGCCAGATCCCTAACCCTTACAAGGATAACAGACAAAATGCACTTCCTTCCTTCCTTCCTTCCTTCCTTCCTTCCTTCCTTCCTTCCTTCCTTCCTTCCTTCTTTCTTGTCTGTCTGTCTTCTGCCTGTCTGCCTGTCTGTCTTTCTGTCCTTTTTTGGTTTGTTTTGTTTTTTTACGGAATTTTAATTTATTGTTTTAACACAAGTTTTTAAAAAACTTAGCTTTCCTTTCTTTTATTCATTCTTGCACATTTTACCCCCTCTCCCTCCCTTCCCCCTCAACCAATTCACTTTTTTTCCCCAGCCTCTTAATTCTCTTTTCTTTTTTTAATTTCCATTCATTCATTGTTGCACACTTTTCTCCATGCCCACCCCTCCCCTCAGTTTGCTTTTCTCTTGACAACCAAAAAAAAAATTCTTTCATTGTTATACAATCCCCCCTAACACCCGAAGTCCACTCCACTACGGAGCTTTCATTCTGGACTCCTGTCATGACAATAATACCCAATCATATATTCCTCCTAAACAGTTCTCTCCCTCATCTGTTTCAACGCAGTAGACATTATTTATCCCCTCTTAGTTTGCCCCCAACTCCGATGTCTGTCCCGTTCTACAACAGTGGCACTATGCAGTATTTGTCTTTTTGTGACTGAGATATTTCACTCGGCATCATGCCCTGCCAGGGTCACCCATTTTGCATATTTCGTGAGTTCCTTGTTTTTCACTGTAGCGTAGTATTCCATTCCCTATGCACTTCCAAAAACTTCTCCAACAGGGTAGAAAGGGAAACTGTGAAAAATATTTGGTAGTGACATGTCTGATAAGGAACTTACATCTAGAATTTATAGAATACTCGAGCACCACAATCAGATAAAGGTAAACAACCCGATTGAAAAATGACAGACACGTCACCAGAGAAAACATTGAGATGGCTAACAAACACATGCATGAATGTTCAAAATTCCCAGGATTGCTCTGAGAGAGAAGCAAATCAAAACAACTATGAGATATCCTCTCACCCCAGTAGGAATAGCAAAATTTAACAGAGCAGCAAACAACAAATGCTGGTGAGGTTGTGGAGAAACTGGAAACCTTATTCATTGATGGTGAGAGTGTAAAATGGTACAACCACTCTGGAAGGCAGTATGGCGCTTTCTCAAAAAGATGGAAGTAGAAATACTCTTTGACCCAGCAATTCCTCTACTGGGAATATACCCTAAAGAAACTAAAACTGCCACCCCAGCAGATATATGCACACCCATGTTTACTGCAGCTTTATTCACAATAACAAAGAGTTGGAAACAACCCAAGTGCCCCGTCAACAAAGGAATGGCCAGAGAAGCTGTGGTATATGCCTGTTCTTTCAAGTCATTGTTTTGTAGTCATTTGTTACAGCCGCAGCAGGAAATTAATACAAACGGAATACCTTCCTGATAGGAATGAAATATCACACTGCCTAAGAATGAGTGGGTCCAATGTAAAAATTAATAATAACATTGTTAACATTGTAAATGTGGCAGTTTAGTCCCCATAGTGGAGTGTAAATATAGGTAATGATTATTTCTTTCTGGTGCTTGAAATTACAAAACACTTCTCCCCCTCAACTTGATCTTTTTAAAAATATAAATCTTCATAATAAGAAATACAGGCAAAATACAAGTGAACATGTACTTCACTAACTATTAAATAAAACATAATCTAACCTACATGCTTGACTTGGAATATGCAAAGGAATATGCAAAGATCTTTTGTTTATAGGGACTCTGTGAGTCCTGCTCCACTCAACACCACCTAAAAACAACAACAACAACCACCACCCCCTACAAGGGCTGGGTTTGGAGAAGCCAGTGCAGCTGAGCCCATTTTGATTGCTGGTGACCCAGCTGAACCCAAGGCCACGGTCTTGAACCTGATTTTGACTCCCAGCAACCATTCAGGACAGACCAGAGCAGCCAGCCCATGGGGTTCCCAAGGCTGGGACCTGCAGACGCACACAGCCTTTTACTGGCAGACGGATGCTTCCACCATGCCACCACCAGGGCTACTTGGTCCTAGTTTATACTCACTCAAAGTCATTATCGTACTATTGTTTATAATCAAAAGGAAATCTCCTTCAAGATCCATTTCCGTTTCCATGTTTGCTCTGAGTTTTGTCACAATGGGAGAGGAATCCTACTTGGTAGATTACCATTCTTATTATCATGCCTTTTGTACTCTCTCTTCCTCCTTTGAGCCTTCAATGTTTATTATTTTCTTTATTGGCTGTACTATTTCTTTGAATTGATTTTTCTTTTCAGCCTAGGAAAAGGATATTGTTGTTCAGTGCTGTCAAGTCAGAATTGACCCCTTGCTGACCCTCCGGCCTCCGGCGGGTTTTCAGAGGTCCTTAATCACATGGGAGACGGCTCAGCCTTCTCCCACGGAGCAGCTGGCGGGATCGAACCGCATGCCTTTGAGGTTGTAGTGACTTTCACACCTGAATAATGACGTGACCAAGTCTATGATGCTTAAGTAATAATGTTGGTATTGTTAGGTGCCACTGAGTTGAGTATGGCTCATGGTGACCCTATGGACAAGAGATCTGAACCCTGTCCTATCCTGTGCCAACCTCACAATTTCTGATACACTTGATCCCAATGCAGCAGTCCTGTGTCTATAATCATCAAATTACGAGGTAATAAGAATTTCTCCTAAGAATTCTTTGTAAAACAAAACTATGTAAAAGACTTACATAGCTCATTTACTTCTGACACTCTAGTTATGTAGCTTTTGAAAGTTAGGCAATGAAAAAGAAAAACCAGGGAAGAACTGGTACTTTGACCTGTGGTGTTGGAGAAGAGTGCTGAATACCCAGGGACTGGCCAAAGAACAAACAATTTTGTCTTGGCGGAAGTGTGACCAGAGTGCTCCTTGGAGGCAAGGCGGGTGAAGCTTTTCTCACATACTTTGGGCACGTTGTCAGGAGTGATCAGTTCTTTCAAAAGGCATCACCTGGGAAAGGTAGAGGGTCAGAGAAAAGGAGGACACCTCCCAAGGAGCTGGGGTGACAGCGTGACTCCAACACAGGCTGGAGTATGGTGGAGACGGGGAGGGGGGGCAGGCTAAGAGCAGGGCTCCCTCCTGTGATCGCGAGGTCCAGGAGTCAGTCACGTCAGAGGCACAACTGCAATCAGAAGCAGAGGTCAGAATCATGTCACTCCCTCTGAGAATCTGCTCCCACCCCAGCCTATGTGGAACGCGAGCTGGTGGTGGAGTGGGTAAAGTGCTTTCCTGGTAATCAAAAGTTCGATAGTTTGAGTTCACTAGCCACTCAGTGGGCAAAGACGTGGCAGTCTGCTGTAAAAAGTGCACAGCTTTGTAAAGACATAGCAGTCTGCTTCTGTAAAGGTGCACAGCTTTGTAAACCTGGGCAGGGCAGCCCTTCTCTGTCCGCTTCCATGTCAACTGCTTAAGTCCCTTGTAGGCTATGTGAAGGGACCTTTTCATTTCAAATCTGGAATTTAAAAATATACTAGAAAACGAAAGAAATTTTATTATATATAGGGTTTTTTTCCTTATTAAAATTATCTGAGATATGTAAGTCCTTTCTAATGCAGATTTTGGTCTTTGTCCACTGAGAGTTATTTTATTTTACCATCATTTTACGCTTGTTTTTAACTTACATTGTTTTCTTTTTCAAGGGAAAAAATATATGTTTAGGTTGGTTTTCTAGCCTGTATTTTTCATAAGTAATAATTTCTCTCTTAAATTTCAATATTTTTCCCCTTCTCTGTTTTAGAATTTACATCTGTCTCCTACACGGATAATTGGCTTTTCTGTGTCTGTTGAGCCTTTCACTATCTGCCAAGTGCTTTTAATTCTGAAATTGCATATTTTTTTGTTTCTTTGTGGATTTTCCCCCCGCCTGATCTTTTTTCATCCTCATCTATTTGCATTTCTTCTCATCTGACGGCACCATTTCAAAGAGGTAAAACTTTTTGTCAATTCAGACAACCTAAACCAAAAATCGTCTAAAATATTTTCTCTCATGCTAAATAATAAAGAACACGATCTCATTTCAATTTGTCAGAAGAACTTTCTCCTCGGCTTGTGCTGTCAAATCTTTCTCGTATGTTCTTTACTAACAATTGAATCCATTGTCCTTTACTTCGGTTGAAGATGGATTTGAAGTCCATTAATTCTTTGAGAACTCGCAGAAATCTACTCTTGGATACAGATCGGAAAGATTTGCTGAAGGTGTCCAGCACAAGCTTTTGGACATCGCAAGTATTAATGTTGGCAGAACTCTCTCTTGTTCCAGTTGCCCAGTTCCCAAAGGGCAATATAGTTGTGGCCCTTCTGTCCACAGTCTTTGTAACAGTCTCCAAACAGCAGGGTGGTAGCTGTTGTTGCCAGGTTTTTGGGTGTCATCAAATTCACTGCCCTCGTAGCCACCCTATGGCCCAGCGATCTGCAGCCTGCCCTGTCCTGCGCCACCCTTGCGATCTCGGACAAGCGGAGTCCACTGAACACTGTGTCCATTCAGCTTGCGGAGGGCCTTCCTTTCTTTCTCTGACCCTTCGCTTTCCCCAGCAGGATATCCGTTTCCAAGGACAGACCCTCCAGACAACATGCCCAAAGTCTGTGAGATGAAGCTGCACCACCCTTGCATCCAAGGAGGCCCCTGACTGGGTGGGTCTGAGCAAATGAGATGCTTATGATTCTCTGTGAGGATTGAACAGCGTGCTTGTGATGTGGAGATGAGGAGTGGGCAGAACCCACGGGGATGCTAATCATTCACCCTCCACCTCAAGAGAACATCCGTCACACATGTCCCCGAGGGAGAACAAAAGCCTCTGCCTTGGTGATGATCACATGACATTCTTTCCTTTTTTTCTACTAGTTTATTTACAAAATTCGAATACAAATTCAAACACATTCTTTCAGTGTCGCTCAACCCACATCATTGTACAACCCCATGATTAATCACCCCTCCAGCTGCACGTCCACAGCCCTCTGCTTCCAGCCTCTCCCACCCCTCCTGGATCCTTATACTCATTCTACAATAATGATTTTATACAATATTTATCCTTGTGGGACTGAGTTAGTTCACTCAGCATAATGCTCTCCAGTCCCTCCCAAGTTAGGTCAGAATTTGCAAAGTAATTGCTCCTGCGTGCTGCATAGTATTCCATTGTGTGAATGCACCATAATTTCTCAGTCCATTCATTTGTGGCTGGACATTTGTAGTTATTTCCAGGTTCTTGCAATGGTGGATAATGCTGCTATGAACTTTGGTGTACAAAGCTCAGTTTGTGCCTCAGTCCTCATAGTCTCAAGGTATATTCCAAGTAGTGGAATAGCTGGGTCATATGGACTTTCTATGTTCAGCTTTTTGAGGAAGTGCCAAACTGCCTTCCAGAATGGTTGCACCATTTTACGATCCCAATGTATAAGATCAATGTACAATCCCAACAATATGTAAGAGCTCCTTTCTCACCACATCCTCTCCAACATCTATTACTTGCTGCCCTGTTAAACTTTTCCACTCTTACTGGAGTGAGATGGTACCTCACTGTGGTTTTGACTTGCATCTCCTATGGCCAGTGATTTGGAGCATTTCTTCATGTGTCTGTTTGCCATTCAGACTACATTCTTAGAGAGAGGCAGGGTGACCTCTTTCCTTTTTACACAGGGAGCTGAGCCTTTGGGAGCTGTCTTACTGCCCCGTTTTCCCAGCCACCCAGTCTTCCTGCTGCACGCAAGACCTGGGGTGTGGTCTCCGTCCCGGATGAGGTCTCCTTACCATGCTGGGGCTTGACAATGGTAGTCACTCACGCCTCTATCTCCCCTCTTCACTCCTCATTCATTGCCGGTCCTGGGCTTCCAAATCACAGCACTTCCCATTTCAGCTCTGGCTCTGTGCATTAGATTGTAATTGCTGTGGGTTTGAATCCCAGTCATGGTAACAACGTGGGCACAGAATATAAGTGCTCCGTGGTGCATTCAGGTGGAGGCCTTTTTTTTAAAAAGAAACTTTTAGAGAACTGCCAGAGGTCCAGGCTGGGTTTAGAAGGGGTCATGGTACTAGATATATTGTAGCTAATGTTAGATGGATCTTGGCTGAAAGCAGGGAATACCAGAGGAATGTATATCTGTGCTTCATTGATTATGCAAAGGCGTTTGACTGTGTGGATCATAAACTGTGGCTGACTCTGAGAAGAATGGGAATCCCAGAACACTTGACTGTGCTAATGCGAAACTTATACTTGAACCAAGAGGCAGTTGTCAGAACAGATCAAGGAAGCACTGCATGGTTCAAAATTGAGAAGGGCATACACCAGGGATGTGTCCTGTCTCCATACCTTTTCAACCTGTATGCAGAACAGGTTATCCGGGAGGCTGGGCTCTATGAGGAGAAACATGGGGTCAGGATTGGTGGACGATTTATCAACAATCTGCGTTATGCGGATGACACAACCCTGCTTGCTGAAACTGAGGACCTGAAGCACTTGCTGCAGAAGGTCAAGGACTACAGCCTCCAATATGGATTGAGGCTCAATGTCAAGAAGACAAAGATTCTCACCACTGGACCAATTGGCATCATCAGGATGGATGGTGAAGCGATTGAGATTGTTCACAGCTTTAGTTTGCTTGGCTCCACAACCAACATTCTTGGCACCAGTAGCCAGGAAATTAAAAGAGGTATTGCAATGGGTAAGTCTGCTGTTAGGGACCTCTCCAAAGTACTGAAGAGGAATGGTGTCTCTCTGGAGACTAAGGTGCGTCTGGTACAGGCCATGGTCTTTGCAATCACTTGTTATGCATCGGAGAGCTGGACAATGATCAAGGAGGATAGAAGGAGAATTGATGCTTTTGAGCTTTGGTTTTGGAGAAGAGTGCTGAAGGTGCCATGGACGGCTAAGAGAACAAACAGATTCATCCTGGAGAGGGTTAAACCAGGCTGCTCCTTGGAGGCAAGGATTCTGAGGCTTCGTCTGACATACTTTGGTCATGTTGTAAGGAGAGACCGGTCCTTGGAGAAGGACATCATGCTTGGGAGGTTGGAGGGCAGGCGCAGGAGGGGAAGGCCCTCTGGGAGATGGATTGATTCAGTGACTGGGGCAATCGGGATGAGGATGTCGGGGACAATGAGATTGGTACAGGACAGAGCAGAGTTTAGAGCTGCTGTACATAGGGTCGCTATGAGTCACAAGCGACTCAACGGCACATAACAACAACATGTCCCATTCAACCATTCACACCCACATTTTGTTTATGACCTTGTTCCTCATTCCCACGTTTGAACAGCATTTCCACCCAGGGAGCTCTGGTGGCCTCGTGAGTCTTCTCCAAGGACGGGTCCCTCCTGACAAGATTCCCAATGTATGTAAGATGAACTTTCACCTTTCAGCCTGGCTGCATTTCCTCCAACACAGACTTGGTTTTCTTTTTAATTTCATATTGGTTTGCATACAAAATTTATATACATTGTCTTCACACATTCCTTTATTTTCACATTGTGTTTTGTAAAATCACTTCCATATAATGTGTTCCATAAAATCAATCATAACTGATCTCTGCCTACTGTCACCATGCCTTTTCAGGTCCCCACTGAATCTCTCCTAATTCCTTCACCCCCTCCCTCCGCCCACCAAACTCTGCAAACTCGTGATATTCCCGCCTGCTCACCCCTAGGCCTCTTGGACTTTTATACACATCTTACTAGTTATCTTTCGACTGAGACACAGAGATTTGCATACCAATGTTCATAGCAGCATTATCCCCAATCACAAGAACATGAGAACAACCCAAATGTCCATCAACAAATGAATGGACTGAGAAATTATGGTACATTCACACAATGGAATACTATGCAGCACTCAGGAGCAACAATTTTGAAAATTAGAGAGAGCAGTTTGAAAGTCATCTACAGGAGCTGTTGGCTGGGATTCAATGAACCTGGTTTAAAGTATTTTTTGTCAACCATTCTTCTAAGCAGTATAGCACTGGTCTGTGCATTGCTGTACAGAGGTAACCCATGGTTGCTGTGAGGCTGACCACTGTGACACCAATGGTCAAATGCGATAATGGTCACCCATGGCGGACAATGTTTGGAGGAGCTCCCCGATTAAAACAAGCTTGGAAGCAGGAGTGGCATCCACTTGCAAAATGGCTTGCCTCCAGAAACTCTGTTAACAGTGCTCAGGTCTTCCATTCAGAAAATCTCTATGGGCTGTCTACAACTCGATGGCACATAACAGCAACTATATAACATAGGAGATGCTAGAGAGATTTATGCTGAATGAGTTAATCTTGTGAGGACAAGTACTTCATAAGTCTTGTTTTTCTTTAGACAATCCATGGGATGTTCAGTACTCTTCTCCAACACCACAATTCAAAGGGCACACGCATAGCCTCTTCAGATCTTTTCTGGACTTTGTGCTTTGCCGTCCCACCTCTAAGGGCTATTTTAATTCGATCGAGCCCACCTAAATAATCCAGACTCATCAGCCTATCTCAAGATTGAGGGGGTTTTGTTGTTGTTTTATCCTAATCACACCTCCCAAGCCCCTATTACCAAGGGAGTGTACTGGGTGAGTCAGGAGACGGGGTGGGGTCTTTGTGAAAACACTACATGTGATCTTGGAGAAGGACCATTTTTCTGCCATCACATAAGGAGGACGTTTGAACGATTTCTAACAAACTGGATTTTCTAGGAATCCAACTACCATGCAAGTAAGAGAAAACAGTCCTGTTTTGTTCATAACTTTGCCGAGGCTTGAGTCCCTTCAAGGATGCCGTATTGTGACTCGCAGTATCTGAATTGCCACAAACTGAAGAACAGGCCTGGTGTTGGCTACACGGTCAGCATCACATTCTCTCTATTCTAAATGAAAGTGTAAGTCTCCACACCTTCCACCTGTTACGTACTGTCTGCCGGGTGTTCACAAGCTGAACTACTTTTCATTTTATGATGTATTAACTCTCTCATATTTATCTTTGCTAGAACAGTGTGGTCGATCTACATCTGTGGAAGGAACTGCTGGAGAAGCTCAATATCAGCTGTGAAAACTAGGCCGGGGGCTGATTGTGGAACAGA
>NW_006400015.1:120717-131508 GCF_000299155.1 Elephantulus edwardii
TGTGCATAGGGTCGCTATGAGTCGGAAACGACTCGACAGCATATAACAACAACAACACAACAGTGTAAGACTTCATATTAGTTTTCTGTCCCTTGACTCATATGTACAGATACATTTTAATACTTATGAACTCCACTTAGGTTTAGTGAAGGGGACATTATAAACATATGCGTGATAAACATGTAAGGCTTTGGGTCTCCGTGAGTGTATCTTAGATTCCTGCATCCTCGCTGAGCCGAAGGCCAATTCTTGTCCCCAGGCCAATCTCTCCTCTCCACACATCTCCCTTCAATCTCCTCCCGAGCTCCACTGAACCTATTCCGATGAAGGTCATCACGCCATTCTCTATGGCATATTCTAGATTTTGTACAAGCACCTGACTACCAGGACCACGAGCTTTACCAGGACCATCCCGAGAGGCTGTCTCTCTTTAGAACCCCAGGCCCCTCTGGCAGGACCATCTGACCCACAGCAGGGTGCACGGGAGTCAGTGAGCCCTGTACACCATGGATAGGACCTCATACTGTCTCCGTTATGCCACCTGATTTACCAACACAAGCTGTCAAATGATCCAGGGTCAATCGGCGGCTCTAATGAGAGTTTATAGACCTGATCCCAGAAGCAATCTCGCTGTTCCTTACTTCTGACTACCTGACGCCTTCAGAGGTCTGCGCAGCTCCAGGTAACAACTGCCATTCTGGTTTCCCCCCTCCCTACTACATCACCAAACACTGCCCTCGTCAAAGATGTCCTCAGTGCAAAGACTTCCTTTTAAAAACATAAAAGGCAACTATCCACACAGACTTCACCTGATGACTACAGCGGAATCAGAGTAATTGTAGATGACAGAAGAAAGGGACATTGGAAAAGCTAAGCAGCAGAAGTCAAAACCAGGCCAGGGGCTGACTGTTGAACAGGTTATAAACCACGTGTATGCGAGTTAGAATTGAACTTGAAGAGAATGAAAACAAATCCAGGAGAATCAAAACATGGCATCGAGTCTATCACGAATGAATTTAAAAACCACCGTAAAAAAGATCTGGTGCAAGGAGCTGGAGTTAGAAAACCAAAATGTAGAAACACACAGGGCATTTCTGACGCTAAAAAACCTGATGGACAAATTCAAGTCTTCAGTGGCAACAAGGAAGGATTCCATAGGCAAAATCTTCAACAATACATGAAGCATCAAAAAAAGATGGAAAGAATCCACAGAGTCACTGTACCAAGAAGAATTAGTGAACACTGAATCAGTTCAGGAAGTAGTATCTGATTAAGAACCAATAGTTCTGATGGAAGGAGACCACACTTCACTGAAAGTATTGGCAAAAATAGCCCCAGAATTGGTGGAATACCAGTTGAAGTGCTTCAGGAACCAGATGTAACCCTGGACATGCTCACCAACCTCTTCCAAGAAACACAGAAGACAGCTTACCTGGTCAGCTCACTGGAAGAGGTCCATATTCGTTCCCATTTCCAAGAAGAGTGATCCAACAGAATGTGAAAATTATTCAACAGAATCATGAATATCAAATGCAAATAAAATCCTGCTGTTGAGCATTAAAAATGACCACAACAGCACATCACGAGGGAACTGGAATTTAAACTTGATTCCAAAGAGGCCCTGGCACCAGGAATATAATTACTGGTATTAGATGGATTTTGGCTAAAAGCAGAGATTACTAGAAATATTTGCTTGTATTTCTAGGCTACACAAAGGCTTTTGACTGTGTAGATCCTAACAAATTATGGCTAACATTGAGAAGAATGAGAATCCCAGGACACTTGACTGTTGACTGTGCCCCTACAAAACCTCTACATAGACCAAGCATCAGTTTTCTGAGCAGACCAAGAGAACACTGCATGGTTTAAAATCAGGAAAAGCATGCATTAGGGCTGAATTCTGTCTCCACAGTTTCAATCAGGATGTAAAGTAAATCATTTGAGAAGCTAGGTTAAAAAAAGGAAAAGTAGTGGCAGGATTGGAGGAAGACACCAAAACAACCTGTACTATGCATATGACACAACTTTGTTTGCAGAAATTAAAGACGACTTGAAGCATTTATTGCAGAAATCCAATTACAGAGGCTTCGAAGGGAGATCTGGTGGCATTGTGGTAAAGAGTTGCTCTGCCAAACCAAAGGCACCTGGTTTGAATCCACCAGCTGCTCCATGGGAGAGAGAAGGCCAATCTCCTCCAGTGCGATTTACATCCTCTGAAACCCGGCTGGAGAGTCAGCTCTGAGGGGCTTCACACTTGACAGCACAAAACAGCATCCCCAACCTCAACACGGGTTACATCTCCACATCAAGAACACAAAAGTCCTCACCACTGGACTAATGGGCAGTACCGTGACAGATGGAGAACAGACTGCAACGGCCAACGATTTCATTTTCCTTGGATCCACGATTAATACCTGTACAGGAAATTAAGGATGGGTGGCACTGGAAGTGCAACCAGAGTGTTTCTTGAAGGCTGTTGTTGTTGTTTATTGCCTTCGAGTTGAGCATGACTCAGAGCGACTCTATGAACAAAAGACCTGAAGCCTTCCTAGAACGATCGTCCTTTCTCCAATCTTGCAGGCTAGGCTGGTGAAATTTCGTCTCACTTTGGGCATATTTTCAGGAGGAACCAGCCCTTACGGAGAGACATGATGCTGGAAAAGGCAGAGGATCAGGAAAAGAGAGGAAGATGATCAATGAGATCGACTCAGAGACCTCGGCAATGGCCTCAAGCAGGACAGAGATCACGGGATGGAGCAAGACGGCAAAATTCCGATCTGCGGCCCATGGGGTTGCTATGAGTCACTGTTGCCCTGACAGCACCTAACAACAACAACAACAACACCACTATGCCCTCCCAACCTACCCTAACCCCACAGAACAACTTCTCTTCAGCAAAACCCTCAATCTCGTCTTCAGAGATTCTCTCCACCTTTTTTACCACACAGATTTGCCTTTTACCACGCATCTCAGATGGCTGCTGCCCTGTGGACCAGCTCCATCTATGGATGGTCTTCCCCAGGGCACGTGCCTTTGCTATGCCTTCTGCCACTTCCAGGACATCGCTCTTTCTGTCTTCTAAGCCCTGATCTCTCGGAAGCACATGATGCTGGATGGTATCCCCACTTCCTGGGGGCTGCCTTCTGCTGGTGCATCCATGACTCATTCCCTCTCATCCACTTCAAGGTGAGCCCCTGACTCACTGTCTTCCCCCACTGTTCCCACCTTCAGCCGGTGACTGTAACATGCATACACATGATCAATCTACTTCCCTGTCTACTCACTTCCTCTGCTTCCTCACTTCCACTTTTATTACCCCCTATTTGTTTCCTGTCTTCAACTTCCCCAGAGAATCACAGCGAGACTTAATCATCACCACTAACTGGATCACACCAAAATGTCTTTTTCATGCTTATTCTCTGACCCATCACTTCCTATTGCTGTCACACCCCGTGACAGCCCAAGTCTAACAATTCTTCAGTGACCAGGAACCTGAATTTCCCCCGTGTTTCAGGCGAGACCAACCTGGATCTGTCAGTACCAAGCTGGTTCCAAACTTGGTGTGAACCAGGACTTACACTGAATAAGAATCTAGATTTCAAAAGATGCCCAGGTAGTGTCTGACTAATATCGCTGAGTCAGAAATGCGCATTCTCAGCAGATGATAAAACTAGTATGTTATTATTGCTCGGTGCCATCGAGGGGAGAATGAATCACAGCAATGCTATCAACGACCGATCTGAATTCTGTCCTGTCCTGGGCCATCACCACCACCTTGGACACGCCTGAGTGAATGACTGCAGTCACTGTGTCAGTCCATCTGGTTGAGTCTTCCTCTCCTTTGCCAACCCCTTCAGCTTTCCAAGCATGAGGTCCCTGTCCAAGGAATCGCTTCTCCTAGTGACATGCCCAAAGTATGTGAGGCAATGCTTTATCGCCTTTCCCTCCAAGGAGCACTGGGTATCCCATGAACTGCCAAAGGGACAGACAGGTCTTGGAGAAAGTGCAGCCAGGGTGCTCCTCAGAGGCCAGCTAGTAGGAGCGGCTTGGAAATCCTGGAGCGAATCTAGGTAAGATTCAGACACGCCAAGCCCACCCCAAACGGACACTGCAGACTACCAGCAGGGTGACTGTTGATGGCAGTGTGTGACTGAAGCTTAGTGGGTGTTTATTTTACAGCTTTATTGTGGAAATAGAGGACTGACAGAGCAAGGAATCAAAATCAGCTGTTGATTATTCACAGAGGCTCCGTGGATGTTCTCCAGCCTGGATATCCAGGCTCTTTGGCTTCTGAGTTCCTGTCTTCATCAGCCATTTATCCGGTCTCAGAACTAGGTGAGCAGAGAAACCTCAGTTCTTGTCTCTTTTCTAACACTCACTCCTTCACAAACATCTATTGGTCTATTCCTCATAGGGTCACTCTGAGTCACAGTCCACTCAAGGGCACGTAAGAACAACAACAACAACTACAACAGTCTGCCCCACTCTCCACTCCTCCTTTGCCACCTCCTGAATCCCGGTCTCTCCCTTCCCATCCTCCCAAAGGTCATTTGCTACCATTACATTCTAAGTTCCTATTTTGATTTCACATCAATGTTTTCTTTGACCCCATATTACCCTCGCCACGTCTTTATAATTTTACTAACAGATAAAACAAATATGTACTTAGAGTTATGAAGAGCAAGCAAAAGGCTTACTTAGAAACATGTCCCCAAATTCTCAGGTGAAGGGGAGAAACTACAACCTGAAAACAGCAGGAAGTTAGAGCGAGGGGTGGGGAGCCCCACATCAGCAGAAAACAAATGCTGGGCCAGTCATTGGTTCTCAATTGTCTGAGTGAGATTCATGTATCATTCTCCACTTGACATTAAATATTAAGATGATCCAAAAGAAAGTAGGGTACAGTTAGTGTTCGCCCCGGGGCCAAGCCATGCGCATTCACTGGATCTTAGAGAGGGGGGCCTCAGCGTGAGCACGGCCGTCATTCTCAGTCATCTGCTCTGGGGCAGCCTGGCGTGAGCGGGCTCCCATTACTGAGGCTCCGTTAAGAATGGACAGTAACGAATCACCAGGCTGCTTATGGGTTATTCTATTTCTTCCACCTTTCTTTTAGATTTTATCCACGGATCCATTTTTAAGGTGAAAGAGGGCAAGCCTAAATAAAAATGTGGGTTCTTTGATACCTACAAGTCGTACTCCCTCAAGGCACTTGGAAATGAAATCATCTTAGCTGGCGCTCTTTCTTCCCCACCTCACCTCACCTCATTAGTTAAGATTACCTTTGGCTACAAATAACAGAAAATGTGGTTTTAAGATTTAAAGAAACAGAGGGTTCATTATTTTTCATGACAGGTTCAGAACTCGGTAGTTCAGGGCTAGTACGTAGATCAGTGATGCATCCAAACTCCTTTTTGACCACACCCTGTATTGGGGACAAATGTGTAATGATAGCTTCCTTACAGATCTCTCATCTATATTCAGAGAGAGAAAAAAAAGGGGGGGCAGCTCACAGAGTTGTTGTTGTTTTTTGTTTTTTTTTTAAGTGTTTCTCCTTGCCTGTTAATTTAATTCATTGTCATCAAGCTGGAATTGACCCACAGTCGATCCTCCAGCAGGTTTTCAGAGACCATAAATCTCACAGGAGGGGGAATGTCAATTTTCTCCCCTGGAGGATCTGGTGGATTCAAACTACTTGCCTTTGGGTTGGCAGCACAACTCCTTACCCACTAGACCACCAGGGCCTCCTCTTCCCCTGCAGGCTTAGCCTTTTAGTCAAGAAAGAGAATCCTCCCTTCATGGTTCCAGCGATTAAGTCTGTCACAGGAGGCTGGGAATTTGGCAGGTCTCAGCAGGCAGGGGAGAGGAAGACCTTGGATCTCTTTCCTTCAGGCAACTGAAGCCCCATGGAGACAAGGGTGGGGACACCGCTGGGTCCAGCAAGAGGGACTGTCATGCCCTGGAAGCCGCCCTGATGGCCACTACCTAGGACAACCAGCAGAACACCTGAAAGCATTCAGATGAGGTAAAATGTTAAACAGTAAAATGTTCTCTATTTTCATATTAACATTGCTTAATAGTTTCAATTACATTCATAATTTTATATTAAGTTTAAGAAACATTGGATTAAAGGCTTATTAATATCCCTCTATGAGTTGCATGGAGAAGAGTGGGCATTCCAGAACACTTAACTATGCTCGCGTGGAACCTGTCTATGTCATAACAGAACGAGAGCACATCATCTCAATGGACCATTTAAAATAAAAAAGTATGTGTGTCAGGGCTGTAGCCTCTCACCGTACTCACTCGGTTTGTACGATGAGCAAACAGTCTGAGAAGTTGGGCCACACAAAGAAGAACGTGGCCTCAGGATTGAAGGAAGACTCTTCAAGGGCCTGTACTTTGCAGGGAGTGAAGAGGGCTGGAGGCACGGATTGAGGAAGACCGCACTACAGCATTCGCTACAGATCACTTCTCGGCACCAAGAAAACTAATGTCCTGATGAATGAAACACCGACATTGGCGAGGACTTTTCTTTTACTCAACTCCATGGTAGCAGGAGTCCAGAATTCTAAGTTGTGTTGCGCTGGGCAAATGTGCTGTCCAAGACCTCTTTAAAGAGCTACAGAGCACGGATGTCAGGTCAGAGACGCGAGCATGCCTGCTGCAAGTGCTGGTGTTTTCCCTAGTTTTGCTGGCATGTAAAGGGTGGACAATGCAGAGGACCGATCCTTTCAACTGTGGTGCAGGCACAGACCTCCGCATAGATCATTGTCAAAAGGACAAGCGAACCCATCCTCGAGGAAGTACGGGGGAGCCCTCCCTGGAAGCGAGTTGGGAAGACTTCGCCATGCACACTTTGGGCATGCTGTCAGGAGGGCTTGTCCTTGGAAACTGACACCATATTTGGAAGACCTCAGGGTCTCTCAGTTCACTTGATGGCACACATAACAACAACAACAACAACATCTTCTCAGACTGTAATCTTGTTGTGTGCGGGAATCGTGCTGGGAGGGCAGTGGGTGATGTACTGGACAGCTAAGCCCTCCAGCCGCTGCATGGGAGAAATGTGATGCTGTCCACTCCTGCTGGGCTCACAGCCTCAGAACCTGACGGAGGGTCTCCGTCCACACCCGGATGACCCGGGTCAACTGACCGGCAGTGGCCTCGGCATGGACGCTGTCCACTGCTTCTCTGGAGCAGAGCGTGTGCTCACTTTCTAGGAACATTTGATTAAAGTCACAGCCACATGGCACGAGGGAGCTCAGTGTTAATAAAACATTCATACAATTACCACTTCAAAAGCCAAGTGCGGAAGAGAAGGAAACGAAACTCAATTTGGATTAATAACATGGTAAACCAATAACCCACACGCGTAATGACTTCTAAGTCACAAAATAAGCTGCGTGTGTATTTAATCTTTAATAGTATCTGTGGGCTTGCCTTATTCGTATTACCCACAGAGCAATAAGGGAAGGTCTGTTAAAGAAATACCCCAACAAGCCGAGCTCAGTGTTTTACAAATATAATGAAAACGATGCATGACCTGCACTTGTTTGTTCCTTCGGAAACGTCAGTTACTGGGTTCTTGAAATGGACAATTGCTTTATTCACAGTGTCACAAGGTGGTTTAGGAAACGCAGCCTGAGCTAAAAAACGCCTGCACTGTGTGCTTCTGTGTTGTGTTTGTTGGGGTCTGACAAGCCTTATGCCTGTCCACAAGGCTGTGTGGCCCCTGCGATGCTGTCTCTGACGGAGAAGGTCACAGCCCCAAGCATGGCCTCTCTGTCTAACTGAGGAGTGTCCTCCTGCAAGGCCGGCCACTGTGGCCCCTCTCCCACTCTGCTGGCCCCTGCATTCATCATCCTTGACAAGAAGGAAGGCTGGGCGCTGACACCCAGAATCCCCCTGTCAGAAGACTACTGTGCACATTCTACTCCTGGCGGTGTCTCACCAACAACCCACCAAGTTCTTCGCTTTTTTGCCTTGGGAGTCCTGGTGTCACAGTGCGTTAAACATAGGGCGACTAAGCAAAAGATCAGCTGTTCAAATCCACCAGCCACCACTCCGTGGGGGAGAGGCAGTCTGCTCCTGTCAGGAGGCACACCCTGAGAAATCCTTCAGGGTGATTCTGCTGCGTCCTAAAAACCCAGCTCCACGACAACAACCTACACACCCAACCCCAGAGCCCCCCAGGCCGTTCTGACTCCCAGTCACCCTCCTTCAGATGCTGCAGATGTTGTTACTGTCACATGACATCGAGTCGAGTGCGACCCCCAGGGACTCCCTGGACCCCAACTGTGAGCCCGGTCCTGTCCTGTGCCATCCTCACAATCTCTGACACTCTCAAGCTTATTGCTGCACTCACTGTGTTGATCCACTTGGTTGGGAGTCTTCTTCCCTTTCACCGACCCTCCACCTTTCCCAGAATGATGTCCTTCTCCAAGGAATAGCTTCTCCTAACAACACGTCCAAAGTACGTGAGACGAAGTTCGCCATCCCTGCCTCCAAGGAGCACTCTGGCTGCACCCTCCCCAAGACATAGCTGTTCTCTTGGCCGTCCATGGGATGGTCAGTGCTCTTCTCCAACACCACAGCTCAAAGGCATCAGTTCCTCCTCTGCCATCCTTAGTCATTGTCCGGCTCTCAGATGCATAGTAAGAGAAGGCCATGGCCTGAATCAGGCTCACCTTAGTCCTCAAACGAACATCATTGCTCCTCAATAATTCAGAGAGGTCTCTGTCTACAGACTTTCCCAGCACAATACTCCTGATCTCCTGACTGCTAGTAACAAGTGTGTGTTGATTGTGGATCTATGCAAAATGAGCTTGTTGACAGTTTCAATCTCTTCTCCATTTTTCATTATGTCACCGCTCTGTCTGGTGGTGAGAAACCATCAGGTACACAAGGTTGTAAAACTTTATGGGAAGAGACAGACTGTCACCCACCATGGAGAGGCTGGAGGATTCGAACTTCACCTGGCAGCCCGGCAAGTCACCACTCTACCATCAGGAAGCCCTACTCTGTGCTTCCATATGGTCACTCTAAGGCAGAATTGACTTGTACCCATGGTGGTAGATTTGCTTTCGTTCCATGCAAGGTCCAGCTGGTGCCCTGAACAACCATGTGACAATGAAATAGAAAAGAGTAGAGAAGTGGTATTTTACAGAAGTTTGACTGGATCAAAAAACTACTCACTGAAGTGCCCTTATTTTAGACAATTGAAGAATGAGTAGAAAATACTTATTTAACATACATAATCCTGATGCCAAACTTGAAAGGGAAACACACACACACACACACACACACACACACACTTTTCATTGATCTTACTTTTCAACAAAGATGCAAAAATGAAATAACATATCCGCCAGGAAATCTAGTAGTGTGCAAAAGAAGGGACAGAACGTCGAGTCGTGCTTCTGCAACAGGAGCTCCAGGACAGCTGAAACTGGGAAATCAGACTATTTGGGGGGGAAAAATGTGTTCATAGAGGACAAAGACACAATTGGTAAATTACAAATGATGCCTGATTAAATGTGCTATTAAACTAGAAATTGCATTATCTCATTTTGCAAGGCTTGTCTTAACCAACAGCAAGTATTCTTAACAGGGATGGATATATTCTATAGGAGATACAAAAACACTGCAATTGCATTTAACAGTGTCCTGAAAGTTCTAGCTGGATAAAAGAAGAAAGAACATTAGATGTTAGAGAGGAAAGTTAATGATTTGTAACCTCTAATGGATTGACACAGTGACTGGGGTCATGGGAGTAGGTGTGTCCGAGACAATGAGATCGGTTCCGGATAGAGCAGGGTTCAGAGCTATTGTACACAGGGTCACTGTGAGTCACAGTGAGCTCGATGGCACATAACAGCAACCTGATTTCAGAAAAAATAACAAGAAAAAGTCTAGAATTTCAGCCGAAGCATAGGTATATTTAAAAAGCTGGTTACAGAAGGGAAGAATAAATGTGTGTGTGTGTATGAATATAGATAATAGATAAAGATAGAGATAGATAGACATAGAGAGAGATCTATAGATATATTATTGCTGTTGAGTAGCGTTAAGTAGAACACGACTCACAGCGATCTTACGAACAAAAGACTTGAACTTTTTTCTGTAACTATCATTGTTTTTCTAAGTTCATAGAATTTCCAGAGGCATGTTGTTTAGGAAGTGGGTACCACTCCTGCTTCCAAACCTGTCTGAAACCGGGAGCTCCACCAAACACTGTCCACCATGGGTAACCATTATGACATTTGGCACACGAGTGGTACAGTGTTCAGCATCACAGCAACCCCAGGTTACCTCTGTACAGCAAATTGACAGACCAGTGCTGGACCACTTAGAAGGATGTCCCTCCAAAATATAATAACACCAGGTGGCCGGCCTTTGGGCTCAACCAAATTTTATCTACAAAGGCCCTCCACCACGTCCTGTTGACAAGAGGCTTAAATACTTCCTTTCCCAAGAGAAGTATGACATGGTGGCTATTGGGAAGGGCATTAGAACTCTTTGATTAAGTCTCTTAGAAAGTGACAGGGGAGGAACGCCGCCGCCAGCCAGGGGAACGCACCCCGCCGCCAGCCGGTGGGAACGCAGGCCGCCACCCGCCAGACCGGGGGAGCACCACGAGAGGGACCGGGGGGAGCAGCGGCCGGCCGCCTGCCGCAGAACTCCAGAGGAGCGAAGACTGCCGGACACTGTGGGACCCCCCTGCAGCCCACACCTGTGTGACCCTTAGCACACAGGGTGCTGCTGCATAAACCCCCAGCAGCGCACAAGCCC
>NW_006400015.1:133116-134335 GCF_000299155.1 Elephantulus edwardii
AAAAAAAAGTTAAATTTTAACTACACAGTAACACAGTTTTAAAAGATATTTGTGGGACTTACATGAAGCAAAATAGAAATGATTATCTAAGAAACATACCAAAGGCTTAGAAACATAGAAAATAAGCCATGCCAATCTTTTGAGAAAGTTTGTGACACTGATATCAATTTCCTCACACTTAATTTTTAAATTCAAAGTATTTCAATTAACAATGCCAATAGAGTTTTTCAATAGGGAGGATTTTAGATAATTAAGCCAAAGTTTAGCAGAAATAATAAATGCCTGCTGTGAGTCAACAATATTCTTGAGGTAATAATTGAGAGCTTTGATCAATTAGATATTAAAATATATACTGAAAATTCAAAATAGCCAAAAACAACGTGGTACAATTAAATCGAAAGTCAGTGGAATAGACCAGAAACAGTCCAAGTATAAACAGTATTCAGAGTATGGCAGAGGCAATAAATCAAGAGAGAAATGATAGACTATCCAATAAATCATGTTATGACAAGAAGAAAAATATACAGCATTTAAAAATGTACTCTAACTAAATTAAGTTATTGCTGGATTAAAGATTAAGAAGATCTTCTTAGTAAGTAAATGAAATAACCTGTGCATATCTGCTTACTTTGGGGTTCTCCAAAGAGAAATTACAGAAGGAAAAAAAAAAAAAGGAATAGGTTGAACTATACCGAATAACGTAATTCAAGACAATTACTGGAAATAAAACAAAAACCCCAGAAAACCCGTGGGAATTATTTTTTAATATGACAGTCAGATGTTATACTCCTGATATACAACATTTCCATTTCTGAATATGTAAAAATGAACATTTAACTAGAAAAATCTGCCAATAACATGACCAGGCAATTCACAAGGAAAACAAGAGTTCTAAAGGGGAACAGATATGCAAAAAATCTCATCCTCACTAGTCAGAAATTCAAATATAGGGAAAATGTTGATCGCTTAAATGAGGAATGTTGTTGTAGTAGTTGTTACGTGCCATCAAGTCACCTGCAACACACAGCAACCCTGTGCACATTAACTCTGAGAGCTGCCCTACCCTGGGCCAATCTCATCGTCTCTGATAGATCTAATCCCATCGTTCCAGTCACAGAGTCAATCCATCTCATCCTGGGTCTTCCTCTCCTGCACTGTCCCTCCACCCTTCTGAGCATGACATCCTTCTCCTGGGACTGGTCCGACCCTCCTGGACATA
>NW_006400015.1:139550-151722 GCF_000299155.1 Elephantulus edwardii
AAACTGTGCAGCTCTGCAACTGCATCCTGGCCCATCCTCACTCTTCTGCCCCCAACCCTCACCTCCTTGTACCCCCAATATGTTTTTCCCAATTAAAAAAAAAAGAAAGGTGTTTAGGGTTCTTGTACATAGGGTTGCTATGAGTCGCAAGCTACTCAATGGCAAACAACAACAATCATCCCTAGTCATTGTCCAGCTCTCTGATGCATAGCAAGCAACTGCAAAGACCATGGCCTAAACCAGGGGCACATCTGGATCGCCAGACTGATATTGTTGCTCTTCAGTACTTTGGAAAGGTCTCTGACAGCAGAGTTTCCCAATGCAATTTATCTTTTAATTTCCTGACTGCTGGTACCAACAGTGTTAACCGTGGAGCCAAGCAAACTGAAGCTGACAACAATCTCAATGTCTTCACCATCTGTCATGATGCTGCCAATCATGTTAGTGTTGAGAATCTTTGTTTTCTTGATGCTGAGCTTTCACACTGAAGGCTGCAGTCCTTGAACTTCTGCAGCAAGCGCTTCAAGTCCTCCTTGGGGAACTCAAGCACGGTTGTGTTATCTGCATAACACAGGCTGTTGATGAATCTTCCTCCAATCCTGATGTCACATTTCTCCTCCTAGAACCCAGCCTCCCTGATAATCTGTTCTGCATGTCGATTGAAAAGGTATGGCGATAGGACACATCTCTGGTGGACACTTTTCCCAATTTTGAACCATGCAGTATTTCCTTGCTCTGTTCTGATGGTTGCCTCCTGGTCCATCTGTAGATTTCACATAAACGCAACCAAGTGTTCTGGGATCCCCATTCTTCTCAGAGTCA
Source organism: Elephantulus edwardii (assembly GCF_000299155.1). NCBI lineage: Eukaryota > Metazoa > Chordata > Mammalia > Macroscelidea > Macroscelididae > Elephantulus > Elephantulus edwardii. The sequence continues at coordinate 140,373 of NW_006400015.1, forward strand.
GCCACAGATTGTTGTGATCTATACAGTCCAATGATAAGGAATAATATTCCCCAAATTGTTGTGTTGTTTTAACATGATTTAAAATAATCTGTCATTTCTGTCTTGAATGTCGTTTACACTTGATTGTTTCTCATCCATTTTGCTGTTCCGGGGTATTTTGTATATGAATATGGGAAGAGGTGCATCTTAGTTGTGAGGTCTACATGTTTTGATTCATGCTGCTAAACTGTTAATGTTTCTGAAGTACAATGAGCACAAGGCAGAAAAAGTCTTCAAGATGTCTTACTCTCTGGCTAGACAGGGGTTTTCCCAAGGTTTTAAGCTAAGGAAAAAATCATGCACTAGGCAGAAAGTCTAGCTAAATAACAGTCGTTACAAATTATCTAGTGTAGTGAAATTAGAGATACCTGGAATATCGAAAGAGTAGGGATTGCTCAATTTAGGGTATTTTGGAACCATTAAACATAAGCTTCTTCATAGAAATCTTTATGGGGAACAATGTTTAGGATTTATGAATTTATGTTATAAAACTAGCTAACATGGTCTCATTTTGTTCAAGAATAAGTATCTACCCATCTATCTATTGCAGTTCAGCATCTCAGAAGACCAAAGTATTAACAGTGACAACTACTATCAAGAAGGAGGAATACGGAAACTTTTCCATTATTTTTTGTTGTTACATTTTCTACCATGTTTTTGTTGTAACCTATGATTTTGTAGTACTTAAAAACAATAAAGGATGTACTTGGGGCAGTGGGAGGTATATGGGGGGATTGTGTACCAGGGAGGGAGTCTTTCTTTTACTTTTGAAAGAGAGGAGCGAACTGGGGGGCGGGAGGAGAGGGCTGGGCAGGTAGAGAAGTGCAGCAGTGGCAATGAATGAATGGAAATCCAAATTCTCTGTAATGTTCATTAAAATTATTTAAAAAAAAACCCAAAACAATAAAGGGTCCTTAAATGTTTTCAAGATTCTTTTTAAGTCCTTGTAATAACATGTATAATTTTTTTTATCCCATTTTATCCATGCATTGCTGGGACCGGTAGAGGGCCATTGAAAGAGGCCACCTTCAACCAGATGGTCTGATGAGTGACTGTAATATTGGGCTTGAGGCTGGTGGGGACCATGCAGGTGGAGCAGGCCCAGGCAGGGCTCAGGTCTGTTGTCTGTAAGGTCGCTGTGTCCAGGGCTGATTGGACAGCACTTACAAATCACGCAGTAGTTTTTTTGGCAAACTGGGTAATCCTTTCATGTAGTTGTTTCCTGTGAACACTGTGCACGTTGTGTGTGGGTTCTTCCCATGGTGTGTTAAAATCCGGCATTTCATCACATTAAGTGAGATGAACAAGCAGGATTATACATACGCTGTGTCGTCCAGTTGATGATGACCCACGGTGACCCTATGAACAACGGATCTGGACGCTGCCCGACCTACGCTGTGCCAGCCTCCCACTGCTGCCGTCCCTGCGTCAGACCATCTTGTTGAACGTCTTCCTCTCTTTCTCTGACCCTCACCTTCCCAAGCATGTCGTCTTCTCCTAAGGACTGGCCCTTCCTGATAATACACAATTATATAAAAGCCGTTACTCCTGAAATGTTTTGATTTTAGAGAATTGACAGTAATCGTGTTTGGGTAGTGAGAACAGATGTTGAATTTTGCTTCTGTTGCTCTTCAGAGTATTTTTAAAAAGAAGTTACCCATATGCCTGTGTGAGATAGATAGAATCTTTCATATTTTCAAGTGTGTGTGTTCATTTCAACTAGAAGGGAATTTGGAGCTGTACAGCTACCATTAATTGCGTTTTTATCCTTAAAAAGTAGCATAAGTTCTTATCTAAATGTAAAGCTTTACAAGAATCCTTTAGAATCCTCTGGACACATCTGAGGAATTAGAACTATGGTAATGTATACTTTTATTCTATTGCTAATAAAATGTAATATTAACAATGTAACATTCAATGGCAAGTGTAATTAAATGTAAATGTTCTCACCAAATGCCATACACACAACCACTTGTACTCACTGTCTGTGCTGCTTCCATTCTTCAATCAGTGACATTGAGTAAGGGTGTGGCATCCTTGAAATGCTGAGGAGGGGGTGGGAAGAAAGGGAGTGAGGGTTTTTTTACCCACGTCTAGAGAGAAAGGGACAGAGAAGAAGGAAGAATGATGGGCACTTTCAGATGGAGCGTGGGTCAAAATGGAGGCGGCTGAGGCCCCAGCTCTGGGCACTCTGACCTGTGCCCCAGAATCTGTCAACAGCACAGACTGGATGGCGAAGAAGCCATTGGCTGAGATGAGGAACCAGCCTTGCCTAGGACCGCACGATTCTCTTAACCCGACCTGCTCCACCCTATCCTGACTGGTACTATGACCCAAAGTTTGGTCCAATTTATAAAAGTACTCACTGCATCTCTGTCAGAAAACATGTGACTTGCAAAAAAGGATGAGGAAGGCTGCAAGGAAGTTTAGCTGACTGCAGCAGCAGAGGTCACTGGACCCCAAGGGGATTCTGTGACAGGAGAAGGTCTTCTACCAACGGCTGGCACTAGCTGCTAACACAGCCTCGTGGTGCTTCCAAGCATCCCTGGGCGGATGGTGTTGCTGTAGTTGGCATGCCAGTGGCTTTCAGAGGCAGCGAATCTCAGGAGAGGAGAATGCCCGTCTTTCTCTCATGGAACGGCTAGTGGATTCGAACCACATGGTTTCAGGCTGGCAGCACAACTCTTTACCACTAGGCCACCACAGCCCCCTCCTTGTAGGGCATGCAGGGCGAATCTGGGAAGACCAAACACTTCCACACTGGCCTGGCCCCCAGCACTAAGTAACACACTCCCACCTCAAGACACCACGAAGACGTAGGAGGAAGCAGGCCATGCTATGGGTACTACTTCTTAGTGTGGTTTTAATCTGCTCCTCTTTTCTTGGTTGAACCCAATTTACTAAATTGGATTTGGCCGTGAAGAGAAGGGAGCAGTGGTCTGTCTCCCGAGGCGACCGCGAAGCGGGGCTGGATGAGCGTCTTCCTGCAGACTGGAGCTGGTAACAGCGTCGCTGCAGGCAAACCACCAGAAGGCGATGGGGCCGTCGCTGCCATTCCAGCCGAGAGAAAGAGCCGGTCTATCTTTGGAACACATTTAAATGATGTCTCCGGTGGGGATTCACGCGCAAGCTTTTCCTGGACGATTTTCCAGCTCTGGTGTGGTGAGGCCACTCCCATTGCCAAGCTCACCAGCTCCACGTTGCCCTCGGGGCCACCTCCTCTGGGTTCCTATTATGAATTCTAGGGCATGGTGAGCACCCCCAGCCCTCTGGGACAATTTGCAAGGGTATTTTGGCCCTTCGCGGTGTTTTATTTTGCTTACCCATTTTCAGACTCGACAGATTCTGTTATAAAAACAAATTAATTATTCAAGAGGACATTTCTTCATAGTGAAATAAAATGGGTTAAATGTATTGTTGTTGTTGCTAGGTGCTGTCAGCTCTGAGCCACGGCAGCTCTGCATACAGCAGAACAAAACTCGGCTGCCCAGTCCAGCACCACCCTCAACACTGGCCCCATGTCTGTGCCCATAGTTACAGCGTCTGCGTCAGTCCGTGTCATTGGAGGTCGTCTTCCTTTTAAACTGACCTCCATCTTCACAAAGCATGTTATCTTTTTCCAAGGACCAGTCCCCTCTCATGGCGTGCCTGAGGTGTATGGGACAAAGCCTTGCCTTCCTGGCTTCCAAGAAACATTCTGCCTGTCCTTTTTCTAAGACAGACTTCTTCCTAGTCTGTCTGAGTCAGAGAGTCCCACTGAAACCCACCCGCTGTGGTGTTCCTGCTGGAACTGGAAACAGGGATGGCGTGCATTTCAGAATCACACCAGCTCGCAAACCACCGAGCAGACAGATGGTGGTGGCTGCCAGAGAAAGAGCTCACACACCTCATGCGTCACAGGTCACTAAGCAGCAAGTGGGCCCTTTAAAATGCTGTCCTGCGTTAGAGATCGCTGAAGGGCTGTGAGGGCGGTTCACAAGCTCGCTCCTGGCTTGGTGAGTTCAGGCAGCTGTGTCGTCTGTGGACGCACTCAGGGCACCGAGTGGAGCTGGAAGAGCAGAACATCCCTTATTTTCTGTTCTTGAAGTTTCCAGTGCTGAGAAGGAAGGAGAAATGAAGGCATCTAGGACCCAGGAGCCTGGGAAAAGGCCCATCCACATGGAAGGGTTCAGGGATGCTGAGTGGTGTCCAGGCTGCAGAAAGCCAGTCCTTTCCACTGAAGACCTCACGGCCAGGAGCATGGAGGCTGGTGCACACCTTCCGACCGGACGGCGCATCATTCCCGGAAGGGCACGTCTGAACCTTCAGAGTCTCGCTTCATGGAAAGCACCAGGCACTGTGCCCTCACCGACGATCCAGGTGGAGATGTGGGATAAACTCGGAAGACCTCATGAGCCAGGTGGAGACGTGGATAAGCCCAGAAGAAACCTGGCATATGTTTTTTAGGACTTAGGACAGATATTTTCTCTTATTCTCCCCACCCCCATTTTAAAGGCACCTTGGTGTCATTTTGGTTAAACTCTTGGCTGATAACCAAAAGGCTGACAGTTTGAACCCACCCCTGGTGGTAGATGGGGTTGTAGCTCGACTTTATCCTCCAGTGTCCCTATGGGTTGCAAGTGTTCACATGGCCATTGGTTTTTCAAGTCAACCAATGGCCCTGAAGTGGAGGCTGATAGGAAGGGAACATGTAAAGGGCTTATACAGGTGGCAAGGAGGTGGACTGTCCACACACAGTGGACGGCCTGGGGAGGCTTTGCCTGGTTCCACTGACGGAGTCAAATGAGAAAGTGTTCAGACAAATGCTCGGAAAGGGAAAACTGGAAGGAAGCCAAGAAGAGGCAGGAGGTCACCAGGGCTGCAAAATGGGAGGCCTGATGGTGTGTGTGTGTGTGTAGTCCCACTGGGTCAGAGCAGCCGAGCCCCACTGTGAGAAGAGGCTGCGGCATCGGGGTGCCATTCTGAGAGAGGTCCCAACAGAACCCCTATGTTCTCACCGCCGGCTTAGCTGAGTCCAGAACTCACTTCTCCTTGAAAGGAGAGGCTTCTGCCACTTGTACCGTGTCCTCTGACTTGGAAGCATTTTTAAGAAGCAGATGAAGAAGTGGCACTTTTCTATAAGTCATGTACGTAGAGCTTTGTGACATCACGTTGCTATGTGTGTCATTTGTGATTCAGATGTTGGAAGTGAGAATCAAGGCTTAGGGAAGTTGACTTACTGGTTTTGGAATTTTAATTCAAATAAAATTCCTTAGTTTAACTGACCCTTATTCAGTGTTGGTGTGATTGTAAAATGGTGCAACCACTGTGGAAGGCAGTATGGTGCTTTCTCAAAAAGTTGCAAATAGAAATACCATTTGACCCAGCAATTCCACTACTGGGAATATATCCCAAAGAGACCATAACCACCACCCAAGCAGATATATGCACACTCATGTTTATTGCGGCTTTGTTCACAATAACGAAGAGCTGGAAACAACCCAAGTGTCCATCAACAAACGAATAGATAAAGAAGCTCTAGTATATTCACACAATGGAATACTACACTGCATTTAAAAACAAGAAACTCATCAAATATTATGCAAAATGGATGATTCTGGGGGACATTATGCTGAGTGAAGTATCTCAGTCACAAAAGGACAAATACTGCATAGGGCCACTGTTGGAAAACGGGACTGACATCAGGGTTGAGGGAAGACAGAAAAGGAGGGGATGAATGATGTATATTGCAATGAAACAGATGAGGGAGAGAACTGTTTAAAAGGGACATATGAATAGGTATTCTTGTCATGACAGAGTTCAGAGTGAAGGCTGCATAGTGGAGAGGACTTGGGGGAGAGGGATTGCATATCAATGAGAGTTTTTCTTTTTCTTTTCAAGGAGAAGAGTGAATGGGGGGGCAGGGAGGAAAGTGCAACAATGAATGACTGGAAACCCTAAGTCTTTGTAAACTTTCATTAAAATTAATAGAAAAAATATATGGAGAAAGGGCAAAGCAATTTTTAGTTTTACACTTTTTCTTTGTGACTCAGATGAAAGTTCCATATGCGTGTTAGTTCTTCATTCAATCATTCATTCATGTTTTTCTTTATGAAAGAGCATCCTATAACTTAAAAGGTCAGTTGAGCAAGAGGACCTGACTACAATTAACACCTACACATTCAGTGACAGAGCCCAAGGAACAGAAAGTTTTTTAAAAAAATTATTATTATTATTATTATTAATTTCAATGAACATCTACAGAGATTTTGGAATTCCATTCATTCATTGTTGCACTTTTCTCCCCACCTCCACCCCACCCCCACCCCCAGTTCACTCCTCTCCTTGAAAAAAGCAAAAAACTCCTTAATTGGTACACAATCCCCTCCCCCACTCCAAGTATAATCCACTCTGAAACCCTTATTCCAGACTCTTATGATAATCATAACGCCCTAAAATATATTAATTTTAAACTGTTCTCTCCCTCATCGGCTTCAATGCAGTAAACATAATTTATCCAGTTTTTCTCAATCCTACCCTCCACCCCAGTGTCAGCCTCATTCTACAACAGTGGCACCACATAATATTTGTCCTTTTGTGACTGAGATATTTTCACTCAGCATAATGTCCTCCAGGGTCACCCATTTTGAATAATATTTCATGAGTTCCTTGTTTTCCAATGCAGCATAGTATTCCATTGTGTGAGTATACCACAGCTTCTCTATCCACTCGTTTGTTGATGGGCACTTAGGTTGTTTCCAACTCCTTGCTATTGTGAACAAAGCCGTGATAAACATGGGTGTGCATATATCTGCTTGGATGCCGTTTATGGTTTCTTTAGGGTATATTCCCAATAGTGGAATTGCTGGATCAAATGGTATCTCTATTTGCAACTTTTTGAGAAAGTGCCACACTGCTTCCACAGTGGTTGCACCATTTTACACTCCCACCAACAGTGAATAAGGGTTCCAGTCTCTCCACAACCTGGCCAGCATTTGTTGCTAGCTGTTCTGTTAAATTTTGCTATTCTTACAGGAGAAGATAAAATAGACGAATGGGACCTTCTAAGAATCAAATCCCTATGCACATCCAAAACCTTCCCCAACAGGGTAAAAAGGGAAGCCACAGACTGGGAAAAAGGGTTTGGTAATGACATGTCAGACAAGGGACTTATATCTAGAATTTATAAAATACCTGAGCACCACAATAAGATAAAGGTAAATAATCCAATAGAAAAATGGGCACAGGATATGAACAGACACTTCACCAAAGAAGACATTCAGATGGCTAACAAGCACATGAAGAAATGCTCAAAATTCCTAGTCCTGAGAGAGATGCAAATCAAAACAACTGAGATATCATCTCACCCCAGTCAGAATAGCAAAATTTAACACAACATAAATCTTTAACAGATTGGAATAGAGAAACAGATAGCCCCACAATTTAAATATTTTTTCAAGGATTTAACGCATGAATTCTGTAGCCCATGAGGTGTGTACAAGCACTTGGCTGGCCAAACTTGTAACTTTTCATTTTTACAATCGCGAAAAGCTTAACTTTAGACATTTTTATTTATCATACTTGCAATTTCCTAGTAAGTGCTGAGAAAAATTCTGTTTCTCCAGTTTATAAATCATCCCGTTAGGGATTAGGAGTTTTAAAGAAAACCAGATACATTAAATTTGTGATTATCATTTGGAGTGTTTGGCGGAACGGAATTAATCAAGTTTCTAAGTGCTGTTTAAATGTTTTGAGATGACTTGATTTGTTGAGTTTATAGAAATCCGTGACTAATTGAAAATATGTAAGATAGCTTGACAAAGTTTGCAAATGAAGCTCAAATATTTAGAGAACAAACTTCATCTCCTGTTTATGAGCCAGCTGGGCATCAGTTACAAAACAGAGTGCAATTGTCCCACAGGATTTTCAAGTCTGGAATTTTTATGGAAACTGACTGTTCCAGCTTCCTCCTCTAGGGTCGCTGTGGAGCCCACACAGCCATCTTCAGAACCAACCACTGAATCGATGCACCACCACTTGTCGGGAGTCACTGAGTCAAGTTCAGCTCACCCGAGCCCATGAGCGATGGATGTGAACCGTGTCCTGTTCTGAGTCACCAGAACTGCTCCTTAAACATTCATCAAAAACCTGGGAAATGTGGACGTTGAGCCTTTTCATGGACAAGTGCACTTACATACAGATCAGATTTCCATGAAAACTGGCCAAGATTTACAAGCTGTGTTCACACACTAAAGAAAATCTAGGTGTTCTGTCACATCTGTGATGAACTTAGTATCACTTAAACTTCACACAACTGTGAGATGATGGTACTATGAACATATATTAAACATGCAGGCAAATGGGTGGCAGGTTCGTAAACGTGTCTCCTACCTGCTCTGGGGGATGGTGGGATCCTTTCGTTATTTCTTCATCTGTAATCACGGGTTTTCTTTGATGGAAATCGGAAAACTTCCTGGACCATGAACGTGTGCCAGACGCACAAAAGCTCAACGCATGCATCTCCAAGTTGTAAGAGGGTGGAGACCAGGGGCAGGGCTTGTTGTTGTTGTTATGTGCCGTCGAGTCACTTGCTTGCGACTCATAGTGACCCTATGTACAACAGCCCTAAACTCTGCTCTGTCCTGTGCCAATCTCACTGTCTCTGACACTCCCATCCCAATTACCCCAGTCACCGAATCAATCCACCTCATAGAGGGCCTTCCTCTCCTGCGCCGTCCCTCCACCCTCCCAAGCATGATGTCCCTCTCTAAGGACTGGTCTCTCCTCACAACATGTCCAAAGTATGTTAGATGGAGCCTCAGAATCCTTGCCTCCAAGGAGCCACCCAGTTTAACCCTCTCCAGGACAAATCTGTTTGTTTTCCTAGCAGTCCATGGTATTCTCAATACTCTTCTCCAGCACCACAGCTCAAAGGCATCAATTCTCCTTCTATCCTCCTTGGTCATTGTCCAACTCTCTGATGCATAACAAGTGATTGCGAAGACCATAGCCTGTATCAGACGCACCTTAGTCTCCAGAGAGACACCACTGCTCTTCAGTACTTTGGAGAGGTCCCTAACAGCAGACTTCCCCATGGCAATGCGCCTTTTAATTTCCTGGCTGCTGGTGCCAAGACTGTTGACTGTGGAGCCAAGCAAACTAAAGCTCTGTACAATCTCAATCCCTTCACCATCAATCCTGATGCTGCCAATTGTCCTTTCTAATACTTTTCCCAAGGTGGGAACAATTCCTTTTGGGATCCTGAGTTTAGACAAAAACCAATGAAATCCTTGGTAAAAGAAGTCCTTTTCAAAGGATGCAAACACACGCATCATTGTCAATTTACTTGACTTGAAATCTCCTTCCCAGTTTGCAAGCAGCAAACATTAATATGTCTTATGAAAATTCACAATTCAGGATCCGTGTTAATTAAAAAACAAAAGCAATTTAAACAACCTCCACATTTTCTCTCTGACATTTGTTACTCCTTCTCCTTCTTCCTCCTTTTCTTTCATTCCTCCCTCTCTGCTTTTCTCTCTTTCATTTTTAAAACCTGGTAAATCTTACACGGACTTTCACGGGGACTTCTCTGCTGTTCCCAAGCTCATTCAGCAAAACTGCAGTGGGTAACATAAGTGTTCACACCCGTGCTCCTCAGGGTCTGAGTGTGTAAGGGCCCAGGCAATGTCTTATCGCCTCTCCACCAGGCACACAGCTGGTGCTCAATAAAGGTTTGATGGATGGAAGGATGGATAGGAATGAGGCCACTCTGTCCTCTAACGTTATAGCTTTATCCTCCCACACCGCACTTGGACGCGCCTCACAGGTCACCAGTGATCTCTAACGGCCAAACCAATGTCCACATCATCCCACTCCAATTGGCAGGGCCAGGTGTTGGCGGAGAGCTTCTGGGTCCTGGCCACGCTCAGCACCACAGGAGGCTTGACCACAGGTGCCAGGGGCATTGGAATTGGCCCAAAGAATCCCAGTCTTGGCCCGGGTTGGAGAAGGGATGACAAGAACTGCCACCAGAGTCAGCCAACCAGAGGAGTTCAAGGATTGTAAAGCGAGCAGAGACCCGGGAGGTTGGCTTCACAGACGTGGAGCTGGTGTGGCCCGGGCAGACGGGAATGACCGCCAGACACGGGTGGGCAGGCCCTTGCTTGGTTACACGTGTGCTTGCCCTGGGATCTTCTTTTAGCCTCTGGAAGAGCTCATTCTTTCATTTTCCGTCCACCTGGCAAAGTCTACCCTTGGCCTTGACTATAGCTCATTCAGCTGAAAGTCGGAGAAGGCCTGTGGTCTAGTGGTAAGGAGCTGCACTGCGATCTCAAAAGCATGCGGTTCGAATCCACCAGCTGCTCCACGGGATTAGGATGGGCCCTCACCTCCTCCCGTGCGATTAACGGCCTCTGAAAACCTGCTGGAGGGCCAGCAATGGGTCAGCCCCGACTCGATGGCACACAACAACAACAACAACGAAAACAGCAATCTTCCATTCACCTGCAAGTAGGAGAAAGATGCCCCAAGAAGAATCGATGCCTTTGAATTGTGGTGTTGGAGAAGAGTGCTGAGTACCCCAAGGATTGTCAAAAGAACAAACACAAGTAAGTCTTGGAGAAAGTGCAACCAGAGTGCTGGATGGAGAAAAGGAAGGTGAAACTTCATCTCACACGCTATGGGCATGTGGTCAGGAGGGCCAGTCCTTGGAGAAGGGCACTGCACTGGGAAAGGCGGGGGTCAGAGACAGAAAGGAAGATACTCTTCTTCTACTCAGCAAGACAGACGGACACAGTGTCTGCAGACCAGGTGTGAGGGCGTTAAAGATGTTGAGGACAGGCTACGGGTCAGGGTGGTGCTCCTAGGGTCACTAGCAGTGACTCTGTGACAGTGACTTCTAACAACAGGAACTCAGCTCATGGTCCAGAAATCGCTGACACCGCAATGCTTCCCATCACTCAAGGTCAACATTCCAGAGCCCGTCCTGTCAGTGCGTAGCCTCCACCTTCCCTCTCGCTCGTGTTGTCTCTGTTCCTCCCAGGTGGAGAAGCAGGGACACCACTGCGGCCCACCTAGTGCCCCTGTGCGGCTCCTGGCCAGTGTCCCTGTGCCCCTTCAGTCCCTCCTGAGGGATTGCTTCCCAGGACTCCCTCCATAGATGCTGCCCTGTAGCCCCAGAACCACACACACGGTCACCTCCACCAGGGACATCACGTCTCAGGTCCTCTGACTCCCAATTGCATGAAACATTAAGTGCCTTAGTTTTTACAATGGGGTAGCTTTTTTTTTTCTTAAAAATACCTTCACAAGCAACAAATGCTGGCGAGGTTGT
>NW_006400015.1:152852-165656 GCF_000299155.1 Elephantulus edwardii
CTGTCGCTCCAGCCTTCTGAACATAATGTCCTGCTCCAAGGACTGGTCCCTCCTGGCCACGTGCCCAAGCTATGTCAGACAGACCTTCAAAATCCTTGCCTCCAAGGAGAAACTTGGTTTCCCCCTCTCTCAGACAGACCTGTTTGTTCTCCTGGCTGTCCATGGCATGTTCAAGACTCCTTCCAGCACCACAAATACTCCTTAGGAAAGGGACCTTGCTTCCCCACTTCCCTCTTCCTTTTCCTCTTCTCATTGTCTCTTCCTCACCCCTCTCCCCCTCGCCATTTTCCTTTATTCCCCTTTTTCCTTTCCACATTTTATAGAAATATCTCCTTTCCACATTTTACAGAAACAACATGTTGTTGTTATGTACCACCAATAATAATATATAGAAATGAAAAAAATACGGAGAATAAAATAGTATAGAAGATACATAAATTACTTCCAAAATCTGCTGCTAATGCTTTCTCTAAACAAAATTTTTTGTGGTGTGAAATTTGGCAAATGAACCAAGAATGTCTGATGCAGCAATTCCATGGCAAGGTGTATTTTTCTAAAGAAAGAAAGCAGTCGCAAAGATTTATGTCCAGGATAATCACTCCCAAGCTACTTGTGCTAATAAAAACACGGAACCAGTTTTCAGCTAAAAGTAAAGAAATGGTTAACAGTTATAACCAAGAGAGAATGTAATGCATCAACTAGAAATTCTATTTTGAAAAATAGTTTACAACATAAACAATTCTTAGGATCTAATATTTTCTGTACACCTTTGAGTCAGAGCTGGCCCACAGCTCACCCTCCAGCAGGTTTTCCGAGGCTGTAAATCACATGGGAGGAGACTGCCCGTCTATCTCCTGCAGGGCTGCTGGTGGAGTTGAACCCTGTATTTTCGGCTTGGCAGTGCAACTCCTTACCACTAACACACCAGCACGCCCTATTAGAGAAACAGCTACATTAATAATAGTCCAGTCATATACTAGAGTAATGTGGAGCCACTGAAATTAAGTTTCTGATGGCTTTTTAATAAATTGGGTCAAATGCTCGCCATTGGTACCAACAGGAGGGGAAAGCAGGATACACAACTGAACAGAGTCGGACCTCAACTGTGTAGGATAATACAGATAAAGGAGACATTAAAAGGCTAACAAGCATTGCCTGGGGGATGGATGGTGGCGGGACAGGTGAAATGTGTTTTCGTGTCTCTTCTTGTCATGCTCTCTGTCTTCTGCAATGTTGCTGTTGTGACCACAGCTCACAGTGCCCCTGTGAACAACAAATCTGAGCCCTGCCCTGTCCGGAGCCGCTGTCACCATCTCAGAGGGGCCCGAGCCAGCTCTCACAGTCTCTCTGCTGACCCACCTTGTTGGAGGGTCATCCTCTCTTTGGCTGACTGTCCACCTTTCCCAGCATGACGTCTTTTCCAAGGACTAGCCCCGTCTGACCACATGCCTGAAGTATTTCAGAGGATGTGTCATCATTCTTGCAATGGGTAAGGGTCCTCTTACCACCAGAAAACACACATTGTTGTTATTTTTGAGGGTCAACTCAAAGGCTGTCTGTTAAAAAAACGAGGGGGCACATGACAGACTGACATGTCCTCCACATCTGCATTTCTGTAGTGGAGCGAGGAGGAGGGTGACTCTTGGACAGAGTGTGAGCCCTCGTCCCTTTCCACCTAAAACACTCTCGGCAAAGACCACTCAGCAGCAGGGCTGCATTCGACGTGGGCATCTCACGAGGTGAATCTTGGACCCGACAGGACTAGGGAACAGCAAACAGCAGCACGTGGAGACGGAGACCTGGGGCCTCAACCTTCAGGCCGCCTTGTGCCTGGTCACCTTGAGCCCCCCGCAGGCCCCCTCCCGGGACCACATCTGCACAATGAGGACTTGAAGATGTCAGGGGGCTGCTGCCAGTTTCTTCAACTTTGGCACCTGGGATCTTCTGATCTCACTGAGGGTTGGGGTCCTACCTAGACCATCCTAGGGATGTTGGGGGTCAGTGCAGGGAAACCTGTCTCTCTCCTGACTGACTGTGAGAGGACCCTGGTCCCAACTCCCCCTGTTGACCTTCTATGTTCAAAGAGAACGATCAGGGGAAGATTTTCTTTCTGTGGAGGCCAAGAGTGCCTCCTGCTGCCACCCCACCAGCTAACAGACTCACACCACCTCAGGTCTCCCCACCTCATGGGAGACCCACACACGGGGGGAAAACCAGCTTTCCCCCTAATGTAGGGGTCGACCAGAAAGAACGGGTGAGGCTCGCACGGCATCAGATGTCCCTGTACCTGGATACTGTTCTGTAGAAAGCTCTGACTTTTCTATGTTTAAAGGAGGGAGGGTGCTGTCGAGACAGGAGTTTAGTGCACAGAAATTCACAGCTGTGCTTCCTTCAGCAACCTGAACATTTGTAAAACAGAGTAGCGTGAAACGTAAATTTCCAGAAACGGTTCCCTCCACCAACACACTGAGTAACAGGCTTGCATTTTAAAGATACAGTAATTCATAATTTGTTTTACACACAACAAAGCTAGTGCCGCGTTTGGGAATGAAGGGGGGCGCACACACTGCCTCGGTTTTAAACTGTGCCCTGGCTACAGAACCTCACACAGACCTCATGTGACTTTCTAAGCCACAACCCATTTTATGAAAAAGAGGTTTTAGTAGTTTAGGGTGTTTCACCTTGGTTTTGGGATTTCCTTCTCTGCTCCTCCTTACGTTTATTTCCATCTCCCAAAACATCAGAAGACTCCCTCCTAAAATCAGTGGCAGGTATTTAAAAAAATTTGTCCCATCCCAGGTGAAGCATTTAACACCTGTGTGCATGCACGCACGTGTGCGTGCATACACACACACACACACACACACACGAGATAAGCACACACATGAGAGTCAGTTTCCCTAGAACCAGGCTCCCATCACCAACCAGCCACCAGACCACCTGCAGGGCCATTCCCGCAGGAGCCAGGGCATTGGAACATGCCAGTCTGTTCACATTCCATCCATCACCCCTGGAAACCCGGCGCTGTGGGTCGCAGGGCAGGAGAAGCTCTGAAGAGCCTTTTTGCAAGGTGCATTTCTCTGTGACTATAGACCCTTCTGCTGCAACAGGCATTGAGACCAGATCTGGGGAGAGCTCCCTGGCTCGCTGTTTGTTTCATTCTCCCAGAACCACACAGACGCCCCCTCGCATTCCGTACAAACACGTCTGCCAGCAGACAGGGAGCCAGATGAGAACCCTGGATAACAACACTGCATATCTCGTCTTTCTGATGAGATGCTTCCCACAACACAATGCCTTTGGGCAGTTAAGACAGGCACAGAAAGTCCCTGAATCTGCTTGGGGAGGGGGAGGAGAGGGAATGAGAGCACTATTGCCTAGGCAATATTTTAACCACACACAGAGGCAACACAAACAGTAGACCTGAGGAGAAATGCAAATCCCCAGCCAGGAGTCTACCTTTTGGTCAAGATTAGCCATGCTGCTCAAACCAGATGGAGTAAAGGAGAGAAAGGAGCGATCAAGGGGCAGGGGTGCAGAGGAAAGTGCCAGGGAGAGGTGTGGGTGCATGGAGGTGGGCAGAGTGCAGTCAATGTGAGGAAGGGAGGGTGGAAAAGCGACCAGAAAAGAGAGGTGAGAGGAGACCCTGTTCCTCATCCACAAGGGCTTAGGTGCTGCCATGAAAACCCCCAGCACTAGCTGCCTATGTCCACTTCGGGTCAGCCACCAGCCAGCCCAGGACCTCCGGGCAGGGCCAGGCTCCTCTGTGGACACCAGGGGTGCGCTCACCTGTCGAAGGCCACGGCCGTCATGGAGTAGATGCTGGCGAACACGGCTGCGATGGGGAAGAAGTTGTGGAACTTGCAGTAGAAGAGGCCATAGTACCACTCGTTGTGGACGGCATAGGTGAAGTTCACCACCGTGTTGAAGGCGGCCATGGAGGCCTCGGCGAAGGCCAGGTTCACCAGGAAGTAGTTGGTCACCGTCCTCATCCGCTTGTGCGCCAGGATGATCCACATCACCACCACGTTGCCCACCACCGAGGTGACCACGATGATGGTGTAGGCGGCTGCCCACAGCACGATCTGCCAGGCGGGCTGCACGAACTGGTTGGGCTCCGAGATGTTCGTGGAGATGTTTGGGGCGGGGTCTGAGTCCGCGCTGAGGACGTTATCCATTCCGTGGCCAGGTGCCTCAGTGCCCTCTCTGTCCACAGCTCCGAGGCCTCGTCGGGAGGGGATGTGGCACACTGGAGACAAACACTTCTGGAGGCGCACGGTGGTTGGCCCCTCCAGGCTCTCAATTCCTGCGCTTTCAGGCTGTGCGACACACCTGAGTTCTGAAATTTGGGGACAGCGTCTCTCGTCTCTCCTCTCTCCCGCGCTGAGCACAAGATGGTCCAGGAATCTGGGTTCTAAGCTGCAGGAGACTTTGCTTCTCTGCACCTGCTGTGCCTTGCAACCCTTTTCCCTTCCTGCGGCTGCAGCGGCAGGAAAGGCAAGCCCAGCGGGGTGGGAATACTGGGGGTGGGGGTGCACAAAGCGATCTGCAAAAGTTCTGTGTCTCCCTCTCAGAAGGAGTCTTGCATCCGCCTGGAGACAACTGCTTTGCTTTCGCTGCTGCTTCGCCAGCCCTTCCAGGCTCTGGTCCTCCCGGCTGGAGTTAGAAGAAGCTGGCAGGCTGCGCTGGCGCCTTTTATAGCCGGCTACCCAGACGTCACCGGGAAGGGGGCGTACCTGACTGCGTGCTCACCAGTCCCTGTGCGCAGCGAGGCGGTTGCACCAGCGGTTGGCAACTGTCTCACGCCAGCGCCGCAGCCACCACGCCTTTGGCTGCTACCTGCTTGGGCATCTGCTCGCCGGGCGCCCCCGTGCAGCCCTCGAGGGGGCAGCGGGTGGCCTCGGAGCCAGCTGGGGTCTGCAGCTGAACCCACAGTGGCAGGCGCGGTGCTGGGGGAACAGAAGGGCAAGGGAAACAGCTGTGGTGAGAGCTGCTTGCAGGGAGCATGGCCAATGCGACAGCTCTGCAGAGGCTCCGGCTCTGTGAGGCGGGAGCGGGGCACGGTGGGGACACTGTGCGTCCCAGCCTGCGCTCCCAGTCCCGCTGGAGGTGGGGACACCATGCCAGCTCTTGCCAGCCTTCTGCTCCGGGCTCCCCGAGCCACTGCCCACCTCAGGTGAGCAAGCACCCATTGCCAGGCCAAGTGTTCCCACAACTTTGCCGAGGTTGTAAGAACTAAATCCCAAATTCCTCGCTTCGCCCCCCCCCCTCCCCAGCAAGTGGGTTCCTTCTGGAAGCAGGGAAAGGCTCAAAGCTTCAGGGACACTTTTCCTAACAACCCTCGTGGCAGGCCTTTGACTGGATAAGTTCCACGGGAACCCTCGGACTGGCTCCTTCTGGAGCTCAGCTGGGCTCTGCGCAGAGCTCGGCTGCCTGCGGTCCAGACGCGCGGCCCTGGGCGCCCTGCCAGCACCCACTGCAGCCTCGCGCTCACTGCCAGGGTACGTGGGCGCCTCTGCGTTCCCCGCAGCCTGTGGGTCAGCATGGTGTCTCCCTCTCAGGTTTGATTAGCAACTGGTGGTGATGGGCCAGCCTCTCTCCTCCCCCAGACCCCACCCCCTGCCTGCTTTGAGACAGCCTCTCCAAGCCCCAGGCCATTTCAAATGGCTGCGCGCTGAGCCAGAAAGGGATCCCCAGTCGGTCTGAACCCTTCCCGAGAAGACAAAAAGCTGAGCGCCCAGCGTTCCCGCTGGGTGCAGTTTCGCTAGAGAACTGAACTGCAGGAGTCATTTGGGGATGAGATTCCCGAGCACCAGTGAGCAGGGGCTGAAGCTGCACACAGAGGTCTGAGCTGGCACACGACTGCGCTTTCCCGGGAGGGCGCACATTTACGCACAAGTCCTGTCTGATTGCGCGCCTCTGCATGAGCGCAGCAGCGCGCAAACTATCGAACAAGAAGCTCTTCGAGGATGGGGAATTTATTGCGTTAAGGCTGGGTTATAACCAGATCCCCGCCAGAGGATCCCCTAGTTTATTCTGGTTCTCTTCAAGCCTGAGATTCGACTGTTTAAAAGCATCTCACTTTGTTTGTCCTATTCCCCTGGGCGCCCCCAAACCCTAAGAGAAAATCCAGTTATGCTCTGAATATAAAACGCCCCCTTATATAGGGAGAGAGAGGCAGGAAGCTTTCCTTGTGGAAGGGGATGGGAAAGAGAGAATGGAGGGGTGCACATCCCATGCCAGTTTTCTTCTCCACTACCTCTGGGGGGAGGGAGAGGGAGAGAGAGAGAAAGAGAAAAAGGGTGTGTGTGTGAGAGAGAGAGAAAAAGGGTGTGTGTGTGAGAGAGAGAGAGAGAGTAAGAGGGTGTGTGTGTGAGAGAGAGAGAGTAAGGGGGGGTGAGAGAGAGAAAGAGGGTGTGTGTGTGAGAGAGAGAGTAAGAGGGTGGGGGTGAGAGAGAGAAAGAGTGTGTGTGTGAGAGAGAGAGAGAGAAAGAGGGGGTGTGTGTATGAGAGAGTAAGAGGGTGGTTGTGTGTGTGTGTGAGAGAGAGAGAGAGAGAGTGAGTTAGTTTATGCGTGAGAGAGAAAGAGCGAATGCATAATTGAACAATTCCATGCCTTTCCTCCTTTCCTCTTCCTGCAGAGCCCTTCCCTTCTCTCTCCCTGCTCCTGCTTGGGGAGGGCAGGGCTAAGAAAGCGCAAAGTGTAGCCATGTTCACCAGTGCCGCATTGAAAGCACAAGTTCATCTATGGGAGTAAGGGGCTGACAACCCAGCAGGACAAAGTTTACATTTCAGGAAAGGAGCCGGAAGCATCACAGAGCCCACAGTATGAGCGTGCACGAAGGTCCAAGGTCCTGATGGAGCAGAGAGGAAGGCGCACCAACACAGGCGGTGAATGTCAGGAACAGGGGAAGCAGATGCGTGGAGAGAGACCTGAACAAAGTGTTCGACTGGGAGGAGGCCCAGAGAGAACCGAGAATGCTCTAGACTCAGGTCTTGTACACACGGTCTATGTCGGAGCCCCACAGACGCTGCCTGGCTGTCTTAGAACAGCACCGAGATCCCCAGCAAGGGCTCACCAGGAAAATCTGCTGCCTCGGATCTCTGCTCAGGGCCAAGAACGTCAGCTAGGGACTAAGGGGCGCCTGGTCCGGTCCACAGTCTTTTCAATAACTTGTTATGTATCAGTGGATACGAATAACAGAAGAAGAATCAATGTCCTTGGGAAAGGTGGAGGGTCAGAGAAAGACGCTCAACAGGCTGGCCTGAAGCGGTCACTGCAGTAACGGGCTTGTGTGGGACGGAGGTGGTGAGGATGTCCCAGAGAGCACAAGGCTCAGACCTGCTGTTCACGGGGTCACTGAGTCACAGCCCACGCGGTGGCACCTCACAGCATCCTTACTCCGACCTGCAAGGCTCTGACTACCCCCCTGTCCTGCCTCTGGTTCCTTCCGCTTTCTACCTCGCTCAGCAAGAACTCATCACCTGGATTGTTCTGTCGCTGCCAGGCTTCTCTCAGCCTTAGGGTCACTGCAGAACAGTCCCCTGGAATTCCCTGTCCTCCGATTGGATCCTAGCCCGGTTGACACTTGCTTCACTCAGGTCTCGGCCCAGGTTCCCCGAGCCCCTTCCCTCTGCAGTATCCCACCCCTCACCTCTGCCCCCTGCCTCCTTCATCATCTGAATTGTTAGATGTCACCCAGTCCAGTGTGACTCATAGTGACTCATAGTGACCCTGAACAGCAGATCTGACTCCTGTCCCATCCTGTGCCGCCCTCACCCTCTCGGACACACCTGAGCCCACTGCAGCGGTTACTGTGCCAATTCATCTGGTTGAGGGTCTTCCTCTCCTTTGCCATCACCCCCCCCTTCTCAAGCAGGATGTTCCTCTCCAAGGAACAGCCTCTCCTAGAAATACGGCCAAAGCACGTGGGACAGAGCTTTAGAATCTTTGCCTCCAAGGAGCAACCTTCCGAATGGCCTTATGTAAATGACTCTGTTCGTTATCTGACTAACCGACATCTCTCATCACCTCACGTGTAAGGTCCATGTGTAAGGGGCGCTGCTGGCTGGGTCACTCCCTAGAACAGGACCCAGCCCCTAGCAGGTACTTTTAAACATCCGTGGAATTACCGCTTCCAGGGGGATGAGCACTTTGGTGTCCCTGGATATGATGCACTGTGTCCAAAAGACTCCTTAGCTTGAAGAAGTCCTGCCTCACAGTAACCTACGGTAACCTTGAAGGCCAAGGAGTTCCCACAGGGCGGTCAGGGCTGAAACCTTTAAGGAACAGATGTTCACATCTTCCATCTGCTGGTAGATTTGAACTGCCGATCTTCTGATTAGCAGCCTAGTTCCATGAGGGCTCCTTGACATGCCATGTTGCTGCTGTTGCATACCACTGAGTCGGAACCAACTCACAGCCGACCCTCCAGCAGATTTTCAGAAGCAGTAAGTCACATGGAAGGGGATTTTCCACATCTTTCTCTCATGAATAGGCTGGTAGGATCGAACCACTTGCCTGTGGGTTGGCAGCAAACTCCCACCCACGACCCCATGAGAGCCCCCTGATGTCCCACGCAGGCGCCCCCAGATAGAATCTGCTCTCCAGATTAGAACTGCTTGGCTGTATGGAGAAGGAGCCAATGTCTTCTGGTTACGCCAGACTGACTGTCCCCCTCAAATAAGAGGAGCTCTGTCTGTCTTCTTAGTGACAGGATCACCCTTCTCGCCACATCCACGCGACCAGCGGGTTTTAAGCTCTCTTTCGTGTTTGTCAGTCTGATGGATGTAAAACACTCTCTCGCTGCTCTTACCTGGCGCTCATTCTCCTGACTGTCCAAGACTGACCTCCTCAAGATTTCTTGACTTTCAGGATCATTCTCCTCTATAAATTGTTCATATTCCTTGTTCATTTTTTGGTTGATTTGCTTTCTTGAGTTTTTAAATAATTACTCTTTATATCTCAAAACGTTTTCCTGTCGTGGACATTTGGAATACCTTTTATAACACTATTACATTAAATTTATGTATTTGCCTTAAAAACAATTTATGTAGCCTGTCCTCGCTTTGCAGCGTGTGGGGCTTCCAGTCTTTGTTTAAAAGTTTTACCAAATCTGGCTTATATCACACTCTTCTAGATTTCCTTGGCAACTGGTCATTTTTAAACATTTTACATTTAGGTATTTCATTCACTTGGGGTTTGTTTTTCATATATATATGGGTTTAGTGCTGTTGTACATAAGGTCACTGTGAGTCGCAGGCAACTCGATGGCACACAACAACAACAACAACAGCAACATACATTTATATTTCTTTTTATGGTATTTACTTTTTCCTTTCCTTGATTAGTGAGTTTTGCTAGCTTTATTGATTTTCCTAGTGAGCGACTTATATCTAGACCAAGAAGCTGGTGTCCAAGCAGAGCGAGGGAATACACTTCCCGGTCTGGATAGGGACAGGTGGACGGTAGGGTTGTACCTTCTCTCCGTACCTGTTCAATCTGTACAGCAAGCAAATCATTCGGGAAGCTGTACTTTATGAAGAAGAATGCGGCATCAGAATTGGAGGAACACCCATCCACAGTCTATGTTGTGCAGATGACACAACCTTGCTTACTGAAAGTAGGAACTTGAAGCCCTTGCTGAAGAAGATCAACGACTGTAGCCTTTGATAAGGATTGCATCGCAACATCAAGAAGACAAAACGCCTCACCCACGACTGACAAGCAACATCACAAAGATGGATAAAGGACAAAGTTGTCAACAGTTTCAGCAGACTTGGGTTCCCCATCAATACCGGTGGTCCCAGGAGGCAGGAGCTCAGGAGAGGTATTGCACTGGCCAAGACCGCACTCAGGGATCTCTCCAAAGGATTGAGATTTGGAGACTAAAGTGCACCTGATTCAGGCCATGGTCTTTGCAATCACTTGCTATGCTGCTGAGGGCTGGACAGTGAATCAGAATGACAGAAGACGGCTTGATGCCTCTGCGTTGGAGGGTTGGAGAGAGTCCTGAATACCCCATGAACTGCCACAACAAACATGTCTTGGAAAAAGTGCAGCCAGAGTGCTCCTTGGAGGTGAGTAGGGTGAGGCTTCATCTCACATCATTGGTTTATGTTGCTAGGAGATGCGATTCCTCAAAAGTGACTCCACACTTGAAAAGACGGGGGGTCAGTGAAAGGGAGGAAGACCATCACCAGATGAATTGATGCGATGAGCTGTGGGCTCAAGTGTGTCAGGCTGTGAGGAAGGCCTTGGTTTTGTGAATGATGCTGCAATATATATATCCATCAGTTTGTGTTCCAGCTCTGATTCCAAGCAGTGGCTAGGTGGGTCGCCTGCGATTTCTAGAAGTCACATGTTTGAGTCTGCATCAAGTCGCCTCCCCTTGTGGCTGTGCCATTTTACATTCCCACCAGCCGCATTTCCTTATGAGTCGGCGGACCACCCGCATATCATCTTGGTGAAGAGTCCTTCCACATCTTTGGCCCGTTCTGTAACTTCCTATCAGTCTTCTCGGGGAGGCCCTGCAGCATTCTGTAAATGTTGGCGATGAGTCCTTGTCTGAAAGGTTATTGCCGAACATTTTTTTTTTTTGCTGCCTGTGGACGTTCTTTGCCCTTTTGGAAAAGCTTTTCAATACCCATGGGGTGATGACTTTTAGGTCTCATTTTCGATTTTGTTCTCCCCTGGTTGTGCATAACAAAGGCTTGCTGTGTCAGTTTTTTATTTTTCTTCTTTAAATGTGGTCTCCCAAAGGAGCCCAGCTTGTGTTAATGGCCCAGCATTCAACTGGTAATCCAAAGGTCTGCAGTTCAAACCTCTGAGCCGCTCCAAGAGAGTAGGAGCTGCTGTCTGCTTCTGCAAAGATGACAGCCTGAGAGAACCAGGCAAGGACAAGTCCACCCTGGGGACAAGGAGCTAGACTTGGCGTGATAGCAAACCACCACTGTCTGTAAATCAGCTGGCCCCAGACACACACATATGGGCAGTGCCCCCCACTTATCGAGTCTCTGAGCTCCAGGCTGATCCCTTCACTTTACTCTCTTCCTAGGCTCCCTGTCAGCTCCCTAAGCTCCAGGTCTGGTTGATGCCCTCTGCTCCAGCCCTCCTCCTGACCTCCCACCAGCTCACCCAGCCTACTGGAGGAAGCCTGCCTGGATCCTGGCTCTCTCAGTCCCACCCCCGCAGAGCCCAGGCTTCATTTACGTCCAGTTGCCCCTGAAGCCACCTGGCTGAGGCTAGCCTGGCTGCTGGGTTGGCAGCGAGGGGAAGGCAGCTGCATGCAGGTCCCACCGACACGGTGCACAGCCCCGTCTCCACGCTCTGTGTGCACAGCCTTCCACAGCCGTCCTCTCCCCCCTCGCCCGACCATCCTTCTGCAAGGCCAACTCTCAGCCAGGCTGCCTGTCTCCCTGGAGTCAGACTCTCAATAGGAGCCCTGCTCTTCGACGATTCCTTTCTTGGCACTCTCTTCCAGGGAGAATTTAACCCGGAGCGGCTAATCAATACCCATGTATTTCAATTGTAGAGTGCTGAATGAAAAGGGTAACTCTTGGGGAGATTGTGTGTGGGATGGACAGAGACAAGAGCAAGGGAGGGAGCCTCAAACCATAAGCCTTCTCAACACAAAACAACCCTGGAGTGGGGGTGGGAGGCGGGCCAGGGGCGGGCGGCTGGCACCTAACACTGGTTGGGGTTCTGTGAATGTCCACTCTGATGGCCTGTGGTCACAGCACTTCGGAGCTCCAACAGCAAGTAAAACTGTGCTTGGGTGAGTGTTCCTGGCAGAGACATGGCTCCTCTGTTTCCAGGCATTCCCAGGTCCTGCCCAGCGAGACCCCCAGTGAGCAGGAGACAAGGGGGCTGGCCGGCCACTGCTCAGCTAGACGGAGGGCAGAGGCCAGGGTCTGCCTGAAGAGCTCTCTGCAAAGGCTGCTTGTTAGAGGGAGACACAGCGCAGGAGCTTGCTTCGGGGGAAGGAAGGAGCCAGGGGCTGGCTCAGTGTGTTCAGAGCAATTATCTTGCTTTTGTTAAGCTGGCCTGGAGTGGGCATTTGAGATGGGAAGTGCAAGAGAGGAGCTGTGTTGGACCAGGGAGTGAGAGCGACTGAGAGGAGCAGGGGAGAGAGAAACAGGAAAGCAGAGAGAGGAAGGTGAAGGGCGGAGGGAGAAGGCAGCCGGGGAGCACACGTTCACTGACGTTCCTGTCAATGGAGCTCTGGAACCTGTTAGTTCTTGGAGTGAAATCAGCGTCCTCTCAGGTCAGGTGCAGGGTCACAGTTTACAGCGTCTGTTTGGTTGGAGGGTTATTGTTGTGGTTACGGGCGGGTGTGTGAGAACTCACAGTTGACCCTCTGGCTGTAGGTAACATGTGGTTGTACATGTGCTTGTCACCGAGCAGACAGTGAATCCAATCATCTGTCTTTGGGTTGGAAGCCCACCTCCTAAGCCGCTAGGCCACCAGGGCGCCCTAGAAGGAGTTGTTGTTCCGTATCATGGGGTCAATCCTGTCGACAGCTGACCTGAACCCGGCCCTGCCCCGTGCCACCTTCATCGTCTCTGACCTGAACCCTGCCCTCTCATGCCACCTTCATTGTCTCTGACCTGAACCCTGCCCTCTCGTGCCACCTTCATCATCTCTGACCTGAACCCGGCCCTGCCCCGTGCCACCTTCATCATCTCTGACCTGAACCCTGCCCTCTCGTGCCACCTTCATCGTCTCTGACCTGAACCCTGCCCTCTCGTGCCACCTTCATCGTCTCTGACCTGAACCCGGCCCTGCCTCGTGCCACCTTCATC